>NC_142200.1:22744362-23111237 GCF_049639895.1 Pseudopodoces humilis
TTTAGAGCAGGACGAACTTTAGCAATAGCATTATCAAAGTTTTTATTCTCTTGATAATTCAGTCATTTCATTGAAATCACAGAATATTCTGAGTTGGAAGGGACCCAAAAGGATCATCGCAGTCCAACTCCTGGCCCTGCCCAGGACACCCCAAGAGTCACCACATGTGCTTGAGAGCATTGTCAAAGCACTTCTTGAGCTCTGGCGGGCTTAGTGCTGTGACTGCTTCCCTCGGGAGCCTGTTCCAGTGCCCAGCCTCCCTCTGGGTGAAGAACCTTTTCCCGATATCCAACCTAAACCCCCCCTGACACAGCTTCATGCTGTTCCCTCGGGTCTGTTTTTTCTGTTCATAATTTTTCGTTCATACTTTATTAACCGTATGCACTACAGTAAGCACTTAACTTACATGCTGTGCTTTGAGGTATCTGCCTCAAATTCCACAGTTTTCAAAATGGTGACTTTGCAAGTTTGATGCTGACAGATTCATTCCTGCCAAGCATTTGGTGTCTGACATCTCACCCTGCCCTCAGGCTTCCATCCCAGACATCAGGTTTCCATCCTGGCCCTGAGGTTTACATCCCAGTCCTCACAGGCATCTCAGACTCCCTTTGGAAGGTCTGTGGACCAGAGAGGCTTGGCCAGATATCTCCATGGGTGGGCTGATAAGCGCTTACCCTACACACATTTCAGAGTCTCAGGAAAGGATCTTGAAGAATCCAATGACTAATGCAAGATCAGAAAGACCACTACCTTTGACCACATTACCAGACTTCCACAT
Organism: Pseudopodoces humilis; assembly: GCF_049639895.1. Taxonomy (NCBI): domain Eukaryota; kingdom Metazoa; phylum Chordata; class Aves; order Passeriformes; family Paridae; genus Pseudopodoces; species Pseudopodoces humilis. Next base: position 22,745,141 of record NC_142200.1, read on the forward strand.
TGTTTGCATAACGGTTAGATGAGCACTTAATTTTAGTTGATCTAATTACCATCTTGAAAGAAAAATTACAGAGTTTTCTTCTTTTTCAGGAGTAGATTTGTTTTTGATTAGTTAATGCAGCAGTACTAGAGGCCTCTCTTTCTTTGACAAAGAGCTAGCAAACAGCAGACTTGAGTGTTACTTGAGCAAAAGCAAAGTGCAGGTGATATTTCTAAATGCATCCAGTTCAGCAGGAATTCTCTTCAGGACCCCTGCAGTTATGTAGCTTGAGTAGAGACCTTCCTCTGACCTTTGACATATGACTGATATTCCTTCTGCTGAAGCTAAATGTGAAAAATCAGGGTTGTCCAATTAATTTCTCAGTAAGTGTAGCAGGGGTTATACTATCATAGTTTTATTCATGGCTGGGAGTAGTTGTAAATAAAAGAAGCAAGCAAAAACAAAATTTATGATGGGACAACTCAACAGAGACTTAAAGGTGTTATCCTACGGTTTACATCTGTTCAGTCATGATTTGGATGGCCTACCTGAGATATTACAAAAATATTAGGGGAAAAAGGCTGTAACTATTTATATTTTTTAACTCACAGTAAAAAAAGTTTTGTAGTCTTGCTACAAAAATGAAGGCTGATATATTTATTTTTCAGATCAGCTAAAGTGTCAGTGAGTGCTGACAGCAGCGAAGAAGATCTAGACGACATTATTGATGAAATCTGTAATGACAGCAGCTTTACCAAAACACCTCTGGTGAGTAGGGGTTTGGAGAAATTCAGAACAAGTCAGGTTCAGCAGCGGAAGTAAAAGCACCATAAGCTAAAACTTTTAAAGCAAAACATGAATGAAAACAAGCTGTAGAATAAACTTGGAAAATAAAGCAGAAAGGAAAATGCAGTAATGCTGTAGTGAGGAACAGGAGAGATATAAAGAGATGTTCTTACCGGGGCAATAACAGGCAATTAAAGGAAATGCAAGTTCAAAATAGAGCATAGTGTCAATGCTCAGAATCACAGAATGGTTGCAGTTGGAAGAGGGAACTCTGAAGATCATCTGGTCCAACCACCTGCTTAAGCAGGACTGCCTAGAGCCACTTGCCCAGGACTGTGTCCAAATGGCTTTCAGTTATCCCTGAGGATGTAGACTGCAGCCTCTCTAAGTGGCTTGCTCCAGTGTTTGACCACCCTCACAAGTCATAAAGAATTTTTGTATGTTTGAATGGAAATTCTTGTACTTTAGTTTGCACCCATTGCCTGTCCTGTCAGTGATCCCCGCTGAGAAAAGTCTGGCTACATCTTCTTTATTTTTTCCTGACATACCTTCATAAGGTTCTCCTGACCATTGTTTTCTCCAGGCTAAACAATTCCAACTCTCTTAGCTTATACTTGGATGTCAGATGGTCTGAATCCTTAATGACCTTCATGGTCCTTTTGTGAGCCCACTCCATTATGTCCATGCCTCTTTTTTACTTGACACAGTGTTCCTGGCATGTCTGTAAGGTTGTATCTGGAGTAATGTGACCTGTTCTGGTCTCTCAAATATAAGAGAGAGATGGAGCTACTGGAGAACCTCCAGCAAAGGTCCATGGAGATGGTTAAGAGACTGAAATGCCTGTAATGTGAGGAGCAGCTGAGAGAGTTGCTCAGTCTGGAGAAGAGAAGGCTCTTGGCAGGGATCTTATCAATGTGTGTAAATAGTTATGGGTGTAGTAAAGAACCAGACTTTCTCCATAGTGCCCAGTGACAGGGCAAGAGGCAATGGGCATACACTGAAACACACAAAATAACATCTGTACACAAGAAAACACTTTTCTTACTGTGAGGGTGCTCAAATACAGGGACAGTCTTCAGAGAGAAGTTGTGGAGTCTCGGTCTGTGGAGATTTTCAGAATGCAGCTGGACACAGTCTTTGGCAAGCTGCTGAAACTGACCCTGTTTTGGGCAGGGGAAGGTCTCTTCCAGCTGGAATGATTCTTTGATTCTGTCATCAGTGCTGAGCAGAGGAGGGATCAGCTCCCTGGACATGCTGGCACCATCCCTCCTTACGTGTCCCAAGATACTGTTGGCCCTCTGTGCTGCAAGGGCACATTGCTGGCTCATGGTCAACTTGTTACCGACTGAATTACCCACAGCCTTCTCTGCAATGCTGCTTTCTGGCTGGTCAGTCCACATAGTGTTCTGTGCAAAGGGATTATTTCTCCCCTGGAGCAGGAGTTTGCATTTCACCTTAGCTGAACTTGAAGAGATTCTTCTCACCCCATTTCTGGAAGTCATTTGAGGTCCCTCTTAATGGCAGCTCAGTCATCTGATACACCAACCACTGCTTCCCGTTTTGTATCCTCTGCAAATGTCCTCTCATTTCACTGCAGGAGATGGGAATGAAGCCACAATTTTGCATTCTCAAAACAGTTACAGTGATGGAAGGCATTGAAAATAGATACTCATATTCATTTGGGTATCAGCAGTAGAAAATGGTGTTTTACCCTTTACACTTCATAACCTCCTGCAGATTCCCTTATTTTCACAAGTGACATTGTTTTTGTTTAGTTTGATTTTTTACAGAGTGGCTAAATCTGAACCAACAAAAATACTTCTATACATCTGAGGGAGAGAGAATTATGCCAGTAAATTTGTATAATTTTATCATTTTATATCCATAGAACTTCCCATTTAGGATCTAGGGTTCACATATTCTAGAATTCAAATAAACTCATCTATGTGCAGCAAATAAGAAACCTTTCAAAGACTCTATCTTTTTGAAAAATAGAAGTTCTTGATGGGTTTTAATGAAACAAAAGCTAAAAAACATCGATGGAGAGGGTTCCAAATTATAACTGGTTTTAAATGCAAAATTATTAAAAGGAGGGCATAAAATACTAAGTTTTGATTGTAAAGTCTAAGTGATCATGTGGTGTGGAATTCCTTCAGCCAGAGCTGGAAATTCAGTGTGGGAAGAGAAGCCTTGTTCCTTGCTTGCCTGTTACTTCAGAGCCTCACAAACTTGAACAAGAAAATTCCCAAAGTCTTAGTCCCCTTCTTCTGTGACTGAGATTTTCTGGCTCCTGATTATTAAGTAAAACAGAATATTGTGACTTTGCTGTAATGCTGCATTTTATTCTTTGGTTGTTTTTAAACAGAAATTGAAGTGTAATCCTGCAAGTCTCACACCTGAAAGAAACAGTGTTATTGTACAGGCACATGGGAAAAAGTAGGTGAAAAATGTTCGGGCTTGTTGGACATTGCTTGATTTTTACTTCTTATCAGTCTAATAATACTGCTGCTGTTTAATCTGTGTTGACATTTCTTAAGAAAGACACTGAGAAAAACTTTTTAAAGAAAAACAAAGATAAGCAGATAATTTCAAAGACAGGCTAATGTGTTTTCATGTGGTCAAAATAATTTATTATAACTTTATTAATTATTTGAGCTATTGAACAACATCTTCCTTTGTCTTATGGACATATACATTTGTCAGATGTTACAATATGTAGACCCTTGTATATTTGGCATAGAGAGTGATTTTTGTAGGTTTTCTTTGAACACTTTGAAAATGGAAATTTTAAAATTCTGTAGTTTACAAGTATTTGGATGCTTGGCCTATATTTAAAAAATATTTTTTGTAAATACCATGCTGTTAAACTAGGATAAATGTTGTACTGCTTTCTCCAATCTGTTTTGCTATAATTTAGTATTTTTTTAATGAATCCACATAGATGCTGTCCAGTGTACCTTGGTGGAAGCCTTTCACCATCTGGGATAGGAACAAATATTTCAAAAAGGTAGGAAACCTGAAAAAATATGTGCTACTTGCTTTATCATTTTTTTTATTCACAGCTGTGTTTCTGTGGTGGTACAAAATTCTGAGCTGGGCAGGACAGCTTTACAATCATCTAAAGAAGTGGCTGTCTGTAACTGCAGTTGAAATCAGCTGGTCCCTTTCAGTCCTCTGTTGTTGATCACTGAGCTTTTGTTTGTTTGAGGTATAGAAAGATGCTTGCAAATGAGACATGAAACCAAAAATCAGTAACAAGTAGTTAAAGAAATTGCTGCTCCATTATTATTTTTCCCTGCCTCTCTTCCTCTTTCTATGTGATGTCAAGTATGTGACTTAAATCAGTGGGCTGGTTGAAATCATGCCAGAACCTGAACTGAAAATGGTCAGAGTGCTTTGCAATTGCAGCTGAATTTAGCAGAAAAGGTACTCTGATGATTTATCCACAACGTCCTATAGAACATTACTGCATTTCCATGTGGCATTTTTGTAGTAATTGTGTACTCGATACACGGTGCCATACCAGTAAGGAATACTAAAGAGAATATATCAAGTGAATATCAGTTTATTTTATGTATTCAGTGAGGATAGGAACCTGTAAAAATAATACGTGAACTTATAATTAAATCACATACCATAACTGTGAACAGGCCAGAGATGTAAAAGCATTTAGATTAGGTGACGTTGCTTTTAGTATTTCTGAGTGAGTGCTGTACTTTGACCCATATATGATGGATGAATATTTTAACAGTCAGCTTCTCTGATTGTTCTTCTTTGTCCAGAACGTGTGATCAGCTACGTTGTACTGCTTGTGACTTCCGTGTGTCACTTTTCAATGACTACATCTGGGATCAGTCCTGTGATTATCTCTTTTTCAGGTGTGTCTGGGGTGGGTATTAGTGTTGTGCTACTGTGCTTTGGGACTCAATAAGAATAGGAGAGACGAAAAGCCCTTAGCACTGCTGTGTCACTTAAAAAAAAGCATGCATGCAACCTGTTTGGGATCAGGTGGGACAGTCTGTGGGGAGGGGGAAGCAACATCACCCAAAATCTGTTTTCATCCGTTTCTGTCTCTTCTCCCATGACTCTCCCTCTGCTTTTAAAAATAATTCAAGTTTAATGGATCAGAAGGCCAGTTTATTGCTGAAATAAGCAGGTAATCTATGTGATGGGTTGGACTCTGCCAACCAGTGCAGGGCATCTATAATTTCAACAGTGTGACTGTAGACTATTCAGCATGTGCTTTGCACCTCACTTTCAGTCATACAGCCTGTGATGGTTTCAAGTCACATGTTCTTTTTGCACTATTAGGTGTGCTGTCACGTTCAGTGAAAACCAAATAGCTTTATTTCTTAACAGATTTCTTTCTTGGAGCAAGGTTTGTTTAAATGGAGAGGTGGAATTTTTGTTTTTTGCTTATATTGTGATGTTTTTAATTCTTTAAATAGTTTTTGAAGACTTAAAAGTAAGGAGTTCATATTTCCAGGTTCTCTAAAGCTAATGCCAAGACTTAGTGAAAGGTAGTGTAGTATTAATAATAGACATCAAATTTGGATTCCTCTTATTTTAGTAAAGTCTCTGTGTGTGCCCATTAACTGATGGAAGAGGTGGATGTGTTCAGAGTATGTGCTTGGACAGTAATGTAACAGTCAGAAAAGAACATTAATGGACATACTGGTTCCTTTTCCATTCTTTTTCCTGTGTTACATTTTTATTCCTGTATTTTTCTTCCAGTCTCAAAATCCGTATTTCTTATTTCTTATTATTTTTCCCATTATTTAAAGTGGCTTTAAAGTCCTAAGAGTTGTTTGGTAGTGGAAAAGGTTTAAACTAAGTGGGATTCTTTTATTTACCCAAACTCAAAATTATTTTGCTTCTCAGGTCTTGAAATTAATAAATGAAATGAAAGAAAAAAAAAACCATATGAGCGGCATTAGTATCAGATACTTGTAACATTGATTAAAATTTGTAATCTTTAGCAAGATATTTAGCTGTTTATTTTGACAAGCCTGAATTTTAGAAAGCAAACATTAAGGTTAAACATTTTCCTTCCATCAATAGATGTCTGATCTCTTTGTCTAAAAATCCTTCTCTTAATACTTGTTTTGGGTTTTTTTTATTTAATTTGGCTTGTTAATGTTGCTTTTGAGCAATTCAGTATACAGTGGCCAGGAGGAGGTCATGAGAGCAGAGATAGATAAAATGCTATATTTTCACTTTTTTTTTTTAATTACTTCTTTTTGTCATAGCATGCTGATTTTTCATTTGTTATGGTTAATGGCTGCACAGGAATTATTTCTGGTTTGATGTACAATCTACCCTCTTATGGCCATTTCATTTCAGTCACTTTAACAATCACCTTGAGTAGTAGTTACTGATGAAAAGTTTAATTCTGTAATTGTATCCATAACGCATAGCAATTTTTGCAGTACATTTGGTAAGATAAATACATTTTTGGGCAATTTTTTAACACAGGAATTAGCTCTGCTTGGTTTTCTTCCCAATTCTTTCTCTGGAGGCTGACTGGAAGTCTCTAAAAACCTAACAGATAACATTGTTTACAAAAACATCAGTCCGTAGTTGATCTGAGAACACAGAAACTACACTGAGACTGCTCTCGGGAAAGGATTGTGTTCAAAACAGAATTCAAATATATCCCTAAATTCATCCATGACAATGTTACTCAGAATTGTCCTTAAAATGTTTTCTGATTTGAAATGGTCTAATGAATATTTTTTCTTTAAAAAAAAAAAAACAAAACAACCCAGCATGATCCTAAGATGAATTCACTTCTTTGGCAGGAATAACATGCCTGAGCTCAGTAAACTAAGAGCAAAGATGATAAAGAAGAAAGGAGCACGTGCATATGCTTGTCAGTGCAGCTGGAGATCCATTGATGAATTAACTGACCTCCAAACAGAGCAGCAGCTTCGGTGGGTTTGTGGTAAACATGGAGAATGAAGTCTTCTTGTGTGGGATACCTACTTGTGTGTAAATAGCTCTTAAAATCAATTTGTTTCCTACCCAGTTTTCCGAGAACAGATGGAAAATTGAATACTTAGATCTAGAAATAGATTAAAACACCCAGTTTTCAACCTGAAAAATTTTTTTTTTTCCTTTCATTTAACTGTCTGCAAGCAGTGTGGACGGTTGGATTATTTGGAGAAATGGCCAACTTTGAGGCTTTTTGGAAGCTAAATGAGGTTAAAGTTCACACTCAGCAGTGTTAAAGAAAAAAAGAAATAACAGACTTGGGCATGGGCAAAGCACCTTGAGACTGTTCCTCATGTAATAAGAGCCTTGTTTCCCATGCCTGCAGAATTTTGGACTCAAAATGGTGGGTTGGGAAACAACCATGACACAGTGGCATATGAATTTCTGCACAGAAGTTAATCCTGCTGTGGTGGTTTTACACTGATTGATATTTGGTGAAGGAAGAAACCACCCACAGAAATCTGCTTTGTTCATAGTTGCTAATGAGCAAATGGTTTTTTATCTCTTAAAAAATTACTATTGGATCAGCTCTCATCTTAAAGGTTTCACCACACCCTTTACTTTTAAATTTACTACCAAAACTTTACTTCCTTTTACCCAAAAGCAGCCAAAACTGCAGGTGTTTAAAATTTTCTTCCAGTTCCTACTGCTTTCTTCAGAGCACTTTCTGCTGACTAAGGATTTCTACCACAATGAATTTCTTTAAATTCTCTTCAGCCCTCACTGCACAAGAGATGAACAAGTTATTGTGCAATTATTAAATAATGCAATTTTAAAGAGATTCTGAAGAGTATATTACTCTTTTGTTAATATTTTCAAGGGAAAAAGGCTCAGGCTTTTAAGTGTGAGAAAATATATATATTCTCACTCATATTCAAAATTATTTTTTTTTCAGTTTCACTTAGCTTTCACTTCAGCTTCTCTTTAAAAAAATTCACATTCAGAAAGTGTAACTGTCCTGTTTCCACACACTTCCTTCCCTCAGTAACATTTTACTTGGTGAATTGTCTTGCTTACAGTGTCACTACAGTTTATGAGCTTTTTCTTTTCATTATGTATAAATAACATAGAAGATAGATTTGAGATTTATGCAGGGGTATAGGGAGGAAAGAATAACCAGTCCTGTCATTTACTACACTGAAACGTGTCACAATATGGGAACTCTGTCAGTGTTTTTGCTGTGCAGTATGTGTATCTGTACAAATAAATTCAGTATTACTTACTTTGGGCAATTCTAGCTATACAGAGCCATTTCCCTTTCTCTGAAGTTTTGCTCATGGTTCTAATCTGTACATTTGTTCCGTTTCTGAGATTTTCCAAAACAATTGTGCACTCTTAAAGAGGTGATTCCTGTGTCTGTCGCCCTCTGAAAGAGCAGATCTCAGTAGCGATCAGAGGCATCATGCACTCTGCACCCTGCTTACCTTGTCCTTCTGTGAGTGCTTCTTTCAGAACCTGCAGAGACCCAGCAGTGTGCCTGGGAAGTCTGGCAGTGCTTCTTCAGTGCTCCAGGCTGCAGCCTCCAGTGCCCATGCAGCCTGGCCGTAGAGTCAGAGGTGAGTTGGCTTTGGAGAGGTACTACTTGGCACCATGGTACAGACATATTTAGGGTCATCTATTGTTTCTAGTGAATTTAGTATTTCAGGCTGAAGTTTCAACTGCTAGAGTCCAAAACTGCAGGTTCAGGACCAGAGACCAGTTGACTAATGCTCCTAGAAGATCTCTGCTTGCCTTTCTGTCCTTTGTGAAGATGTAGCCCTGGTCTGGGCTGTACCCAGACCAGTAGTGACTGCTCCTGGGTGTTCTTCAGGTGTCAAGTGACTTTCATGCCTTGAGAGCTTCAGTGCTCAGAATAAGAGAAGAACTCAGCAGTCAGTAACAAGCTCTGGGGAAGAAGAAATCTGCTTTCCATTCTTCTTGAAGAATACATTTCAAAAAGTGCTGAGTTGCCTTGGCTTTTCTGTTCCAAGGCTATTTGGAACTCATGACCAAGTAGTTCCACAGGGTGTCTTTTGGCTAGAATGGTACTGCAACTTGTGCTGCAATGTAGAAACAAGCTGGGCTTGCAGCCTGTGAGCAGGAAATGGGGAAAATCCTAATTCCCATCTCAGTTCATGAGACTGAGTCTTATGTGACTTGGAAAGAGACCATGTCTCCTGTACCCTGAACATTCCCCTGAAATAATCAGGTTTATTCAAGGGTAGTTAACTTGTTCTGGCCTTGGTCAGAGTGGTGGGATATTACAGCTTTTTGTCCAAGGGAAATGGTAAACAGGTATAGAAATAGTGTTTCTGGTACAGGTTTTCAGAATTTAATCATATTTCTAGATTTGAGAATATTTGCTATGACGTAAGATACAATTATTTTGTTGGAAGAAGAAGCAGTATTAAGAGTGGATTTCCTTTCCTTTGCTTTCTTCAGTTACATGTCACAAACCACTCCCAAGTCCTTGGATTAAAAGGAATGTAAAGAAAGATAAAACTAGAGCTTGAATGTTCATTTGATGAAGGTATTGTCAGATTGTACAAGGTTTTCAAGATATAGCCCAGACCCCAAGTGACATTTCTGTGTCAGTTACATTAGATAGCAGGGATTATGTAGAGAATTCTGTTTAAGAATATGTAAAAATTTCTTTTTTAAGAATGCAATTCAGCTGTTGTCAAATGGAGTACTGGAGTGTTGCTAAGTATAAACATGACCACTGTTTTCCTCCAATTTTTTGCTTTGGAATAGTAATACCATTTCCATTTGTGAAATGGGCAAGGTGAAAATTAAAGATTTTTAGTTTGATTACTGATATACTTGAAAATTTTCTAGCCTGTCCCATTAATCTGCAGCAGATCCATCAAAGAAACAAAAGTAAAGAAGGATGACAAAATTCCATCAATTTTTTATATGCTGCTCTGACTTACCTTTCACTTGTTTTACCTGCAAATTATGGAAGGTGAAAATAGTTCAGAAGAGTCATTATTAAGAATCGACCTGCCATTAAAGTTAACTTAGAGAAGCATAATAACACTACATATTGCAAGCTCTGCTCTGAGGAAAAAAAAAAAAAAATTAATACCTATTTTGGTTTTGTACTGAAGATATTCTGCAAATGCTGCCACTTGCTGAAAGACTGCCACTTCTCTTGTTTCCTGACATGTGAGTCTTTGGGTCATGTAACCAGCACATGTAGTAGTCACACAATATAAGAAGTGCTATGCTGGGAGCTGCGTATGCAAATTTTTCTTCCTGTCAGGCTCTTTTTTCAGAAGACCTGGTGTTCTGTCTGTGGTCTGACACCTGATAACTGCAGGCAGGTGGAGTAAAGGAACATCAGGTGCTGATCGTTTGTGAGGGCCACATCTGATGCCTAGGGTTTGGCATGTATGCTTTGAGAAAGTTTTTTAAATGTCAGCACTTAATAAAACAAAAAGTTGGAACAAATCTGAATTGTGTGTTGTGTGAATTCTATTGTACTGTTCCTATCAAAGAGAAGCCTTATAAAAATGGTGTTTTCTGTCAGAAGGGTTATGACATGTCCTTAGTTCAAAAGCACTGTCCAGCTTATAAGAAGCAATAAGTTGTGTTGTGTGTTTTCTCACATCAGTGGGGATGCAGCAAATAGAGGAGAATTAAATAAGCTTTAAAATTCTTTACCAGCTAACATGCTAGAACACATGAGGACAGCACATGAAATTATAGAGAGCTCATAAAGTTGGATTCATTTGCCTCATTTCTTGGATGTTTACCGAGGATAAAAGGTGGAGGCAGGTGCTGTGCAGTGTGGCATGTAGCTAAACAACTTGCAGAGTGGGATGCTGATTGCCTGGTGTATCAGTTAAGCATTTGCTGTGGCCCACATGCCCTGTAGAAAAACTGTAGAAAAATGTTCTTAGTATGAGGGAGGAGTAGCTCTGCATATGGGAGTTGGAACTAGTTTCTCCACCATCCAGAAATGTCATGTGACTTATATTAGAGTAACACACATGAATATGTCCTGTACCTCATTCTGAATTCACATTCTAGGCATCAGTGCTATTCAGGCAATAATTTCCCCACCTTAACTGGCAGTGTGGACATGGTGAGGATACTCAGAAACCAGGTGCTGCCTCAGGAATACTCCTGACTTATTTAGGACTTGCAGTGTCACATGTGTGCATCGTTTGCTTTGATGACTTCTTTTTCTGTTGAGTGAGATGTGCTTTCAAAGTAAGCGATCGGGTTAGTATGTGATTATACAATCCAGTCTGCAGAGGGCAGAGCAGCACCACTGAGAATTACAGTCCAGGCTTCTGTTTCACTTACAGAACCTCATACTCAAATTTTTTTCTGTGATAGTGATTTACATTCAACAGACCAAAGCTTCTTGCATTTGTCTCCTACTAGGGTCATTGTAAGTGGGGTAGACTGATCTGTAGCAATTCCGATTGATTTTTGTATTAATTCATCCAAATGGTCTTCATGTGCTCCTTGACCAATACTGAAGTAGATCAAATTTTTACCTGTCATGTAAAGAAGCATAAAAAACCTCTCTGTGTGTCCATACGTAGGTATATTTGTCTATGTTTATCCTCTAATAACATCAGTAGAAAACCTGAATTGCCTCACAATTTTTTTCACCCTGCCCAAATTAATTTTCCCTGAAAATGTTAAATAATTTTGGCAAGTAGAGGTTGCATATGTTAGGATCATCTTCCAATGTTCAATACAAAACTTAAATAGCACACCAGCCAGGCTGACAGCTCTTGAAATAGTAAAAGTCCAAAATTTAGAAATGCAAAAAAAGAAAAAGTTGTTCCTGTCTATGCAGGAAAGCAATATAGACCAGAAATGCTGCAGAGCAGTCCGAGATACAGCATGAGAATCATCCAAAGACCTAAATCCTGCAACCCCTCATCCATGAGCCATGGCTTATGGGTAGTGGTTAGTGAAGTCTCGCTCTCTGAACTCTCTTCTGGTTCTTTGGAAATCCAGAATGTTTGAATGTACAAAGCAGATTTAAAGTAGATGGAAGTAAATATTATTTCCAATAACCAGTAAAGTTGTGTCTGTTTCTGCAGAAGTGACAAGGTGCTTTTAACTAGAAGCACAAACATATCTAAACCATGAAACTAAAGTTTACTTATTTTACTCATAAAATAGGGAGTATGATCTAAATTTAGCCTAGTTACTCCATAGGTGAGTGATCTCTGTAACACTTCATTCTTTACTAACTTGATTTCTTCTAGTAGGAGAAACAATTGAATTAAATGTTTAATAGAGCAGAAAGGAACAAGCAGGGCTGAGTATCACACCGTGAGAGGTTTCATATATGTTTTGATAAAACATTTTTTCAGATAAGAAATAAGCCATTGGTTTTTGTTTGCTTCTAAACTAAAGACACACCTAAGTGAAAGAAAAAAAAATACCATGCTGCAGGGAGAACTTCAGATGTCCACCATTTTCCAAAAGCAAGGACAAAACTTCACGTGGGAGGTGTCCTTTCTAGGAGTCTTTTATTATTGCAATTCCACAGGCTGGCCCAGAAGATGGGGGTGAATCCATCCCCCCCATTCCCTTTTTCAGGGTTTCCTGTCATATTTTGAAACCTGTTTCCTGTTGATAGGTTTTAGAGATAATAATAGCTAACATAGATATTATATTTAGATATAAGAGCTAAGATATTCAGGGCTTGTAAACCCTCTTAGACACTAGTTTCTAACTGTTATTCAAATATAAACAAAAGATATTGAAGTTTTTTAAGAGAGTTTAGTGAAACTGAAACACTTGCAGCTTCAAAACTTTTTGCTAAGGAACTGGGAGGCAGAGAGAAGGAAAGGCATTTTCACAGCAGTCAGACCAGCACATAATATTGTAGCTCCTTAGTACCTTAAATTCCTCTGCTTAGAAAATGTGATTGCCTGCAGAGGGGAAAAAATGTTCACTCTTGAATGGTGATAGGATATCCAAGTATCCATAGAATTTTTCAATCTCTATTTAAAGGGAAGCCATGTGGCCTAAGACATTGCAGTAGATGTGATAAGAAAGCATACATCTTTCAGCTAGGAGCTTTGGGATTGTCAGCAGTCTGAGTGTGCTCGGAATTCTGTGTGCTGACTGCCCTGATGTAAACAGCATTCACAGGAAGGGGGAAGCAGCTACCAGAGACAGGAAGGTTGAATTTAGCATCAAACTCCTTATCTAGGCAGAGCGGGCTGCTCAGGATGCTGACAAGAAAAAGTGTATGAATTGCAACAGCAGCCTGTGATAGCTGCCTGGCCCTTCCTGGGAAGACCATTTTCATCAGCGTTATCAGAGTACAATCTTACACATGCAGATGGGTTTAGGAAGGGATTATATCTGGGGACCGCTTATCCAAAATAATGCTTCATGTATTATAGTCCCATTCAGTCTGGGTTACTGGCACCTGCAGGAAGAGATTAATCTGCATGCTGAAGTAGGAGGATGTGCGTCTTTAAAAATAAAAACTTTGTCATAGTAAAAGTTATTATTAGTCTTACTAGCCATAAAAGAATATAAGCCTTTCCTGAATCTGAATATGCACTGCAATATCTGGTTTAATTTTTAGATTACAGATTTTATATCAGTGCTGGCACAGCTCTGGTTTCACCTCTTCAGAGATAAAAGCTGTTGCTGCATTGTCTAATGTGCTTTAGATCAGTGAGATGTCTTGTTTACAAGTGGCAGATACATGGCTTCAAAACACTATTTGCAGTGTAATCAGTTGCTGATTAACATATGATGTCATTTTCCTTTTGATTTATGTGTGTGTATATTTTGGGAAATCCATCTGCTCTGAGTCTACAGCACAGCAAAGCACCATTCCATCAATATCTGCTCCTCAGTGGCTGAAGTGACACAAAATGCTAGCTTTCTCCACACTGATTTTTCTATGAATGATGACTCTCATTTCTCATGTCTTCCCCAAAGTATACTGAGAAATTATTTTGGCTGAGATTGAGACCTGGAGGCAGTTTAAAGCAGTCTTTTAGTTGCGTCTTCTCACATATGTCTGAAACATCTTTCCCTTTCCTTTTCCCTTTCCCTTTCTCTTTCCTTTTTCCTTTTCATTTTCCCCACCCTCTATGTTAAATTTATATTTAGTTCCATTCCAGTGAGGAAGGCTAGAAACAAACTATGAAAAAGGAGAGTGGTATAAAAGAGTCATAAAAGAGTGTACCCATGTCCTGAACAGCAATAAAGCAATCTGTCCTGGGTCATTACAAAGACAGCATTCTGGATTTGAATGGCTGAAGTAAATGGAGTCAAGAGGATAATGGGGTCCACCTGTTCTGCTCGCTGAACGTGGGTACCACACGTCTCCTGAGCACAGGAGGACAGGCTGACACAGCTGTCAGCAGTCTTAGCACCAGAGTATCCAGCCAGGTGCTCCACACCAGGGTTGCAAGGGTAAGCTAAAATCTTTAGTCATTCTACTTTTGCAAAAGAGATTTTCCTCTGTGGTATATTGCAAATCCTCTCTAAAACTGGAGAACATTACTTCTTTTTAAAGTATATGTTTGTAAACTGGGTAATTTCCAGGTGCCAAATCATGTGGCAGACCTTGCAATAACAACTCTCTACTCCAGGGTCTCAACCAGTGCTGGGCATTTGGTTACCTTGGATATTTTCAGGATCCATCATAAGGCAAATGACACCTTTAGAAAGGGGAAAAACAAACAGCCTAATGGGCATCTCTTGGCAGAGAGCACCTCATCAGGTTTGTCCCAACACATTCTCACGTCATTGTTCAATAGGCTAACAAGCCATAAAAGAATAAAGCAGGTACTTTCCTTTTCTGTCAGATGTTGCAAAATACTCGTATTTCCTGTCTTGCTATTTAAAGGACTAAGGGCTGAAAATAAGACTTCATTAACTTATCTGGAATTAAATATTTTCCTGTTTCTACAGCCATGCTGAAATGATGATAGTAACATATCTCTCATACCTTGAGACATAACTATCCCTCCAGAAAGCTCAGGCTGAAGCTGAGTTTGGGTTGCCACCAGAAATGCCCCTCCAGTTTGCAGGGGAGCTGGCTACAGTACACATCAAAGAAAGTGACACCACGTTTTCCATGCCAGCTGCCCAGTGAGTCCCAGGAGGAGCAGAAGGAACACCCTTCTGTCCCTGCAGACTGATGGTTTGGGCTATGTCTTAGCCAAGAACAGAAATACGTGGGAGAACACAGGAGAATTGCAATATGATAACATCAGAGTGGGCTTTAGGCACTTGGTGGTATTTTTGACAGTCTTACTTTAACTGAGCTTCATTCATACTTCAAACATTTTAAAATAAAACATTGCTTCCCTCACTTTTTTTCTACTCCTGTTGGCTGTTGTTTTCTTTATGGACTTGAAACTATGCTTATTCATCTTACAGAAAAATCCTTATCTCTGTCTGAATGGCCTGGGAAAAGCTCAGGGCATGCTTGCAATGCAAACGTTGAGGAAGTAAATTTAGTTTCTCAATAAATCTAGCCAATATTCAACTGTCACATTTGACAGACATCTTTCTAAATTTTGATGGAGACTGAGCTTTTCTCTGGGGCATGCAGTCTAGAGTTGTGGGCCTTTGGGCCTTGGGCCCTAGGAGGTCACAGGCCACATCTAATAGGTTCAAAGAAGAGTAACTTAAGAAAAGCAATTCTGTTGACAGCGGCCTTAAATTTTCTGTGCTGGTAACTGTACTGCTGGAGAAAAAATAAAAAGTGTGGGTTTGCAGATTGAAAGAAAGGTCTGAGAGCACAGCCACAAGTGGGACAGCCACAGCTGTTGAGTTTTTCAAAATACAGAGGCAAATTCTTCTTGAAATGCAAAGATGTTTTCAAGAAAATCTTTCCACTGTTTAGCATACACTGATTCATCACTTGTGTGTAAACTATAGACCATTAACATATTTGTGTGTACAAACATCATTACATAAATTGCTGCCATCCAAGTAGGCTGAGTGAGCACTGAGGAGCCTGCTCACTGGAAAGGCACACCTGAGGGCTCCCCTCATTATACTAATTTTACTCTAGAGGAGGTTTTAATATATGGCACCAACCCATCCTGCTAACCAAGGAGATCCATTTTTCTTCCATGCACCCTAAATGCAAAGGAAGGAGATCCCAGCAGGAGCTCCTCAGTAGTTGCTGCCAAAAAGAGTAGCAGTGAATTAGAAAGGGGAAGGAGATGGAGAATGCTTCCTGTGAGATGAAGGTACTTCCACACCTCCTCCTCTCCTAAATCCCACACTGCTAGTAGGGATTTTGGGCTCTGCCATGAAAGAAGGCGTCTGTGAAGCCACAAGTGCAGTGTGCTTGAGGAAGGCTTGCCAGCAGCCAGAAAGCAGAGGAAGATGAGATGGAGGAGGCAGGCTGCACTTTTTTTAGAAGTTTGGGGAGTTCAGACAATGAGTTTTCACATGCATCACTTAATTTTTAAAATCTCTCCATAAAGTGCTAGTCATTTAAAAAAATTCACCTCTTAGCAAGGAAAGCAAAAAAAGTAAGAGAATTAGCTACAGCCACAGGCTTATGACAGATTTTTGCACCTTACAGCCTTGAGAAATTGTCTTCCTTTGATTCATAAAATAAATCAACATGATACAAACAGCATCAGAAACTTAACAGTTTTAAGAGGAGTTGATGGTAAACTAGGGTATGCCAGCCCTGAAATGCCTCCAGACTGTGGTTGTGTAATGGGGATAAGTACAGTACTTCTTTGGAGCATTAACCTGAATTAAAGGATGAAACAACTGGGCGACTGGGCAGGGATCAGGCACACCCCTGGTCACTGCTGAGGCCTTGACAGAAGGATAAGAGAAATTGCAAGATGGTCTTTTAAATAGGGAAGCTCCCACTGGGGAACACAGCACTTTTCTTAGAAGAACCATACTGGCTCTCAGGGCAGCCAGGGCTGTGGAGGACAGCATTCAAGAAGGGATTCAGCACCCACTCTCTCCATGACATCCACACCCAGTGCTTGAAGGACACAGCTCCAGACTGGCCCTGCTCACCCCACGGGTTGCAGTGGCTCTCTACAGAGCTAAGCATCACTTTCTTTGGGAAGGCAGATGGATAAAGTATTAGGGACTGATGCAAAACCAGTTTATTGTATCTACTATGCAGCTGCGTCAGGAGTTACGCACCTAAATCCCTCCACATCACAGCAGGGGAATGCTCCCCATGCAATGCTGCTTGTCGACAGCAATCCTTTCAACTCACCCCTCAAAATACAGCACACAGCAGTTGCTGCTGTGCCATGGAAAAAAACGTGGTGTGTTCCCAAGTCACGTAGAGCCTGATCTTCAGCTGGGGTCAGGCCATGTAAACCAGGGCAATGCCTGCCACAGCTGGTTCATCCCACTGGAGGCATTCCTTGGTTCATCCCACTGGAGGCATTCCTTGGTTCATCCCTCTGGAGGCATTCCTTGGTTCATCCCACTGGAGGCATTCCTTGGTTCATCCCTCTGGAGGCATTCCTTGGTTCATCCCTCTGGAGGCATTCCTTGGTTCATCCCACTGGAGGCACTCCTTGGTTCATCCCGCTGGAGGCATTCCTTCCTGTGAGAGCACAGGCAAGGCCACACACCAGTGGGAGGCTCCATATCAAATATACAGCCCTTCAACTGGATTATTCCAGATTTTCCTTGGGGATCTTGAGTCTGGATTTAGGCTATAGCACGTACCCAAATGCCATTTGTTTGAACTAAATACACTGGTTTTGTTTCAGTTTGAGAGATGACCTCAAAGGAACATACATCTCTGTGTGCTTCATAATCTGAGAGAAGATTTTAAGATGCTGCTGCCTGCACAGGGCCTGTAATGCACTCTGCCCTTGCAGAGCTGCCTTGTATATGGCACACAGGACAACCTTAACCTTCCCATCTCCATGATAACACACTAGATAGGTTTTCTGCAGGGGAAGCCCACTGGGCTAGTATTAGCCTTCAGTGAAGGGAACACAAGTCCCTGTGTGTGTTATATACTCAAAAGAGGAATGATGCTCAAAGGTCTTGCCCACTAGATGAAGATTTTGAGGCTCCCAAGTGTTGGCACACTCTTTTTCCTTTACTGCACTGCCAGTTTTCCCCTGCTGCTGACATTAATGCAGCTCCATGGTTTTGTTGCAGTGATTTTCACACTTATAACAACTTGATGAGATGAGCCGGGTTGGCACACACATATTCCTTCAGTCATGACCAATGCTTGCTTCTGGGGGCTTCTCTCAACACTAGCTCCCAGAATTGTAACAGAATAAGATCTGTAACAGAATAAGAGTCAAATTGCATACCAGAAAAAGTCTTCCTTTGCCACTGATTAAAGGCAACGTGAAGATGTTTGGCTGGTGTGATCCCCTCATGATCATGTGTCTGAGCACTAAAACATGCTATAGCTAGGCAAGGCAAGCTGGCTCTAGGACAGTTTCCCACTAAGACTGGTTTAGCATGTGCAGGAGAGCAAGCTGACAGTGCCTTTGCTTGATTTAGACTGTGGTGGTTTACATCAAACCAGCTGAGATGATTTTGCATTGTCCCTTTCAGCACTGTCTAGAGTTAGAAAGAACAGTCAGACAGACTTTGATACTCTCCTAAGAAAATTAGTTTAAGGGTCATACCTCAGGAGCTTATCGAAATGTAGGATTGCATTAATTCAACAGGAACAATTAAACTAATTGAAGCTTTTGCAAAACACCATGCACTTGCATTTTAACCAAGTGTCTTTCACACCTGCCTCCACCATTGCTTGTTTCAGTGGTTTTTGGTGCGTGCTTCCTCCACATTCATACACATCACAAAAAACAGCTGAGAAAAGCAGTTTGCAACAGGTTTGAATTCCTCTTGGATAAGCACTGGAAAGTGTCTGGGAAAATGACAAATTTTAAAAGATAAAAACACTACTGTCTTCTTTAGTGAGCTAAATAAGCATATAGCTAAAGCCTGGGGATGGAACCCATCTCTCTCTCAGACAATGATGCCTTGGGAGTGACCTGACTGACTGTCCTGCAGCATGGAGCAGAGGTGCTATGGCAGGGCACTCAGGGGTGTAGCTGCAAAGCAGGATCCCATCCCACCAATTATTTTCTCCATGCCACAGGCTTCAAAAGTAAATTTAAAAAAAACAAAAAAAAAACCAAAAAAATCACAGCCTCTCACCACCTCGCCTCTGCCAAACCCAGGTGCTCAGGTCTGCTGTGATTTCCAGAGCATCACTGTCCAGCTGCAAACCTGGGTGACCAACCCCCAGCACACACAAGGTGCCCATGGCACTGCCCTTCCCACTGTCCCCTGTCAACAGATGTGGTCCTACACAGGGATGTCCCCACATGGCTGAGGTTTGGCTTTACAAAGAACCCTCAGACTTGCTGGCAGGTGGGAGTTGAACCCAGCAGGCTCCTTAGGGGAAATTCTGCCTGTGTGATTTCTAGTTCAGTACTTCCCACAGCTAAAATACAAAGCACTGAGGCTGAAGGGTTTTAAATCTGCATCCATACTAAAATACACTGATTATTTTATAGAATTATTGTTACTGTATAAAAATATGTGCTTCAGATCAGAAGCCAATGCTGGGGTAGTGACACATGGTGGGAAGGAGAAAGGCTTGCAGAGGTTTCACCCCTTTTCATCCTTTAAACCGCATTTTTAAATTATAGTAATCACAGTATCTGATCATATTCCAGACTGGCAGAACCATTCCCAAGAGAGCTGTCCTCAAAGTGTTTAACTTTTAAATGTAAATAGATTTCTTTTAGGTAACTTCTATAATTACAGATAACTTTTGCCCACTGAAATGTCTGTTCATTTCCTGTACGCTCACCACTTTTTCAATTTGGCTTTTTTTTAAGGAACTGTTTTTGCAGAGGTAAGAAAGCAGCATCAAGTACAACTTCATTGTCTTTACCTGCTTTTAAATTGGTGATCTAACAACATGTTAAACAACCATCACTCCAAATAATTGTTATTGCTGAATCAATTGACCTGCTTAATTGTAGCTAAGAAATATGGGAAATATAGAAAGAAAAATCTGTCAAGAAAGAGATACTTTGGAAAGCTTGTGCACATATATGTCCTTTTCCAAAACAGTATTTAGCTATCTCATAAAAGATAGAACCTGGAGCAAGGAGCTCAGCTATTCCTGCAGTTCTTTTACATTAATTTAAAGCATTGTGAACTTAAAATGGAAGAGGATCACCTCTGTAATAGCAGATATCAGTGTGCAGATGTTTGCTCTGGACAGTAAGAGTGCCTGAAGCTCACAGACCTTTCTCTCAGGCATTAAGGGAGACGAGAGACTGTTTATTTAACACAGAAATAATCTGTGAGAAGTTGTGCTGTCACTGCCACTCCCCTTTTGACCACAGGCACTTCGTGTGGGCAACTGAGAGATGCTGCGATGAGGAAAGGCAACACTGCAGACCACAGGGCACAACTAGCAGTGAGCACTCAACAGGAGGTTGAATATAACTGGTGAAGGAGCTGGAGGAAGCAGCACATAGCAGAGAAGAAGAGGTTAAATGTGTCTGGGAAGTGCAGGACCCATTCATGTTTTTAGAGGAAACACAGGGAGTGATGGGGACAGGTGTTTGTGCCAAGGAACCCACAATGGACTGTGACAGATACAGCATGGCAAAGGGTGACATTAATGCCCTTGGAAGAGACTGCTATGCCAACAGCACTGGCCAGAGGAGGAGCTGCTTCCTGTGCACAGCAGCAGCTTGGAGAGGTGTGTGGAACACTGAAGTGCTTGGGGTGAGCAAGGGCTGTCTGTCCACAGCACCTCCTCACCACACTGAGGTCCCTCAGCCCTCCGTCCATCCCAGGCAGGGCTCTCCATTTGTAGGGGCAGGCTTTGAGCCTCTTATTTCCCTTCCTGTCATTTTTTAACCACCACACTATATGGCATCAGCAGTAAGATACGGAGGATTATCCAGCCCTCACTCAGGAGGGAAGAGACAAAGGCTCATGCTGTTTCCTCCTGCATTAGTTGTATATTTCTGTCTCAGGGGCTATCAAAAAGGGAAGGGGATGGGCAACTAGTAGCATGGTTGCTGTTCTCCAGCTCCAGAAAGAACTTAGTACAGGCCAGGAAATCAGGCAAAATAAGGCACCTGTTTCCACTGTCCTCCTTGGCACTCCCTTCCCTCACTCCAGCAGCTGGAGACACACTGCAAGCAGAGAGCATTACCCCAGCATGTGCAGGGTTATGCTGTACCAGAGCATTGCACAAATCCAGATATGCCTCTATTCCATATCCCAGACATCAAGAAACTTCAGCTATCTCCATTTGATTGTGGAGCTGCAGAATGGCAATGCACAAGCTCTTTCTGTCCCACCAAACAGGGTAAAAAAGGTACTTTGAAACACTGCAATTTTAAAATCATTAAAGTCTGAAAACTGTCAAACTTGTGAAAAAAGTATGGAGGATGTATTTTTGCTGGCTGAGTGCCAGCTAGGTGCCACCCTTGTTCTCTTCTCCTCTCTGTGGCCCCAGAGGTGATGTTGGTCCCTTTGGCACTTGTATGTACTCTCCTACTCTTGGTCCTTGGCTCAAGGGCTGTTTCCAAACAGTGAATCTTCCATGAACCTTGTAGCCATATGGCCTGCACAGAGGGGCCCTTACTAAATTTTGCAGTAAGCAAAAAGGCACTCAAAGCCAAAAGGCTCTTTAGGGCACAGCAGGATGAGTGGCCCTTGGAATGTTCTGCCCACCACCCCTTGCTTAGATGTGGACACTGCAGCAACTTTACAAACATGCTAGATGAATTATGGACAGGTTTGAGCTATTTCTGGTTCCCACTAGGAAGACCCAGTTTGCAGAGGAAATTCCAAAAACCCTGAGAAGCTATGGATCATAAACTCATCAAATCATAGATCATAGAATATGCTGAGTTGGAAGGGACCCACAAGGATCATTGAGTCCAACTCCTGGCCCTGCACAGGACAGCCCAAGATTTACACCATGTGCCTGGGAACATTGTCCAAATGCTTCTTGAACTCTGTCAGGCTGGTGTTGTGACTACTTCCTTGGGGAGCTGTTCCAGTGCCCAACGACCCTCTGGGTGAAAAACCTTTTATTTCACCTTTTTTTTCTTTTTTAATTGATTCAAAACCAAAGCTCTGTTCTGAGATATCAGCCTTCTGACAAAACACCCTGAAGTCCCACAGAGTGTTCACAACCAGGCAGGTGGGTGTAAAATGACACTGTGGGGGCCTGAAGTGCCCTGCCCTGCTAGAGGCTGCCTGTCTCGCCAGACCAAAATCCACCATGGATGAGGTGTCATGGAACTGGGGAAAACTACCTGCTGGGCTGGATAAGATCCCATTTGTGGTTGGGGCTGTTCATCAATGTCTCCTTCAGAGTAGCAAGTTTAGCAGGAGGCACCTGAGCAAACATCCCCACATTCCCAGCCTATTTTCATATCCCTGGGTTCCAGATGTTATTCCTGTGCCTCTGTGGATGCCTCCAGGCCGGCAGCTTCCCCTTGTGCAGCCCGCAGTAGGAGGACCCACATCTTAACTCAAACCTACGTGCTTTAGAGTGGTTTTGAAGCAGGTTCAGCCCCACAGGTACTGACTGTGCCAGTCCTTGACACTTCAGCTGCTCTGATCAGAGACACAAGCACTGCTTTCATTCATCAGGGAAATGGTTGTGGCAAAAGAAAAAATTAGTATTTATTTATTTTTCTTCTCTCAGGAAGACTTTCAAAAAGCACCAGTTCTGTGGCTTCAGCCTCAAACCTATCTGAGGTGGCTTATGGCCTCAGCTTCTTCAGTGTTTTGCTTGAACCACAGGCACATGGCAGGGTGGAGTTGGGTGCAAGAGGAATGCAAGGTGCTGTATTTAGAGTCCCATTTGCTGGGTAAGTAAAGACTTGGTGAACAAGGGACATTCCTCTGAGCTTGCAGAACCTGCCCTTCATCCCCACCAGTGGCCACTCACCACTAATCCACTGCCCCAATGCCTTTATAAAGTTTGTGCCTTTGCTGGTGTGGGGCATTGCCAGTGTAAATATTAAAAGAGCCACTTTGGCATGCTCAGAAGCTCTGCAAAGCATCTGTAGAGGGGTGCTGCCACAGGTGAGCCGCCCTTGGAGAGCTACAGAACTGATTTCTGTTGTGCTAATGTGACTTGGAGGGGCTAACACTGGGGAGCAAAGTCTGCATGGTCAGAAACAAAGATAAAATTAGATGAGCCTTTGGCATTTATCCAAAGTGAATTCAGCCCAGAGAAGTCTGAGCATCCATACAGACCTAGGTGGGGGAACCTTATTTCCCTCATTAAAGGCGATCTCTCACCCCAAAGTGCTTAGAGAAGGTTGGTGTGGGCTGTCCCTCCGGCAAAGAGCTACTGCCCAGGCAGCCCCAGCTCTCAGCCCCTGTGCAACACACGCCTGGCCTGATGGCTGTGATACTTAAAATTACCACTTCATCCATGCTGAGGCCACAGGACATGCCCTGGCGTCCAGGGGCATCCCCTGCATGAAGCCATGGAGCCTTGCCAATTACAGCTAATCAGTGTTTACTCCCTGTTTACTCCCTGCACTCCTTCCTGCCTGCCCACTTGCAGCAAGTTAAAACAAATGAATAATATTTAAATGAATAGTGCATTTGTGATTCCATGTCATTTCCCTTGAAGTAGTTATGATGAGCACATTAACTGCTACTAATTCATCATGTTGCTTGTAATCTGGCCAGGATTCAGATAGAAGAACCTGTTTTTACAGTAGCTAATAAAAGGTGGTTTGTTGCTGCCCTACCAGGTGTCCTGGAGCTCCAGCCACCCTCCCAGCACAGCAGCCATAAGCATCTGCTTCTCTTGGCACAGGTTTCTGGTTAGAGACATGACAATTTACAAGTAGGCCAGGCTGGTTATGACTCAGCCCTAATCACCACAGTCCTTTTGTTTCATCAAAGGAAAACCAGATGGAGCAAATATCTGCTGAACACTGTGCAGCTCAGGTGCATTATACAGCACCTGAAGCCCAGGGATGTGTTTACAGGCCTTGCCCTAAAGCACAGTGCAGGCTCAGGAAACCAAATTACAGTGTGACCTTGCTTATGCATTATGCTTAGAGCTGTTCCAGCTCACACAGGCACCCCGTGTTTCTGGGGTTCCCATGAGGCCAGACCTGCAGCAGGGACTGGCACAGGAGCATCGAGGACTCCAACCCAGATGTCGATTTCAAAAGGGGAAGCTGAGGAAAAGGGGTGCAAGAGGTTGGCATGATCCCCTGGTCAGAGAACACTGACTGTTGAACTCTGAGCTTATTCCACATCTCCAAGGCAGGAATTAAGTTAAAACCTGGCTTACGAAGGCTGTGTTGGCTCTGCTGACTCACTCCAGGATGTGTGTGGAGGGAGCTTGCCTTGTTAGCCAGAGAAATGGCTGCTGGGAGAGGAAGCCAGGGCTGAGATATCCGTCCCATTTTTGCCAGCACACCTAAATCCTGTAAGGCAACACACTCATCCAGTGACCGAGTGGAAATTTCTTACAGGAACAGGGAAGGAATTTGTTTGTCAATGAGTCCCTCTAATTTGAAAGTGTTTATCCCACTGAGGGCAAGGACAGAGGGCACTTGCCCTTAGGGGATGCAAAAGAGCTTGCCAAATACCTCCTTATGGCTAAAGATGCTAAGCTTCGCTAAACCCATCAGTTAATAATAGCTAATAGCTAACAAGAAAAGAAAGAGATTTGGGTTTTGGGGTCCTGGTCAAGGCCATATCAAGACCTGACCCATGGTGGCCCCTAAGCCAGCAATGTCATGCAGTATTGCTAGTAGCATCAGAGGTCTGCCTGTGTCACTGCATGGCAGCACTGTCCCCGCCCCGCTAAATGCTGGAGCATCCCTGTCCCACCCCTCCTCTCTCAGCAGCCAGCTGCACTTCACTCCTCCATATTGAGCTACCAGGCTGGGGGCAACAAGCTCAGCCAGGAGCAGGAGGCATTGCAGGGTCCTTGGGTTAGGTCTGGCTCTCCTCATCATGGTCAAGTGCTTCTGGCTGTCCTAAGAGAGAAGAAAGTCCTGCTCCATCTGCTTTTGCTCACTGCTGATGATGTACCTGTGTAGCAATGGTGCAACTTGTAGGTGTCCAGCCATGGACGCAAAATTTAAAAAGAAGCCTCACAACTGCATGGCCACAGCAGAGAGCCTGACCCTCCCCGGGTTCAGTCTGATAAGGTGCCACCACTACCCAGAGGCAGCATGTGGGGACTGTCCCCAAGGAGCTGCTATTTGCAGCAGTCCGCTGCTCCCCAGCATTTTGAAAGATGTGCTGTGAAAGGTGATACCTTTTGGAACCAGATCCCTGGTTTTATTCACTCAATACTCCTTGTAACGTCGGCAAGATTGCAATCAGGCAGAGGACTGCTAGGGCATGATAACACACATGTAGCTTTGCCTTGTTGAAGGACAGTTGCTTCATGGCCTCAAGCAGTTATTCTGCTTCTTACCTCCCTACTCAAAACCTGGACAAAAAGCTGTGCAAAACAGGCTGTAGACACTCAGGGGTGCTCTAAGGTTATTGGGTACTTAGCCATGCACCAGCTTGCCCTTCATTAGTGATCAGTCCTGTGAGAATTAGGGTAAGTCAGGCCTAGATGTGAAAAATCACATTTTGATTCCCTACACTCTGCCACACCACTAGAAACCAAGTCTTAATTTAAAAAAACAAAACCAAAACTCAAAAGCAAACTACAAACACAACCGGTAGTTTTAAAGTGGGTGGGGTGTTCTATCACACACTAATGCAGACTCAGATTCTTTCTCCAAGCTAATTTCACATCCATTATGCTTGGGCATCTCCCCCCCACCCCACCCTTTCCCAGGTGCAGAACTCATCTAAAGCCAAATTTTCTCTGTTGGCAGTGCAAGACTAGGGCTAGCCCTATGCTGAGAGGTGAATAGGTGATTTTATAGTGTGAAAGGCTGCAAAAACCAAAACCTTTAAGCATTTTCTACCACATTATCCTGATATTCTGTTGTAAACTCTGGAGATAACTCACCCCTGCAACCTCTTCTGTGAGCCAAGTTTCTGCAGCAGATTACTTGCCTGGCCAAAGGACTCACTGGCACTTTATCCCACAGATGATGGCATGAAGGCAATCTTGGCTCTCTCAAAGGGGTGGGCAGTGCTTTCTCCTCTCTCCTGTACTTTTCATCCCTAGGGTCTGGACTGTGCCCATCAGTAAATCCATGTCCACTTCAGACCCATCAAAAACTACCCCCTCTGTCATCACCTCATCAGCAAAGGGCTGGTTGTGAGCAGCAGCTCCTGGACCAAGGTTGGCCAGACACTGTCACGTACCTCACCAAAAAAAAATGTCCAGGACAAGAGTCATCCCAGACCAGCCTGACCACATCTCAAATCCTGATCCTTCTTTTTTCTAATCCATTTTACTTTATTGTTTTCTGATCTAACTTTCTCTCTTCCTTCTTGTCTCACTTCCAGGCCTTTCTCTCCCTGCTTTTCCTTTGCAGCCCCTTCCCTAGGGGCCTTCCCCTCCCTTCTTGCAGCACTGCAGGTTAAACCATCACCCCTAGACATGACTACCAGTACTCAGCAGTGCAGATGACAGCCTTGTGAGCCCTCCTGTAACTCTTGCCTTGCAAGCTCAGGTGTCATATCACAGGCGATGGCTCTCCCTGTGTCCATCCAAGCAGACAGCAGTTAACACTTTTCTGGACCTTGGCAGGAGCCCAGGCAGTGCCTCCAGCAGCAATCACACCAGCAGCCACCTGGAAGGGAGAGGCTGGGTTTGCCTGGGCTAGCCCCAGCTCTTCACTGACAGAGCTTTGGCAATGAAAGATCCTCCTAAATTTGTAAGAAGAGGGAGCTACCTTGCTTAAAGCATTTGTACTTTTAGGCCATTGTACTATTTGCTATGGAGGCCAAGGGTGAGGAATTGATCCAGGAAGAACCAAGGGGTAGAGACTGGAGATGAACCCAAGGCAGGGTATCAGCCCTTGGAAAGCACATCAAAGCCACTGAGCCATTAAGCTACACCGGCTTAACCAGGAAATGCACCAAAGCTGACAAACAAAAGATGAAAAGCAGGAGCAGTGTAGCAGTTTGCACGGAATTGTCAACTCTCAAGAATGTAAAGGTCAGAATTCAATTCTTAAAAAGCAAGAATTTACATAGAATGCACTTGGCTTCTCCTTCAGATTGGGAGCCTTTAGGGTTGTGTTTCAGTATTCCTCTAACTAGTTTGCTAACTTTCAGTTAGCAAACCACTAACTGCATAATGAAACATGACATTTTGATGTACTTCATATTACTCTGGGAAGGCGGAGCTTTAACAAAAACACCAAAAAATCAAGAGGCAACAGCACCTTTTTCATAGCCTTCTGCAGCCATTCTAATAGCCAGCAAAAGGGTTACTCTTCTGTGGGCTGCTGGAGCAAATTAACCATTCTCTGACTTCTCTGCTGAAGAGGAATGCCATGTAGCCTTACCAATCCAAAAAAAATTACATCAAAACATGAGAGGGGCAGAATCTGGCTAAGAAAATTAATAATCAACCACATCATTCACTCTCCACTGCTTTTTGGGAGGCATTGCTGAAGCAGCCCTGGGTAAATACAGTACTGCCCTGCCCACCTGCAGACAGGCATCCAGCCCCCCCTGTGTCAGGTAAACAGCACTTTATTGGTACTCCAAAATTAATTCACACTGCTGTTGGGGGTCTTGTAAAGAAAGAAATAGTAAATAAAATCTTGCCATCACTGTCATGGCAGAATAGGTTGATAAAAGAAGCCAGTTTGCAGCAGGCATCAGGGAATCCCACAACAGAACCCCATCTCCCTGGCTCACACAGCTGCCCATCTACAGGGCTTCTGTAAAGCTCCTACTTTGGGCAGTTACAGCATTTCAGAAACATTTCTCTTGTCCTGTGTGGCAGCAGCTTCACACAGCAAACGGGCTCCGACACTGCCCAGCTGCTCTCGGTACCCGCAGCCTGGAGGGTTCCATGCAGGAAGGCCCCGGAGGACACAGTGACTGCACCAGGATCTGCCCTTTGCACCATGGAAAACCTGACATAGGCGAGCTTATGGCAACCAGCAGTTGTTTCTCTGCGTGTAGCACGGTCTCCTTGTGACATTCTCCATGTCTGGGTGCCTCTTGGATTTGAACCATGAGCCTCCTGTCTGATCTGCTCCCACGATAAGACTTTCAATAGCTAACTGCATGTACAATCAGGTAAATATTCAACCAGCTCAGAGCTAGATTGCAGATCAAATATCTTGAAATCTTTCTTCTCCCCCTGTTAAAAGCAAAAGCCCACACATGCAGCCTGCAGGGGAAAAGATTGCTCTCTTAGCACTTCCCTCAGCTCATGAGATAAATAAGCAGCTACCAGTTTTGTACTTTACAAAAAACAGGCACGGCAGCTGCACCACCGCATACCATGGTAATGTGCTGGGAAGGAGCCAGATGCCTGCTGAGGTCTGGCTCCTCTTCTGCACTTGCTCTTTAGTTCTGCCCTCCAACCCAGCTCATTGGCATGGCAGCATGGGCTGCCTGAGCTGTCTCTGGCCAGGAGAAGAGGTGGATGCCATCTCCTGTCCTTCCCCACCAAGTAAAAGGGCCACATTCTTACAGAATCAGACTAAAGAAAATATCTAGAAAGACTGTGGCTGAAAAGCCCAGGCTTAAAACAGAGAGAGAAAAGAAGGAATATGGGATACATCCTCTTTCCTGGTTGTGAATTCTGCAAAAGTGAGTGCCAGCCCTAGGGTAAGATGTCACCATGAGGGCCACCCAGAAGCCAACGTCTAACTGTTTCTGCATACCACCACGGGTTTGCTGGGAGCCCCTTCTGCAGGGCAAGGTGTGGCTCTTGGTAGGGGGAGGCAAACTCTTCCCCCACCGCTGGCATCATTTCACCAGAGGAAGGACAGAGTACATCATATAAAACATCTGCATGCAAAACAGCGGAGAAGGCTTGTGTCCAACCCTCAGCCTGACATTCAACAAGTCGTAACTTCATTGATGTCCCCATCTTGTGCAAAATAATACCCAGCACACTCTTCAAAATCTTTTGGGACTGCTGGAAAGTTACTTGACTTTTCTCCAGGTGTGGAAACTTTTACTTACAAGAGTGAGAAACGCAGACCTGTGAATGGCACATGTTTGTGGCTGAGCAGTGCTGTTCTGTTTCGAGCAGTCCTTTGTTGCAAGCAGCAAGTCCAGAACACAAATGACATATCAAAGCTCCTTGTCTGTGAAGAGTTGAAACTTGAGAGACAAAAAACAAAAAGTAACCACATGCTGCTTAAGCACAGGCTTGGCTGCACACCAAGTATTAGTGACCACAGTGACTGTACTCTGGTGGAGAAACACAGCCCAGAACAAGTCCCACTAACAGCTTGGCATCTCCCCTGGTAACACCAGGTCACCAAACAACTTCCCCATGAACAGATAACAACTGACAGTCACTTACCCCAAGCATCTTATCAGGTGGGAGCTCATATTCATGAGTTTCATAGAATCATTAATGTTGTAAGACCTCTAAGATTCCCAGTGAATTGTGCATCCGTGTTCACATTAGTTTGCTGATGGACTCAAAAGGATAACGGTTCCCTAAAACGGCTTTGATTGTTACTTGTACTAACACCTGAAAACTGAAGTTTTCCTCTTTGTCCTCAGTTTACAGGCAAACAGAAACTGGCTGCCTTTCCCTTCCCCTCCTTTTCTGCTTTCCACCACAGTATGCTAGGGAAAGGGAAAAGAGCGGCTGATTTTCTTTCACAGGTGCTCCACTGTGAACACCTTGGGAAGAAGCCTCCATCTTTGTATCAGATTCAAGTGTTCCTTTACCTGTGGTTGTTCCTGGGTTGGAAGAGTTGCCCTCCCTCACAGTCACAAGGAGTTTCATGCCTTCTCTTCAGTGGAGCGCGTCGAAGCAGCTCTGCACAGCCCCTGCCTCAGCACAGGACAGAAAATGGCTGTAGTGCTATTGCCAGGGAGCTCCCCCCTTCCTGGGGGCTGACCAGAGCAGCTCTTGCAGCACCCCTTACCCCATCTTGCTCTTGAATTAAGCTGCACTGGAAATCTACCAAGCAGAGCTCGAGTTATTGACAGTGCCAAGTAAAGGCACAGGGAACTTCAGCATGTGCAAGGGGAGAAGGATGTCAATGACGTCTTTGACAGATGAATGAATCTCAGTAGAGCAGGGGACTCCAAGATTTGGGGGAAGCTTTCTGAATCGCTTCCTTGAAGGCTACACTGCACACTGCAGTGTGTTCTAGGCTCCACTGAACCCCAGTCACACCACAGGGAACGGCCCATGCCCGACCCAGTGACACGGCCACGGCTGAGCAGGCGGCTGAGCCAGGCAGATGCTGTCTGGAGACAGGCAGGCTCTGACGCAGTAGGGATTTAGCCCAGTTAGAGCTTTGCAGAGCATAAGCTGCACCCTTACATCCACCTGCTAAAAAAGCCCTGGCAGCCGCTAGCTGCAAGGCAGGCACAGCATGGGAAATGCTCTCCTTCCCACCACGGCCTCTGCAATTCCCAGCATAAGCAGTTACACAAATTCTAAGAGGAAAATCCGATCTGCAGCATTACTTTATTATTTAACCGTGGTTCAGCTCCCCTCCTGCTCCTACATGAAAACCTTGCCTGTACTTCTGCTTTGACTTTTCCATGCATAAAGACAGTCCTTGTTGCTTGGTCACCAACAGGTACCCACTGCCTCCTCCCCACATCCCAATACCCACAAAATACAGCTCTTAACATCCAGATAGCATCGTTGCATGGTCATGCACTCTGTGCAGTGAAGGACTGGGACAAAGGAGTCTGGTGCAACCTTCCTGGAGCCACAGCAGTGTTGAGGGTGCTCCCAATGCACAAGTATGCTATGGGTGAGATGGATTTCCACCCAGACCCCCAGCACTGTCCTACGTCCCCTTGAGAGAGCTGAGAGTGCTGCTTCTGTGGGAAATGTGAGGTCAGGTTTGATTACCAAATCTCTGATTGAAGAGAAGAAAAAATGGCAGAGAAAGCGAGTCAAAGAGAAAGAGGAAAATAGCAAGGCAGTCTCCAAACCCTGCCCTGAGCTTCTCTCGAATTGCCCTGAACCAGTTGTTTCTCTGTGACTCATGTTCCTTTTCTCCTTTATCTGCCCTTTTTTCTTCCAAACCTGTTAGGGAAGGCAGGTTTAGACATTCCTACGAAGTGAAATAACAAAGGAGCCCTTATCTCAGCAGGGATGCAGGGCTGTTTCTGTAACAGCCGGGGTGGGGTGTTGCCTCACAGAGGCAGAGAAGCACCGCTCCTGCTCCCCACCTCCTGTCCCTGCTCCCAGCTCCCTGTCCCTGCTCCCCACCTCCCTGTCCCTGCTCCCAACCTCCCTGTCCCTGCTCCAAACCTCCCTGTCCCTGCTCCCAACCTCCCTGTCCACAAGCTGGGTGACGCCTGCACCAGGACACACTTTTTCTCCAGGGCAGACACAAGTGTTTAATGCCAAGGCAGATTCCCATCCCACTTTGCTCTGTGGTTTCATGCTCTGAGCACCACATCTTCTCTCCACCTTCTGCATGGCTGGAAGTGCAGCAGCCCCCAAATCTCTGCCTGCACAAAGCTGCTTTGGGCATTGAGGACAAGCACACGGAGGTGAGGGAAGCCCTGTTCCCACTACCACAGGCTGTCATGGAACCAACACCCACAGATGTGCTATTTCAGTCACAGGCAGGCCCACAGGTGCGGCAGCGGCCATGCGTCATCTGGGATGTAACCTTCCCAAACACAGCCAAGATTTTTGGCATGGAAACCCCTGGCTGGAACAAATCAAATCCTCACACTATGTTGGGATGGCCAAATCAAAACAGTGTCAGCTCTTCTGCTAGAAAACAGAAGTATTCAAGAGGCTG
This sequence comes from Pseudopodoces humilis, assembly GCF_049639895.1. Lineage (NCBI taxonomy): Eukaryota > Metazoa > Chordata > Aves > Passeriformes > Paridae > Pseudopodoces > Pseudopodoces humilis. The sequence goes on from NC_142200.1 coordinate 22,776,748, forward strand.
GGTAATAGTTCATCTAGAAAGAAACACAGTATAAGTGAGAATGCATGGCAGAGCAAAGGGATGGCAACAGGGAAAACATCCTTGTGTGAAAAATCTGGGTACAAATAAAGAAATTACCAGCAACTTTTAGAATCTCTTCCTTCCTCTTTCAAAACACATAAAAACATACTTTTTTTTTGGGGGGGGGGGGGGAGGGAGTGGGGGTGGATTGTAGGGGGGAAGAAGGAACACAACTACACAGGAGGGACAAACAAACCTGAAATAAAAAATCAAGTTAGCAGAAGTTTATAGATGTTCCCAGCACTTCATGATCCAATTTATACAAGGTAAAATATGCAGCAAACAGTATCTTCAGCTGCATGAGGGAAAAATTGCCAGCAAATGGAGAGAGGTGATTCCTCCCCTCTGCTTGGCACTTGTGAGGCCACACCTGAATTCAGTCCAGTTGGGGGCTCTCTAGTAGAAAAGAGACATGGACAGACCAGAGAGAATCCAATGAAGGGCCACGAGGATCATTAAGGGACTGGAGCATCTCTCCTATGAAAAAAGGCTCAGTGAGCTGGAAAAGTTCAGCCTGGAGAAGAGCAGGCTCAAGGAGAACCTTATCAATACATACCGATACCTGAAGGGAGGGTACAACAAAGAGGGAGCCAAGCTCGTTCCAGTGGTACCCAGTGACAGTACCACAGGAAAAGGGCACACCCAAAACATAGGAGGTTCTCTCTGAAGGTCAGGAAACATTTTTTTCAACATCAGGGCAACTGAGCACTGGAGTACATTGCCCAGAGATGGTGTAGTCTCCATCCTTGGGGATATTAAAAAGCCACCTGGACACATTCCTAGGCAATCAGCTCTACATGGCCCTGCTTGAGCAGGGGGTTGATTCAGACAACCTCCAGAGGTCATACCAGTCTCAGCTGTCCCACGACTTCCCACATGAAGTAGCAGACAGACACCCTTTTCCTTCTCCTCCCAGTTTACACAGGTACAAGAAGACCAAGAGAATAGGTGACAGATTTTTCTTCAGCCAAGGAGTCGAGTCAGTCCCAGCCTGACATCACTGGTCTGATAGCATGCAGGACCGAGGAGCAGAAGGGACTCGCAGCAGCACTGCTGGTCCCTTACTCCTGCCAGCAGCCGTGTTACATTCATTTTGTGGATCAACAAGCTTCCTTTTAACCCCATTTAGGTTGCCACCGTGCACCGTGGTGAACAGCAGCAGCCAGAAACACGGCAGGAACAGAAGCTGGCCTCAGGCATTAGTCACCTGTACACCAGCACTGACGCTTGCACAAGTGGGACAACTGCCTGCATGCCTGACGCTCTTCTGACAACCAAAACAGCCTCTTAACACGGGTACCAACAAAGAACACCAGATCCAAGACAGAAACTGCAGATAAAGCTTCTCAGGCAGCAGCCCCGGTGCCAGGTATTCATTGCTGAGCCCCACCCACCTGACAGAGCCGAGCGACAGGCACAAGACATGCCGACGCTTGTGCTGGAAGCAGATTGCAGTCTCTGCACTTGCTCTGCTAGCAACGCCAAACTTCACCCATCTGCATCCTTGGGTGATCCTCCCCGCACCCCCTAACCAGCTCCGAGCTACCCAGCCCGCTCAGCTGAGGACTGCAGGAGCACAGCTGGACAGCAAGAGCTCACCGCATTTTTGGAGAGCTGCTGTAGAGCACCCAACAGTGCTGGGCACCCTCTTCCAGGGCAGACAGGCACGGGGCACTTCAAATGAGGTACACTCCTCCTTCCCCATGTGTGCTTTTGGGACAGCATGGCAGGAATTTACTTCTCTTCAAAACTACATCAAAAGATCCTCAGGCATTTGCAGCCGCTAAGAATTGCCAGCATTAATTTTGACATGCTGACCAGCAATGGCAATATTTTTTTCCTTCCTGAATTATTCCTGTTCCCTTGGAAAAGGGTCACAGGGAGGGTCCGTGTTAACAATGTACTCACTTGCCGTTCAAGACCTGCTGTCATCACCTGTAAACCTGAAGCCACCAGTATGCAGCACATCGAGACTACTTTGTTTTAGGAATGAGCAGAACAGCACTGTGCTCCCTTGATTTGCATTAAATATTCATTACAACAACTCAGGTTAGTTTTTTCACAAAGATAATATTTTCTTGGACTTAAAATATTTAACTTCCTTCAAGGGAAGTAACAAACCCTTTTATCATGTGAACTAGGAAGTACCTCAACAGAAGGTAAATTTCCTCTGCTTCCAGTTGTCTCATGTGAGACAAACTATATGCATCACTAAAACCCAAAGTGAATAATATTCAAAATAGACTTTTTCATGCGCTCCTCCTCTCATATGTTGTTTCAATGCTGTTAAGAACATTACACAATGCTCTTGTTTAAAAGCCAGTTTGATCTTTCCAACCTTTAAGCCCATCTATTTAAAAAGTCAAGTTTTTATAAATAACTTTCAGGTCAGATGCACATGAGTAATACTTTCACAGACCTATTACAGACTTTTTTTTACTTTTAATAGTAACTTTAGCTTCCAGACTACAAACCCTCCAAAGCCCACTCCCACTGAAGCTGGTTGCCTTTCCTTCTGCATCTAGCAGTAAGCACCACAGCACTTTGCATGCTCTCCGCTGAGAGGCCAGCTCTTTCCTTACAGAGAATGTGTTTTCTTAGTGTAGCACTTAGCTCTGTTGTCTTCCTCATTCCCAGCACAGTGTACATATTCCACAACCAGCTGCAACACCACAGGAGCGCTCACATCATCCCAGTCACACCAGAGAGGCAGGCCCAGCCCTCAGTTATTTATCTTCCAGAGCAATACCCTGATAAAGCAAGTATGCAGCAAGACAGGTGGGAAAGGAAGGAAATTACCTATATATTTACACAGGTGGAAACAGATATCCCAACTCATTTTGGAGTTGTCATTCTGGAGAAAGCACAAGCCTGGAGTGGGGCAAACAGGTACCAGAAGGAACTGACTGCTATTTCCAACACACAAAGCACATCCCCTTCCTTTGCTGCTGGACACATTTCTCAGAGACTGCTGACGTTATGCAAACCTGATACAAGCCAAGGGGTTAGAAGTGCTCAACAGCATCACCAGGCTCTATAAATAAAATAGCCAGCAAGCCCTAACTCTTATTACAACACAGCCTATGATTTAATTTGCATAAAGGCAACAGCTTTTGGAGACAAAAATCTAAATAGCAAGTCTACCAGCCAGATACTAAAATGAATCAGCAGCAAGACACTCACACCTGTAATGGAGCTGGGTGCATTTCCTTTTCATCAGCAAAAAAGACTACCTAAGAAAGGTCAAGAGATGCTCTTGAAGGTCTGACTGTTGAAAGATTTAAATCCTCGAACTCATTAGCATTATGCCTCAGAATATCTGAATAAAACCAGCTCTTGCTTTCTGCCTGAACACTTATTTAGTCTGGGGGTATCATCTTGTTTAAAAGGATTTGTACAGGAGGTTTCTTTTAGAGAAGTTCTTACCATTTAATCCAGTTACCTTCTGTGTAACTGAGAATGACCCTGAACAGGGCGGGGGGGCGGGGGGAAGGCTGTGAGTGCAAGCAGGCCTCTTGGCATCACCTTGGCCTTTGCTGCTGTTGCTGTCATGTGTTAGCCTTCTACGCTTGCAGAAATCAACCTGAGATGGAGTTTTAAAAAATACTAGGTACAAGTAACTGCGAGTTTTATAAATGTAAAACTTCATCTTAAGGGACAGATTTGTTCACTTAGATATGACCAGTTAGACGCACTAAGTGACCATGAAATGCCTTCTGCTCCTTAACATATTATTTCACTGTCAACTCAACTGATTCACTCTGTTAGTTCTTATTCTAAAGGTGTCCAAAGGTGAAATTGAAGCATTTTGACTTTTACTCGGGGCACATGTAGTATTTCACAGACAATTAAAAATTTACATAGCAATTAACCTCTATTCCGAAGACTAAGGTTCAAATTTCTTACTGGTGAATCAGTTTCAGAGAATGTTCAGGTCCGTGCAGTACAGCAGACTCATGGTCACTGTGCTGCGCTCCCGAGCAGCTCCCAACTCCATCACAGCAAGGGAACAGAGCAGAGATTCTTCCCAGCGAGAGCACTGGGAGAGCCAATGAGTCATGGGAGCCAGCTCTGGCAAGAGACCGGCTGCAGGCACAAACAAGCAGCTCAGATTTCATCAAATGAAAGGCAATAGAGAGCCAAAAGACTTTCTAATATTTACTACATTAATTTCCTATTGGAGGCGAAAGGGGGGGACATCAATACTCTTTTCTGACTGTATCTGCTAACAGAACCAGGCATGGTTCTCTCAGTTCAGGCCTTACAGGAAAATACAAAAATCACAATACAATCCCTAATCTGCTTCCACACAAACATTAACCAGCAACTACGACAACCACCGTTTCATTTGCATTAAGAGATTAGCTACAGCGTATCCCCCAGGGGGGAAAACCTCACAATAAATACAAGGTTTCTGAATGTGATTTTCATAATCTGCCTGTTAGAGACAGGACCTTAAAAACTCCACTGCAAATTCAGTACTCCTTAATCCACTTGCCCATTTTGTTAAACTTTGTTTCAACTGAGTAGCAGTGCTTGACCCTCAGATTACAACTACAGCAAATTTAACTGCATTAAATCTGAAAGGAGAACAGCTGAATTTATCTTAATGGCAGTTTAGGTGCAAAAACTGAACTTAGTAAAGTTCAATTAAAATCTTCAAAAGAAAGACTCCTCCCTTTCCTTTAATATTTCCAGCAAATGAACTATGGTAAAGAGTGTGCAAAATGTGAATTCAGCTAAAGCAAGCATGTACTTATTTTTCCAGTACAGAATCTTTAACAAAGCAGAAACTGACTGCAAAGCCTTACAAGACATGCATGCTGTTGTTTTTATTTGATTGAATTTGGAGAAAGAAAAGAAAAAAAAAAGAAAAAAGTTAAATCTACCATAATGTACAGAAAATACAAAGACTTCCCATGCATAACCACTATTTTATGACCAGAAGAATGCAGAAGTTTTGGGGAAAGTACCAAGTTCCTCTCCTGTTTGATACTCCATGAAGTCTTGTCCCCAGGGGTAGTCTGACAGGTCCAAGAACAGAGACCTGTATTGTTGGAGCTGGGCTACTCCAAATGCAGGGCTCTCCAGCCACTTCCAGTGACTGGAACTGTCAGTTCCAGGAACTAACACCAGGCCAACAAAACACAAATTTTGCATTGTGCTTGGTCATACTTCTTTTAAAACATTCCTTAAGTGCATAACTGGCTTCTAAATCCATAACCACACTTATTTCAAAATTATTCTTAAAACTCCTTCTGCACGTTTATGCTCCCAGTTTATTTGTATCTCCTGACAGTGAATAAACCTGCTGCTAAACTACTTGTCAATATAAAAACCAGGTGCCATGTTTTCTCTCACCTCTGAAGGCCCACAGTTAAAGAAAATTAAACACAGGATTGAAGCTATACCATGTATTTGTAAATAAAGTAACTCAACAGAACAAGATTACAAAGTATGAAATGAGCCCTTTCAGAAAGTTTTAACTACAAGGAAAGTCAATGTTCAGTCCATTTTCAGATGAAAAATTCCACACGCACACATTGGTTTGGTTACAGCTTCAGGGGTCAGTGCAGCACAGTGCAAGTTTCCTTCACAGATAAAAAGATATATGAAGTAGGTGCAAGTACATTCTCAAAATACAGGATGTGATCTAACTCTCAAAAACCCTTTTCCCACCACCAAAAGGTGCTGAAAAGCAAAACCTATGGAAACCAAGGGGAAAGTACACAAGGAGATGGACTCTTTAATAAGACAAGTTAAAATTTGACAGCTTAAGAATGAGGAAACAACTGGATAAGGAAGAAAACTACTGTTAGTCATTGGAAGGTAAGTACAAGGGAGGTTTATACTTTGATTCTAGAGAAAAACTGAAGCTAGCAAGTCTCCACTCCTGAAACAGAAATTCCAACAGGTACAAAAAGCACTATTAACTCAAAGTGCCTTCTCAGAACAGCCCATTTTCCCTGCTGCAGAGTCACCACTCCATCTTTCAAGGAAAAAGTATATACAACTATTTCCACTAGTCTTTCAATATATACAATCTGACAATTTTACAGAATCTTCCTGGTCCCAAGTTTGCATCAAAGTGTTTTTTCCCTTTGTGTATTTATTTCCAAATAGAACAAATACCCCTCAGTGCTTCTAAAGAAAGCCTTATTTTTAGAAATTGTCTAAGCTAAAAATACTGATGCAATTTTCACCTGAAGCAATGTCTTGCAAAGTATGAATGTAGAGTGCCTCTCTAAAGATGCTAAGTGCATCTTCAGCTACCAGAAATTTCATGGAGGGATACAGCTCAGAAGTACTCTGCTAATCTTTACAAAAAAATATGACTGATACTTTCAGCATACAGAATGGGAGACTAGTGCAACATGCAGCATTGATTGTTTATTCAATAAATATTTAACCCAATTATTGCCAACCAAGGCAAACAGTGCAGAAATTGTCATTTAGAGATACAAAAGTTTAACATTTTTTGTATAAAGTCAGTTGCTACTATATTCATACAACTATTTCAAAGAGGTTTTTCTGCTTCAAAATTGAGGTTATCATTATAAAAATACAGAAACATGTATTTGGGGGTTTAACATATCTTTGCAAATGTAATTTTTGCATTTATATGGGAACATGACACTTCTGTATTCAAGAAATTAAAATGAACACTATGATAGTGACATTTTCTGCACTGACGATTTCATGATAGTCCTTAAATACATTTTTCTTGGTCCTGGGTATACATTTAAAATGAAATAACTTGCATCTTACATTTATCCTGAGGTCAGCTGTGTAAAAAGGAAAGCCTGTTTTATAAGGATACTTGCAGGCTTCTTGTTCAAAATATTAGGTTATTTTTAAACAAGCCAATAAAACTCCTGGGGGAAGAAAAAACCCAAGACTCTCACCAGTGTTTTAAGAAAAAGAATTTGTGACATTTTTGGGAATTACTTCCAAAAATGTGTAGGCTAGCACACCCAAATGCTGTGTCACCCAAGTAAAATTTCAGTATGCATTTGCCAAATTTGAAACTTAGAAACTGTTCTGAAAAGAAACTATATAAATCCCCAAGAAGAATCTCCCTAAGCTTCTCATCTCAAGATCCCAACCCACAGCACAACTTCTGCAAGGAGAAAGCTGCTGAAAAGCCTGTGGGAATCTGAAGTCTTCAGTCTGCCTGCATAGGTGAGGACATGCCATTTGGGTCTCCATCATCCACCATGGGGTGCAGTTATGACCTTGTCAAAGCTCCACTTTGAACACAGCAGTTATTTTCAATAGCACCAACAATCTTTCAGACACCAGCATTTAGGCAAATGCAGACAAAAAATACGTTTGTTTCTTCCTGAATCAGCACAATTGGTACAAGGCACTGCTTGGCATAGGAAATCATAACTAACTGCAAAACGAGAGTTCCCATGTTTTGTGACATTTAGGTTTGCAAATTGGATGACCTTGTAATTAATTATATACCATGGCTAGAAAAATAAGATGGTCTACAGGATTAATGAAAACAACATCATCCCATGCACGCTTACAGTCTTCCTCCCCAGATGTGAAAAAAACCCCACATAACATACCAATGTGAAACATTAGAAAGTATGGGTTGTTAAATTAAGAAAGTACATTTCATTCTCCAATCTTCCACAAGACTTAGACACAACTCAAGTAAATGAAGTTGGAAAATATTCTGATAACATTTGCACCAGTCTATCCCTGCAGAGGAGAAAAAAACAACTATTGTCTAGAGAATTCATAGATTGAGGCACATTGCAGTTGAATATATTCAGGCATATTTCATGGCTAGAACAGGATTTCTCTGAGGAACCTCACTACAGACTTCCCCAAAAGCAGCTCCATATGGTTTGAAATACAACTTGCAGCACATGGAAAAAACATTTGGTCCTTAATCGCTACTGTCTTCATCATCATCATCATCAGACACATCATTTAGAGATGACTTAGGTGACTGGCTGTAGGAGTCTGACCTAGAGGACTGACAAGCAGTCATCTCCCCAGTAGAAAGAAGATCATAGCAGAAGTCGCAGATTCTCACTGGCTTGGAAGACTGGCTTGGGAGCAGAAACCTCTTTTCCGAGCAGGGCCCGCACACAACAAAGCCGCACTTGCGGCAGTGGTGACGACGGTTGACGGGCGTAAACTTGGCTTTCTGACAGCGCATGCACACAGTGGCTTCCGAGTCCGGTACCCACACAGCTGCGTGTTCATTGCTAGGGGTCTTCCCACTTTTGGAAAGCAAATCAGAAACACACTTATTTATGTGGTTCATCCATTCCGACTTCTCTGTAGCAGTGGCAGCATAAACCGCAAAAGACTTCGTTGGCGTCTTGATAAGCCACCCATTCCGTAAGTCTCCCTCATCCTGGATGGAATCAATAGTGACGTTTTCCAGTGGGATTATGTGCTGCTTATTGTATTTCTTCTTCTGGATGACAATGTTACCATAAACAAGAATGTCATTGAACAGGAAGAACTGCCTTGCTTTGGGCTTCTTCCTACACAGTTTTGTTAGGACTCCCTCTCCAATCAGAACACGGCCAGGAATAGTCAGGGGTTGACCAGCTGCTCCAAAGCAGTTTTCCACTATACTTATTCTTCTAGTATTTGCCTCACTGTTTGCCAAGCGATCCACCATCTTTCACAAGTATCCTAAAATTAGAAAAAAAAGTTTGTTATTAGAACAGGACTGATTCAACAGCAAGCAGCCTTCCCCAAGGAAGGTACCAACCCCGCATTTCTTAAAATATCTAACAGGACCTGCTGGCTGAGAGGCATTGACTTGGGCTAGATTTAAATAAGTATTAACACCTAAGAATTTTTAGCAACCAATTAGTCTTTTTTCCAAAAGCAAAAATGTTCTATGCAGCTGACAGCTATCTTTATCACACAGACAGCACCTACAGCACCGCATTTGAGAGCCTCTGGCAACAAACTAGTTCCTCTCTAGTAAGGCTACTGCAGACTGGTTTAATGCTCCTATTTCTCTGTATATCCTCCTGCACCTACTTCAGACAGAAGCAGGATGCATCACCCATCATTTCAAATTCTAATGCTAAAAAAAAACAACTTAACTGAGCAGCCTGGAGACCCACATTAGTTTTAACACAACAAACAAATTATATAATTGCTGTTCACATAGGAAACCACACACCCCAAGCTAGCTCACTACTGCTCTTTTTTTCCCAGTATGTAAACCTCAAGTCATGGGCCAAAACCATGAATCTACCTGCTGGAAATATTTTGTACAGGCCACAGCTTGCACCCCCCACTACATCTGCTTTCATGGCACTTTTTTCAACTCTTGAGCCAGGAACAAGGAGTGAGTCATGGGTTGTGGCTCATCACCTGCTTGCTGCTGCCTTCATTTTACAGGAGTTCCACAGTCCCTCCGTCCTCACCTACATGAACCACATCTGCATCCATCACATTCAGGCGAGCTACACTGGCAGACCCGCACAGAGGACAAACCACAAAGCTCACAATTGCCCCTGAGAAATACTAAGTGACCTGCACCAGCTCAAAATTTAAAAAAGACTACTTTATATTTCAGGAAGTGCTAATGAACTGTATGCTCCAATTCCAGATTAAAGCCCATCTTGTTGTTCCCCAAATAGCAAATAAGATTTTTTTCTTGTGTGAGATAGCTAAGGCATCCAACAGGGAACTAAAATTAAGAAGTCACTATAGTGATTCATACCTTAGCAAACCACTCTTTAGCCTCTTTCGCCCTAAGGTTTCCCAGGCAGAAGTCTGGCAAAGGCAAATCTTCCCAGTACAATCCAGATCTGCTCCCTTGAAATCCCTTGTGAGTACAGCCATCAACCTGAACTGGTGTGCTCGATGAAGCAGTGAGACATCTGGCAGAGGCAAGTACTATGGACAGACTTTTTCTCAGCATGCAGAAGACGTTCCCCCATGCCTTGCAGAGGGCTGATGCACAACACCCTTTGCTACAGCTACAGCTTTGAACAGCAAAGAAGAGAAGAGCACCAAATACTCCAGTGCCTTCTACCTGTGCTTCACAACATGATCCCAGGTTGGGAAGTCCTCTACATCACCTGCGTTTTCTTTAATCTGCATTGTCTCCCATCAATACAGCATCAGCCTACAACCAGGAGGAAGCTGGGCTGGACAAGGCTCAGACTTGATGCTGCTTATCAAGTCTCCATCGCTTTGCTGTGACCTGACCCAGGCAATCTTCCTCCTATGAATCAAAGCACAGATACTTCCTTGCAAAATAGAGATGAAACACCTCATCAGGCCTCATCTAAATAAGTATGTTACCTGTGATTACACATATCCACATGCCCAGTGTTAAGTATTATTATTGTTACTGCTTTGAAAGTGTAATTAGTTTCACACTAAAGCAGTTTGACAAGTAAGCTTGCACAGATATAACTACCTTTTTTAAGCTCTGCAGACATTATCTTGTATCAAAGTGTGACAAAGAAGAACCTCTAAAAGTTATTTCTCAGCACTGTTTTTGTATTTTCTTTACATGCCTCATAGCATTAGTTACAATACATAAGTATTGCGTTAACTGGTTTTATAGTTAGGAGAATTACAAAGCCACCAAATCCAAAACAATTTTGATCTGCAGACAGTGAAGACAAAATACAAACTGCCAAGTAAAAAGTAGAAAGAAAGGAATAGAAAAGAAATTAGGAGCTTTTTTATGTGTACTTGCTGATGTCCTAGGCTCCAAAATTGAATTCAGGTGCCTGACTGCTGAAGCCCAGGATCTGGAAGACAGTTAATTGCCATTAACTGCCAAAGAACCATTCTCATTTAACAACACATGAGAAATATACAGCCTTTGCAAGCACTAAAACTGAACCAATAGCCCTTCAAACTTAAAAAGCAAGGCCTCAGTCACAGGGTCAGTCTAAAGTTATTTAGTAATCCCATGTTCTCCACGAAGTGGGAGAGGACATCAGTCATCAGAATGCAAAGGGGACAGTCAAGAAAATACACTTTTCTGCTAGTACAAATCAATATGTACCACTTATGAACTTACATTTTTATTTAAATTATCTACAAGTTACAGCAAGTTAAATCCTTTTGGGAGCCCACAAGGGGGAACACTACTCCCACACCACCCCCACAAATACAAACATACTGATGGGTCACAGTGAAGCAAGCTCTTGGTGTGAAGCCACCTGTAGGAAGCAGTTGCTGCTCCACAGTTCCAACTTGGCCACTGCACTCCCTGCAAATAAACTGCAAACTCAGTTCAAGGCCACTGCAAAAGCTTTCAAAATACAAGTCACTGGGAGAAGAAAACAAGGGGAGAAAAAGCTAAAGGCTTTAATTAACTGTTCCCTAGGACAATGTAAGAGAAAACAGCTCTAACCAGGATCATTTAATAATCATCATGGCTTGAAACCAAGACACACGACTCTAGAACTCGTGCTGAAGACTGTATTTTGAGCTTGTTGTGAAAATAATCACTAACTGGACCTTAAGCAAGAATAGTGGGAAAGTTAAGGACTATTAAAGAAGACAATATAAAATACACCTCTTCTAGACTTAAACTTTGTTCTGTAATGGATAACAATCCCACATGATGGCCTCAAGGCTGTAAATGCCAGAGACTGCTGCTGCCATTTCCACCTTTCCAAGGCATTAATTGTATTTTCCCACACTAACAGATTATTTATTTTAATAATATTTAATAATTATTATTGAATAATATTAATTATTATTTAATAATATATTATTATTATTATTAGAATAAGCACTCAGATATTTTTCTCATGAGTTTTTAAAGAACTAAAAATTAAAAATCCATCTGAAATCCTATGTACACTAATGCTCATATATCTTCACTAGCCTTTTCTGGGAAAGGAATTAAGTCCAGAAATGGGTGGGAAACTACCCAAAACACATCCTGATTACAAATAATCATGAAACATGACACAATAAACCAGAAATACAAGAGAAGACATCCCCAAATGAGAGGAGCTAAAGTTACAAGAAGTACACCTCTTCCTCTCATGAGCACACTGACCAAGGAGATTTAAATTACAATATTGTCTGGACACACTGATGAATTTTTAACTCCAAGATGTCACAGTCCAAAAGCAAAGTTATCAATTACCAGTCTTTAAAAATTACAATCTTGTTTTAAAGCATATTCAAGTCTATTGTAAGAGATAGCAGATCATTGTACCCTGAAACTGGGTAACAATATCCTTCTCTCTTCAGAATAAACTTTATTCTGAAGCTTCTGCTGTTGGCCACTATGAGAAACAGATACTGGATTACTGTCCTGAAGATGCAGAATCTCAAGACCTGATCAAACAAAGCAATTCCTGATGGATGGCAAATTGCCGAAAATGTGCCCAAATCCTTCCCCAACCAACTGAAGGGATAAACCAGAACTACAGGCTTCAAAATTAAAGGTTAGACAGCCTCACTTAAGGGGAGAGTATCTTGTATATAGTCTCAGTTTATGGATGCTGTGAAATCAAAAACCTCAAATCTATTATTCAGACTTTATCATATGTGAATAACTGCACACTTCTGGCACACAAACTCCCAAAAGTCCAGAAGCCCTCATGCAAGGGGGACTCCATTTGTGATGGACTGATGGTCCTCACAGACATCAGATTCATTTGCTGCGTCCAGACAGCAGCACAATACTAGCTGCTAGTCAAAACATTACAAAAAAAACCAAAAAACCAAAAAACCAGCAAAACTCAAAACAAACCAAAGGAACACAAACAGATCACTTTGTAAAAAAAGGAGTTACAAAGAGCTACTTCATAAGCCTTTCTAAATAAATAAATCTCAACTCTCAAAATGTTGCAATACCTTCAGTTTGTCCCTCTCATACACACGCTCCTAGTAAGTACCTTTCATGATGAAAATGCTGGGCAAAGGCTTTCATTTCCATGGCATAATATGCTATTTAAAGGTGACAAAATATTTAATGACACAGAAAGCCCCAACTCTTCTACATTATAAAGAACTGTCTTTGACACTTAAGTTATTTCCACTTTTAGTCACATGAAGCCTCTAGAGAAATAACAATTGTTATCAAGATATCAAAATCTTCTTGCTACCCTATTTCAGTCCAGTTTTACATTTGTATCCTGTTGGTGAGAACAACTATCTTGAATGTGATCAAACATACTGAAATTTTTAAAGACCTAACAAGTTACCCCCTTACCTAAAACATAATCCATGTTGAGGAAGTCATGTACTTAGTACAGTTATTAACATTCCAAACTACTGCAGCAGGAAAATAATTCTATTAGGGTTGCTGTGCACTGACAAGTCTACACATAATTTTTTCTTTTTGCCACTGTATCCTGGAGACCAAACCAATGATCTCCCAGGACTCAGCACTTCTACAGGCCTTATTTAAAAATAAAATGTTTCTCTTATATGCTAGCTGTGCTTGTGATAGTGGTCAGACTAAATTGTGATAGTGGCCAGCACAGAATTGCTGCAGCTGAGGACAGACATAAGGAGTCAACTAAAAAGAATGCAATCCTGACTGACATAGTTACACCCAATTCAGTACTGACAGAAAACTTTTCTACTACTACATTAGCACTGTAGGAATTAGCATTAACACCATAAGCAGAACCACAAATAACAAAGGTGCTGGAGGGAAGAAATGAGATTACAAAAAGCTGTTATGGCACAGTGATGCAGGCTGCATACAGCTCAGCACAAAAACATTTTCTCACCCCAGCTCAGTGCATACTACCATCACAACCAGCACTCCCTTCAGGCTGTAGGACAGGCACAAAGGGTGTGCAGGAGAGAGACAACCCAAATTCCCAAGTTTCTTCAGCAAGACAGCAGAACTGGCAGTGTTCCATTACTTCTGGCTTGGGCAAGAACAAATCAAGTCCAGTGTACAGTCCCTGCTAACAAATGTTAATTAATTAGCTTCTAATTTTTAGCATTATTTTTCTTCAATATTCCAAGGAAGAAAAATATTACTGGTTATAATTGTCAGTTCATCTATCATCATCTTTGCAATTAGCTATTAGGCTGCTAACAAGCACATTTAACCCATTGCATTAATACAAACCAGGCAGTCTGTATTTCTCAGAGCCACAGTATCAGGACAGAAGCAGCTTATCCATTTCTATGAATATTCATAGTTAAGGTGACAGCTTTAGAGAACAAAAAAAGCACATTTAAGCTGCTGCAAAAAGCACAAGAGCTCAGAACTAATTGCAAAGAGGCCCATCCAGTCCTAAAACTGCAGCAGGATCCTGGATGTTTCAAAACCAGATACTCGTGTCAGCAACACAAGTCCAAGAAAAAAAGTGTCACTAACCACACCATCAGAATGGAAGAAGCGAGATCTAGATATGAGTGCACTGAATCAAATGTAGGGAATAGAAAAGAGTCAGAAATGGAGGAGTACAAAAAGGAATAAAGACAGAAAAGGCAGAAACAGCAGATCTAAATCCAAGCACGTTATACCTTGCCACCCAATATATGTCTAAATAATTATCCAGTTGTCATAGAAAGCCCTTGTTCTCACACCTGCACGTATATCCAGTTGTCATAGAAAGCCCTTGTTCTCACACCTGCATGTACAATATCAGCAACTATGCCACACCACATACATTCAAATTATCCAATTCTCCTTCTTACCTAAAGCTTCATAAGAGTTTAAAGTCACTTAAGCAGGCAAAAGTTAAAGGTTTTATCATGTTTGGCTCCACAACTTGAAGGTTCTGAATAAAGCAGAAATTTCAAACAGAAATTTATTTTACTTCATTATACTTAAATCACACAAATTAAACATATATGAAAGGTACAGAAGATGAAAAAAAATTTTTTGCAAGACAGAAACAAGTAAATTTTAAAACAAAGATGGACAAGAACTATCTGCAACCAGATATGTAATGTGCATTAATTGACTGATTTTTAAAATTATTCATTATTTGGATCTACCAAGGCAAATATCACACTCTTCCTAAAAAGTGTTAATCAGGTAGAATTGGTCATTTAGTTCTGTGTGAGAGATTATTAGTAACAGCTTTCAAATAATTGACGCATATAGTATTATCACATCAGACCCATAGGGTTTTCCTCTTGCACTTTGCCTATGCAAGGGACAGGTTAATTTGAGTTACTGTTGCATAAACACCAACAATTAAGTTACCCAGAACCCTCATAAATCACTCACTTAAAACTCTGTCCGAAACAGTAATATCACTAGTTTTTGTGGACAAACTTCCAGCTATAAAGGTATCTCACTACTGTAATATAGTATGCTGACCTCTATTGATATTATATATATTGCTCTTAAGAGCAACATTTGACATTCTGCACTACTGCCAAGTAAAACACAAGCGTAAATTTCTGAAGTGCAACCTGTTTAAGGAAACTTACCCATTTAACATGCTGAAAACAGCTTTAGTGTGGAAAATTGCTGAACTAAAAATATGCACAGCAGATCTGATACAAGTGAGAAGACAAATCAGCATGTTTTAATTTTACTTCAGCCTCACTAGTTACACCTCCTACCTTGCATCCTTCAGTACATCCAGAAGGATGATACCAATGCTTGTCCTGGTTGGAAAAATTACATTTTCTATAAACTTAGGAATCATCAGCTGTAATCAGAATCCAAGCATTCATGCACAAGCCACCTTTATGGTCCTTGACAGGTAGTGCAAATAACAACAGCTGGATTAAACATAATATAGAAAGAGGCATTTAATTAAACATCATTTCTATAATTCAGCATGTAAAATAAAATACTGAGGAAAATTAAGTGCTAAATATCCATCAACCCATTTTTTAATCTATTAGTATGTCATTCAATTCTCTACAGTTACTTAAATACATCTATAACAATTAACTGATAGCTTTTTCAGTGTTGGTTATATATGTGCATTATTCACCAGTTCCTTTTTATTAAATAGTAAAAAGACCAATTTGAGCATAAAGTTAAGTGAAATAAAAAAAAATTCACCCACAAAAATATTATGTTGATAGGAGATATGGGTATGACAAGTGTTTTATAAAGGTCTTTATCACTACTAAAAGCTGACACAACAGCAATAACTAAATGCTTGTCCTGTGCTGGAGCTAGCTGGATGCTATTTAAAACATAAGACAACAACTGTCACTTAAGAGAAATACAGCCTTCTAAAAAGCAGTTCTCTTAATGAATCTCTTCAAAAAAGTATTCCCCAAACTGCTGTATTTAACAAACTGTCTTGCTATCACTATCATAACCAGGGGTAAGGACATAGATATAGAGAATAACTCTGATAATATATCAAAGATGTATCAAGCACAACCAAAAGCTTCATCACAATACTGGTAAGAAAAAAGAGCAGAGATATTAGAGATTTTATCAAGGTAGAGATGATAGCAGGAAATGAGTCAATAAGATCTCCCTGACCTTCAGCATAGTCTTTATCCAGATAATCACTTTTGACTAACCTAGTTAATGGCTGCAATGTCCAGAAAGGTACTGATAATGGGACAGAAACTTTGACTTGATTTACAGACAGAAAAAAAGCCCAAACAACCTTTTCCTTATGGCAATGCAAGCTGTTCAATCTTTAAACCATTTCCCACACCATTAATAAATATTGGCATTTAATAAAGTCAAAAAAAAGCTGCAAGATAAAAACATTAGAAAAGATGATGGCAACACCAAGGCTGCTTCAGATTACAGATGCAAAGACGCTTGCAACATTTTCATCTGAACACTATAAAGAAACAGTGTAAACAGCAATCAGTAATACACTGGCAGGAAAGAGGGTTTAACTGTGAACCTCTCCCAAGTCTCATTTTATGATTCCCATGATTTTTAGGATTTTCTACATAAATGCTTTTTTTTTTTTTCTTCCCCCCATGAAGACATCTTCCTGCATTGTGCAAGCCTGTGAAGCACTGGCTTCAGGGTGGGGAAACACAGATTAACTCACCCCCTTACTGGTATATCCAGTATGACCCAGCAGTCTTAACCCTTCATTTGTCTTAACCTGTTGGCCAATGCTGTGGCATCAACCACAGAAACCACGCCAGAAATATGTTAACAGCAACCACATTAATTCATACTGTGCAGCCTGTGAATACTCTGCCTTGACAAAACTTTAGAAGCCTTCAGATTATTTCTGAGTCCAGCAGATAGTCATGTCAAACTACATCATGAAAGTCATGAAAACAAATCCATGCATTTGTCTGGTTGGATGTCATCATAAACCTGTAATTACTATAATGAACCATATGATAGTTCATATAAACTATAATGAACTATTTTGTTTTTAACTGCTGCACACGACTGTCACAAGTCAAATCTCACTAAAATTCTTCTTGAAAGTATAGTGTAGAAATTTTTGTTTTAACTGGCTGACATCTTACAATTGAGTAATTCTTTCTATAAATTACAGTTAATTTTTGTAAAATCTATTTTCTATCTTACAAGCAAGGACTGCTCTTTTACTTTAGTTAACCAGTTGTGTAATAATTGCTTGTATAATGTAAATAATTCTAAATGTATAACAACAACAAAATACCTCACTTTGTTAATAAACCTGCACAACAAGTGCATTGATTTTCAAATTTGCATTATCCAAATGATTTAGGAATTCCTGAGTTAGGATTGCCTAGAAAGGTCAATTCTATCTTCAGGATGGAGATCATTTCTAGGTAGATCTTTCAAGATGTATGACCTTATATTCACTAACCCACTCAGAAGTTCATTTGGGCACAGAAAGCTATTTTTAGCAAAAGACAATTTATTTTGCAAAGCGGCATATGTATTAGCACAGCAAGAGCAGAGCAATGCTGTTTTACTATCCAGGCTACTCTGCTGAACAATTACCACACTCCCTGAGCTGCTGTATGCAGGCAAAACCATCTAAGTTCTGCACATCAGCTGCTCACAAGGTCTGGTATTTAACACCATAAACCTCAGCTGGAAATAGAACGCCAACTTAACCTGCTTATTAAACAGAAAGGGTGCAAGAAAGTTATAATGCCAAGTAATCACAGAGGAGACACAAAGCAAATAAAGGCATGAGGAAGAGGGCTGTCCCATCAGACATGTCTGGCCTGTTTTAAACCTGCCCTGCATGAAGGATGAGAAGAACCACCTTGGCCATAAGGCCACGTGGAGGAATGGCAGCACCCCTGCTCCAAGCAAGAAACACGTGGTACCCATGAAAGAGAGAAACCCAGAACTGCTGGGTTCAAAGCTGCTCCCACTATCTTCTCCTGCTTGGCAGTAACAGAAAACATGAAAGATGGAAACACAAGCAGTACTAAAGAGTTTGTACCACAGGGAAGTACATGACCAGGAGGCCTCAGTGCACTCCCAGACCAACTGGAAAGGGTTGCATTTCCTTTCTGTCCCCTGCTGCACTGGAAGTCATCCCTGAACGCCTCTTCGGGGAGAAGATACCTCACTGCAGAAGTCCAGGAGGACCCTTCTTGTAAGAGGTCCAACTTCTTAATGAAGTCAGCTGCTTATTACCACTGTGAGGCTTCTATTTACAATAAACCATGGTAGCCTGTATTATTTTTGTCTTCTGGCATGATAGACACTGAGCTGCTGCTGGGAATAAACACATAATCCTCCATCCCCCACCTGATAGTCAGGGGTTGGAGCAAACACAGCAACTATCTAAACTAACTTCCCTGGGTCCTTACCCATTTCTTGATAAGCTGAGCATTTTCCAAGCACCTGCACAGGCTTACATGACTTTGAGCAGCACTTCTGGAGCTGAGGTGCTGCCACATTTAGATGTGGAAATTTATAACACTGTTCAGGATGTGAAAGAAGAAGTTGCCA
Source organism: Pseudopodoces humilis (assembly GCF_049639895.1). Classification (NCBI taxonomy): domain Eukaryota; kingdom Metazoa; phylum Chordata; class Aves; order Passeriformes; family Paridae; genus Pseudopodoces; species Pseudopodoces humilis. Next base: position 22,795,616 of record NC_142200.1, read on the forward strand.
GCATGAGCATGTGGAATGGCTAGAATTAAAGGAATTATTAAAAAAGCAACCAAACAAAACATACACCAAAAAAACCTCCAAACCATAGCACATAGCCAAAAACCCTGAAAGCTTGAATTCTGCAGAGATAACAGGCAGGCCTGATCCATCATGAATAGTGTTCAACTGTGACAAACTCATCTCTCAAAGCACAGAAAGCAAGATAAAGGCAACTACAGGTACAGCAAATACTTGCAGCTGTCAGCACACTAAAACAGGGATAAGTAAAAAGGCTGGTATTTTGTATATCTAAAAATTATGTATTCTTAGACTACATAACACAAGTGTGCCCTTTAAAATTAATTAACAGACAACTGACTAAAAAAGCCCAGTATTCAGATAAAATTTTTGTTTTCATGGGAAAACACCCTAGTACTTTGACTTGCTATTTTTATGAATTTAGGAGCACTACTGGTGGTTTAGCTTAACTTCTGGTGATAGCAAACTACATCTTTCATCTTAACCAAAGCACTGGGGACATATACCAGAATATGGTTTCAGAATGAATTTCCACAAATCTGAAGTCCAAAACAGCTCAAGGTCCTTTTGAAGTTTTCCATAATTCTGAGTAGATAAAAGACATCAGAAGAAACACAGACAACAGATCAACACCTTCAAAATGGACCTGAAGAGTCAAGGGCAGAGGACAGCAGCCTGGAATCCTGCTCCAGCTCAAGAAGCTCCAGGAGACACAAACTCCATCGGCTGGGTCGGTGCCTAAAAGATCACTTGACTGGGCAGCAATACCAAATACTGGGATGTATTTCTCTGTTTACAATTTAATGTTTCCCTACTCCAACTGTTTTGCTGTTTGGAGAGTCTCTCCGGCAAATGTTACTCTCCAGTTTGGCAGCAGGGACCTACCCCTCCCATCCAGGCCTGGATAGGCGTGGGTGTGCCCCTCCCATCTGATACACTGCTTTTTAAGGAACAGCTTAACTGGTGGTAGCCCACTTCGGCAGCACTGGGCCACACATCTGGACTGATTTACAAATCAGCAGCAAATTACTTGACATATATACACACTTAACATTAAATAGACATTGGATGAGAGACATGGGCCGGGGGGGGGGGGTGTGGAAATCAGTCAAAAGGACCTGACAAATTTCTGAGCAAGCTAGATCCTGCTTCAGCTTTGTCAACCCAGCATAACAAAGAGAACCCACTGCACCAACATTTTAAATTTTAGAAAAGACCTATTTAAATTCTTTTGAGGAGGGGACACAGCATCATCAGTATAGAAAAACACAGATGCAGCTGTTCCACAAAAACTATTGCCAAAATCCATCTTGCAAGCAATTTTCCAAAACTAGATTGGCTGTGTGGTTTCTTATTTTTATGGATTATTACAGCACTCATGGAGGCAACTTGTTAATGGCTACCCAGACCACCTCAATGTGAATGACAGGATTTGGTTCCCAGTGACTGAAATAAATTGTGTTTGTCAGCATGCTTCTTGCAGTAACTTTAACTGACAAGAACAGAACATTTACAGAACGATCTCTATGCATCTGTAAGACACAAGTATACATTAAAAACAGCACCTCCTGGATCTCAGGGCACCTCCTTGTTTTAGTAATTGAGAGCTACCGGACCAGCTATATGTTCCAAAGAGCTTCATCAAGTTCACAGGATTTGTTTTTCTTTTTTTTTTTTTCCCACAAACACAAACCTATGACACACCAGCCTGTTCACTGGCTCATGTATTTTTATTATGCACAGGTACTTAAACAAGACAGTGGTAAATATAAAAAAACAAAAACCCCTTTCTGTTTTAAGTTTTCTTCAGTTCGCTTTCATTACCATTATCAGAGAAGTTACTGACTTCACTACCAGTCTAACAAGGACTAGAGGACAGGTAATAATTCACAGCATAACCAAACTAGAGACAGTTACCAAGTAGTCAGAGCCATTAATTTTCGACAAAGTACTAGAACACAAAAGGACTTTCACTTCTAGCAAGCCATGTTTTAAAAGAGCAAAGTTTTCCCATGGAGTCTCACAATTTACAAGCACAGCAATATCACATCATTGCTATTTCATTTTTATGATATCAGTTTTTTTCACCTGCATGTGTTCTTTGAATCCTGTTACAGGAAAAGAAGCTGTACAACAGATTTCTTTTACTAGCTCAGTAATTTTCAGCATTTGCACAAAACTGAACAAGACAAGCCAAGTAACAACACTCAATCTTCCCTTCTCTGAGCAGGTGCAATCACCTCAACTTTCTTGCTCCTGACCCACCTAAGCTAATTTCTACTTCAAGAGGTAACCCTAATAATATATCAAACTGTAGAAATACTTTCAGGAGGCCAGGCAGCTGATCACCACCTAACAGGATCAGACAAAACACTGCTGGAGCACATTTTCAGTATTACAGTAGGAAAAACAGAATACACAGACATACTGAACTCTTTCAAATTCTTCACTCCTTAATTTAAAAAGACTCTAAGTAACTTCTACCACTAGTTCACCAGCAAGAACAGACAAAGGACAAGTATGACTGGTTGCAGGGAATCCTTTTCCTACTATTTAAAACCACTGAAAGAAGTTACCAAAATAGGTACCAGGAATGGCTCTCACCCCACAAGCCATACGCAGGGCTGGCATCAGGAGATCCCAGGGGCGCAGGCAGCTGAAACACAGCTTAGGGCTTGGAATCAAACTACATGAGATTTTCAGGAAGCTTGACAACACTGAAGTGCTGCAATCATGGACCTGTCACTGCTGATCCCCAGCAATAATTAAAATATATTCATCCAGCATTATTTAAAAACACATAAGCCAATATACCAAGGGTTGAATTCTCTTTCTGAGCAAGGGATATAAGACCTTTCTTACGTCAAACACTGCTACCTGGTGACACATGGATGAATTGTGAAGGTCTAGAAAACCAATATCTGACAGCTATTAATAAAAGCCAAAAGGAAAGCTTTAACAGTGACACCATAAATAAAATTTGTCAATCTTCAATGTAACCAGCTTTTCAAACACAACCTGTGTGTTAAAAGGGCTGTTCACTTGCCTCCATGCTGTTAACCTAGACCAGAGAGGGGTATGGAGGGGGAATTAATCGCTGTCACACACAGCTTTCAGAACAAAAGTACTCTGAAAATCACTCTCAGAAGTTTTACATTACCAACTCATGACAGCTAAGGCAGGAGAAATTTAAAGCAGAAGGAGAAGGGTAAAAACAAGGAGTTATTTCCTGAAAGAACTCCTTAATCACAGCAGCTTACTGTAGGTGGTGGCCTTCCTGGGAAAGGCATACACTGGCCCTTTTCCCTTTCACTGCTTGTCAGATATGTTTGATTTATTTTAGTTATATGGAAAGCAACTGGAGTACAGACTATCTAGAGGACAACTGGAAAACTGTACAGAGTTTTGTACTGAAGTTAACCTGCACAAGGAAGATGCTGACAACCTGAACAGCTGTATGGCAGACTGTTAATTTGGTTAGTAAATTACATGTACACTTTAGAAATGCAGATGTCAAAGAACATGCTGCAACTTTTCCTTTTTCAGAAGGCATACTAAGTACTTAAAAGCAAAACAGTTACCTCTAGATATGCTGGAGGCACAAGAAACATTTAAAGAAAGCTAAAGCTGCTGATAAAAAAATCACATTTCTCACTATTTAGCAGCCCCCTGTGTCTGTTTGAATCAGTACAATCTCTCAAGAGATTGCCTCTCAACAGAGTAACTAACTGCTTGTATGTCATCTTACTACACTCACCCACATTCTTACAAGCCCCATTACACTGCGGGTTGGAGGATGGGGTGATGGAGCAAGAACATTCCTGTATTTGAAATCCTTAACTTTCAACCAGTTTTTTTATTTCTTTTACAGTCTGACAAATGCCAAAATCCTGCTACATTACACAAACAATATGCTTAACACTGTTTTACTGTAAAACAAAATAATGCAAAGAGAAAAAATAGAAAGTCACTCCCACTTTAAATTATTTACAATCACTAATAAGCTAAAAAAACCTAACCAAATGAACAAAAAAGATTAAAACATGATTATGTCCAAAGAAGCAGTACTCTTACCTATTTATGCAACTGAAGTCAACGTGTATGCATTTTTTGACTGTGTAGCATTAAAGTCACAGGTTGAAAAATATGCAGTATTCTTCTGTTCAGTAACACTTCCGCACAATAATATTTATTTTCATAAAAAGAGAATCTTTGTCCTACAACTCTCAATCAAGCCACTTCTCATGTATACAGACTAATTTATTTCAGCCAGACTACTCTAGCAGCACTGAATTTGCAGGACTCTACTTCCTAACATCATCATATCTTACAGTTCACTACAACAATAAAATAATCTTTAGTAAACATATTCTACCACACCTACCTATAGAGAAGTTTTTCACTCCTCTCACCTATAAAAACAAGTCTTCCAATGAATCATGAAGACAAAAGTTATCCTACAACAGAAAACTTGGCACTTGCCACATTAGGGTGAAAATTTTAAATATGTGTTTCTATTTCAGAAATCTGTATTTGTCTGTATGTATTCTCTTTTGGAACAATCTACACATTATCACACTTTCATCCAAATACTGAATTAATTCATGAAAGTAGTAAAACATACATATATAAGCATGATCTATGACTTCAAAAAAATACCAAAATTAAAAGGAAAAGTAAGCTTGAACATTAACAGAGCTTGAAATAAAGCACAAACATACCTTTACAGTTTGAGTCTGTACAGAATAAGGTTTAATTTCCTAACAGAAATTCAAGAATTTAAATTCCTTTCCTGCCATCATCTAAGAATTGTATCACTTGTTAACACTGAGATTTCTTTATTTGACATCACCCATTAATAAGTGCACTTTAAGAACAAAAACTAGCATGCCACTTGTTTGCTAAGACACCACTTCCAATTTTATCTAACATACATTTTCAGAAAACCAGGTCTGCAAGTACTAAAAAGTTCAATTCTGCCTTATCTATGTGCCATGCCTTGACCCTAAGCTCTCTCACTTAAACACCTCTAGCCCTCTTTGGTGAAGACCAGCCACTAAAAACACTGTAAGTGTATGAAACCAATGCTTGTACTTTGCTATAATTGCTCTCATGGGGCTTTTGGCAATGCAATGTCATATCATGCCTCACCTGAAATTGCAGTTCCATCTCTTTACTGCTCTGAAACTACCCTGCATCCACTAACCACAACGATGAAACTTAAAAGCCACCATATTCTTTGAATATAGCAAACATTTTGCCGACAATAACTTCTGTAAACTAAAGGGCTTTAGGATACTATGGATAGATCCTTCTCTCACTCTGGGCACATACCTAATTACTACGGTTAAAGCTCAGTCTTTCATTTAATGGAAACAGAACAAAGCTCTAGCTGAAAAATTATTTCATTGCTGCACCTAATGAAAACTTGCTTCTAGGTAAAAAGATGCTACTCACTTTCTACAGAACACAACGTATGAAACTGAACCAGCTTCTTCAGCCAGAAGTTTCTACACACCAATTTTCATTTAACACTTAAGACACTTCCTCTGTGTGGGCTCCTATGCAGAGCAAAACTCAGACACACCAAACGACACATAGCCGATTTGCATTCAAAAGCAAGAATTTGGGACTCGGGCACACAACACTTCACTTTCACTGTTGTTTTCAACAAAACTGGTGGCACTAAAATTCTTGGGAAAGTATTATTTAAGAAACTGAGCTGATACAAAAGACATTTAACAACGCCGGGATTCCTTTTACCCACTGGGATTTGTCAACAGTATTTAGATTAGAGGCTAAAAGCCAGAGCACTGCCTTCTGAGCTAAAGAACCGATTCCATTCTGCATGCTGATGACTGCACACAAAGCAATTAATCTGCAGGATCTCAGCACCGATTACACTGCTGTCTTTAAATACTTGCCTTCTTTCAGATAGGCATCCCTAAAATAATTCAATATAAGAGTATCAGAACTGGAGATCTGAATAGTTAAGTTATCCTTATTTCAGGAGAGAAAGAGGAATTTGCAGTCTCAGTTCTGAAGCAGATTCCTGTATTGTGGGTCTGGTTTTAGAGCCACTTTGTCAACTGTATTAACCTCATCTGACCTTAAGCTGTTAGGCACAGGGAAGCTTCAGCTATAATGTTTCTCAAACAAGCATCAATCCTTTCAGTAACCCTTAGCACAGCCTGAGGACAGCCTGAATTAGAACTTAATGATGTTTCTGGAATCATATGCATCAATTCAGCCAAAAGACAATCCTTGATCTCTGGTTAAGGATATAAAAGGTCCTTTTGGTTATCAACAACCATTGTACTGACGCTTCACGTCAAAACTCGAGTTACAGCTATTTCCCTTAGTAGGGACAAAGCCGATGCCAGGACGTGCTGCTCAGCAGACTCACCCATCGCTTTCTTGCCGTGATGAGCAGTTTTACCATTTATAAACATCGGTGCCTATGAACGTAAGTATTCCGAATGAGGCGAGAGGTAAAACATGCGGCTGTTCTTTCTCGAGCTACTTTCAGAAAACAGCTTATAAGCCATACGTATCTCTGGCAGACCAGTTACATTCCCCTCAAAATAGGCAAATTTCACAGACAAAAAAAATATAGCACCTTATGCTCGCAGCCGCACGACTCGCGGTTCCGCTGGTTTTTCACCACACCGTCAACACTTTTCAGGCGACTCGCTCCGAGAACGACACGGAGTTTCACCGGGCAGGCGAAGGGTAGGGGGGAGCGCGGCCCCGCCAGGGCAGGAAGCGCCCTCCGCCCGCCCGTCCCGCCGCCTCACGGCGCCTCGCCGGAGTCACGAGTCGAGGAGTTTCGGGCACTTACGTAACGCCGCGGAGCCGCCACCGTTGGTGTTTCTCCTCCTTCCCGAAGACAAACTCGTTTCCGAGACCCCTCAACTCCCTCAGTGCCCTGGGACAAGCCAGCGCCCGCCAGCGCTGCTTCCTTTCCCAGGTCCTTCCCGCCCTGCCGCCTCCCTCTCTGCCGGCGGGACGCGGCGCTACCCCAGCCCCACGGCGGGACAGCGGAGCCCAGCGGAGCCCAGCGCAGCCTCCCCCCGGGGAGCTCCTTTCCCCCCTCTCCCAGGCAGCCCCCAGTTCCCAACATGGCCGCGGGAGAGCGGCCGGAGTCCCGCTGGAGAAGGGCTCCGCGAGGAAAGTTTCCCTCTCACTCCCCGACCTAAGCCGAGGCGAGCCAATCCGATCCGCGGCAGCCCAGAACGCGGCCGCACAACACTACTCACCCGGTACACCCCGCTCCGGCCGCCGCCTGCCCTGCTCGCCGCACGGCCGCGGTCATACACCCCGCGCCGGGGGACGGGCTCCGGGACACCGCCCGGCGGGGCGGGGCCGCCGCCATCTTGGGCGGGAAGGAATAGCGCCTCAGCCCCGAGCCGCCCAGAGAGCCGCCCTGAGCGGGGACGGAGAGAGGGCAGGGGGCGGTTCGGCTGATCCCGGCCCACGAGTGGCGCCTCGTGGAAGAGGGATACTCCAGGCACGAGACTTGCCTCGTGAGGTTTTTTAAAGACACAGAATATTTATATTCTTTGTGTACGATCGCGGGTTTGTGCTCCCGCCCGTGGCTCTAAGTGTGCTCGCCCAGAGGTAATTCATAATGGGTACGATTTTAACCATTTCTCTCTACACAGCACATGGAAGAGAATTAGTAACATGTTTCAGCCAGAAGAGTTGCTGTTCAGCCTGGAGAAACTGTGGCAGGTTAGCTAGAAAGGCTCCAACCAGAAGCACTGTCAACTCAAGAAGCCCCTTCCACCTCCTGTGTCAGAATTTTTTGTGTGTACATATCGAGTCATCCAGAGCAGTATTTTCCAAATCTAGCCGGCCGGTCACCTGCTCCTTTACGATTTCCAGCCGTTGATGGATGCTGTCAGAGGGAAAGGCTGGCTGGGAAGGTTGTGAAGAGCTGTGGAGCAAGGAGGGGTGAGAGGGTAAGCACCATTAACTTCTGTGGCGTTGCTTTGATGCCACAGTCTATGCTGGAAAACAGCCCAATGGGCTGCTTTGTTTTTTGGTTTTTTTTTTCTTTCTTTTTCTAAGAAAATTTCACTTACATGTAATATGACAGTTTCATTTTTCAAATTTCACATTATTGAGCAATAATGTGGTTGGCTTTTCTGGGTATTAAAAATAGGTAGTGGAGCTTTCCAGTAGTAATCATGAACCTGCTGAACTTTCTGATTTTCAACGGAATTTTCTATCCCAGCTCAGACACGGACACAGATAGGCAAGAGCCACATCACTGAGCTGTGTTTCTCCTGCTGTGAAAGAGAGACACGGGAAAGGGAGCGGGACATGGAGGTCTGAGCACCCTACAGCATGACAATCTGGTCTTCCACCTCTCCCTCAAATTTATCCAGTGTGTCAGCCTGAGCTGTCATGTAATTATTCTTAATGTCCTGATTTATATAAGGTGTGGGTCAAGCTGTTTAACACGAGTTTTTTGAAAACAGGTGCTTGCTTGTGGCTGTTTAAGCCACAAATCTGAGTGTGTTGAGCAGTGTGTATTTGGCAGGTGCTTCATATGTAAAGAATTCGGGCACAGCCAATATTTAAATTGGCCACAAGCGCCTTCATTTTGTGATTGCCAGTTGCAGAGAGATCTTCACACCAGAGGATCTTTTATGTATGGCTAGGCTGGTTCTTGTGAACGAAAAAGATCCATTTGTGTTGTAAACTTCTGTAGATTTAACTTGTCCTCTAAATCAATTTTCTCGGCATCAGAAGCAGCTTCATGGTTAATTAAAATTTCTTTCATGCAACAAATAATTTTATAATTAGTCAAGATGCAGCAGAAAGTTGGATGGATACGGGCAAAGTGAAGCAGTTCTAGTGTTTTTGCCTGTGTGTCTGTGTTTTAATTCTCATCATGAAGCACAAAGTGACATTGTTTTCTGAAAGGTTTGCAAGGTGTAATTAACAGCAGTGAGATACTTTTTCTACGATGTAATGGAAAATCAGCCTAAGACTTTATGTCTAGTTAAGAGAACAATAAGTAACCGGTTGTCTGAGGAAAGCTAGGAACTAAAAATGACTTAATGTTATCATGTAAAGCAACATTAGCGCTATGAAAGTCTGCCATATTTTTTTTATGTTACCTTCCTGTATCATCAGAATTGTTTTTTTCGTACTGAATGGGCTATTTTTTTACTCTATTCAGCAAGAGGGGAAAATAAAACTGAAAACAGTCTGTTTGCAAATCCTCAAACACTTGTTCCTAAGTCTCTCTTAAAAAAAGTAAACATTTGACCTAATTTTTAAGTAGTGTTGAAAAACTTGGCTAAATGCCACTGATTCTTGCTTTGTATTCACTATATCGAAATGTCATACTGGTCATGTGTGCCCGTTTCAATGGGTTTTTTTGTATTTATCTACTTTGCTCTTACATGTCAACTTTGTATCTTAGTACTGAAGAAGCAATCTTGCAAAAACTGGCTGTTCAGAGAAGATGCATAGAAGGCAAAGGATGGGAGATCATGGCATGTTCTACTGGAAGAAGCTGACACTAATATATTTTACTATTTCACATGGAGTGATTATTTATTTGTAATTTTAATTTAGCTGAAAATAACGTCTTCCAAAGCATATTGTAGTCTAAAGTGATGTTTATTTTTGCTCTCTAATTACAATCTTACTGCCAATTATGTCAGAGCTGTGCTTTAAGGGTAGAGGAAATATCTTCCCCAGAAAATATGAAATAGCAGTGATATGCTGCAATACATGTCTTACACTGTGCTTCCTGAATTGCCTTATGATTTTTGAATGGACACTGTTTACATACAGCTGTTTCAGGGCTTTCATCTTCACTTTAAATCTTCACAGGGATCACATGAAGATTGAAACAAATCTTTTTGGTGTCAAGCCAATGCAAACAGTTGTTTCAGTAAGGATTTTTACTTCATCATGTCAGTGAGACATTTGCAGTATTTATGAAAGCTTCCAGTAATGGGCTGTCTACAACTCCCTTGGCTTACAGGTTTCTCTCAAGCAATTTTAAAAATTGCTGTGAATCTTTCCTTTGTGCTGACATCGAATTTCTGATGGAACCTTATTAAGGTTGCAGCTTTCTTTAACATAAAAAATGCTCCAAAATTTTCAGCAGTTGAATGGGGTTTTTATTGAATAGTAAAAAGTAATTTTAATAAAATTTCAAATTAATATTTAAAAAATTGATAGAGAGCAGCATATATGTAGGTTCAGAGATTTACTGTGAGGTGAGATTATCCTTTAAACCTGTCTTGCCTTTAAAAGTTAGAGTTGGAGATTTTTTCCTTTAGAGTTCCACATACAATGAATTACCTACTGGTATTCAGCTGTAGTTTGCTTCATGGAAGTCCACTTGTTTCTCCTGCAAACTCAGGGTTTTTTTCAGATGCTCAAGCATTAGTTTTACAATTGATAGAACTTGCAACTAGAACCTTGCAGTATTTGTTGTGCTTGGGCTAAAATAAGCATCTGTCCACTTCTTACACAGCTGACTTCTGTGTTACAAAATGAAATTATTAGAGATTTAATTGTTAACATTATATATTCTTGACCAGCAAAATTCAGTCCTGGTATAATAAAATGGGACTTTAAATGCTTTGCTTTCAGCAACTTTAAAAAGTCTTACAAACAATGAAAAGAAAATCTTTCTGTCTTTTGCTTCTTTATTGAATGAAATTCATTTTGAAGCAGCAGCATCTTGGCTTTTCTAGCTGATGGAAATGCAGAAATACATAATACCTTCCCAGCTTTAGATTAGTCCTTCTTTATCACCCAAAAAGGGAAACCAAACTCATTAATTTAAAGCTTTTAAAGGGGAAACTAAATGCTTTACTCTCAAATCTTCTTTTTCATGAAAACAAGAATGAATATGCAGAACGGGGGATTTCTAAGTTACCCTGGTCTCAGATTCTGCACTGGAAATTTGTTTGGCTCCACTGTGTTGTAACCACCCCTGCTGATTTGTCAGAGCTTTTGGATGTGTCCTTCTGGGATGTTACTATCTTTTCTCAATGTTTTGTACATACACATTATCCTCGTTATTAATTTCATTTGCTGCCTTGTTGAATTGTGTAAGAAACCTTTTGACTTTTCTCACACTTCAGCTGTTACTGCTGTCTTATCCATGAAGTGTTTTGCTGAGGAGAGCAGAGCTGTGTGTTTTAGAAATGGGTTATGATAGGTTCTTTTCCATTATGATTCTTTTCTTATGGATTTTTTTTTTTTTAATTGCAGAGATTTCCTATTCTATAGTACACCAGGGACTGGAAAGACACTGGTAGCTTGTGCACTTGCTAATGAATGTAGCCAGGGTGATGGGGGAGTAATCTTTTTTTATGAGAAATGGTGTCAAATGCCTGAGTGAATAGGTAGGTGTAGTGGTTTTAAAGCACTAGGAAACTTATTTATTTCTTGCTGTGAGATATGGATTAGGGGAAGAGCAAAACAGGCTTATAACTTAAAAGGAATAAAGAAAGTTGATTAACAAAACTACAAGAATAAGAAACCAGAATAAAACCTCCAGAAACCCTTCTTCCCCACCACCCAACCTGAATATGAATGACAGTTTTGTTTATTACTTGAGCAGGTAAGACTGAAATGTGCCACATGTTCTGTCCAAGTTGTAACTTGTTTTCTGTGGTCAAGAAGAAATTATTTTTCATGTTTTGTCAGGTTCTTCCATTGAAATGGGACTGTCAGTGTTTCCTTTTCCAGTGGGGTTTTGGGTGGCTGGGAATCTTGGGATGTACTGGGAAATTTAAATAATATTTATTATTAATTAATTATTTTAAAGTAATTATTATTATTTAAATTATTAATTGTATCATTGTTTACTAATTTATTATTTATATTACTAATGTTAATCATGCAAACAAAATTTTGCAAAGCACCACCATCCCCCTCAAAGAACCCCCAAACAAACCAGATCCAGTACTCTTGTAACCATAATGTTATTCATGTATTTTCTCTTTTAAATAGTGCTGTTTTCCTGATGTCAGTATTCCTGAGTTTTCTTTGTAGGCCTACCAGATGCGACCTTCAATTATTTTCCTGGATGAGATCAATGCCCTTGCTCCTGTAGGCACCAGTAAACAAGACCAGGTTCATAGGTGGGACATGTCTTGTATCTTGTGTAGAAGGTGCTTGGTCTTTGTGAAAAGAAGACCTATTTAACTTGATGTGACACCTTCATTTAACCTGAAAAGTAGTAATTTAGTGCTGGTGAATTTCAGATGATTTTTAAATGAGAATTGAAAACAATTCACTAAGCTTGAAATCAGCCCAAGGTCTGTGTTATCTTATTTATTATTTAATGTCTTAAAATGAGTCTTTTGCAAATCAGCATCTCGTCATTAAAGGCATGTTGTTTTGGGGGTATCAGTGGAGACAGTTATGTGGAACTGAAGAAAATTTGCTAAATCAGTGAATGAAAATTGTATTTTTCTGTTAGCTCTGTTGTAGGAACACTTCTGGCGCTAATGGAAGGCTTCACTGGCGGAAAGGTTGTGGGAATCAGAGCCATCAGCAGACTGAAATCTGTAGATCCTGCTTTATGGATCCTCCTGGACACTTTGTACAAGAATTCCACTTCAACTTGCCAAACAAAGAGGTCAGAACTTCAACTCAGCCTGAGTGCTTATGAGGCAAAGTGCATTTTTATAACAAACCCCTGTAAGAAGGCAGCATCACAGAGCAGTGCAAGTCTCCATCAGCAGTGTCCAGCTTAGACACCAGAGACCTGTCTGGAGACTGCATTTACTGTGGAGGCCAGACCTGTTCCTGGGTGTGCATGGGTAAGATGATCTCAGCAGGTAGTTAATTCTCTGATCATTGTTGGTTTCGTTTTGACCAGTGATGGAAATGGGATGCTGCCACACACCAAAATGTTTAAAAAAGAATGAGTACATGAATTAAATATAAAGCACAGCTGTAGCATCTTGAAGGTGAAAGAAATGGTATGCACACAAGAATTCCTTTTGGAAACCAAAGCTTTGATCAAGGTGGGTGCTGGAGCAAATTAAGTGTGTTAAGAATTTGACCTTCTTAACTTGTACTTATTAACAGAGACTAGGACTAAGATGTAAACTAAGCAAGCTTGGGGACCTTCTAGCTCATTGGCAACAGCTAAGCCAAAAAATGGCTATGTAGGAACCAAAAAGCTTTGGGATGGAGGTGGTTTATGGGGGACACAGTGTGCAAAACTGGAGCCCTAGTTTTGTAGTTTTTCTCTCGCTATCACTGACACTTCTTAGCACTTTTTGGAAAAAAAGGATGAAAGGCTTATTAGATTGAAGGCTAGTAAAAGTGCACTAAACAGCACATTTAGCACAAACATTTCCCTCCAGTTTTTATCTGCTTCCAGGAACAGAAGATGAGGTGCCATGAAACAGATCTAATACACAATTCCCTACTGTGGAAGAATTCTAAAAATCTGCCATAATTAATCAGGAAATAATTCAAAGGAAGTCTTGCAAAGATCAGAGATAAGGATAAGTGACATTTGACATTTTCTGGATGAGTGACAGTAGTATAAGTTATACTTACTTTTATTGGTAGTACCTGTAGAATTTGGAACGGAGTGCTAGGACTGTTTTCCTTGAATGAATTGGCAGATAAGCAAATTTAATGAACCAAGACTGTCACCATGAAATTTTGCTAAATTGCAGAGAATTTGATGAAAAATCTATGTTTTCAGATAAGGATTTTACTACAAATTTTTCCCTATGGTCATTAGATCTCAGTTATGAAAACTCACTTTTGATGGAAGGTATACATGCCTTTTATTTCACTGCAACCCGTAGCAAGTGTTTAATGTAACAAGTTGAGAACTGTTAACTTTCCCACTTGAAGACACGAGTGTATTAATAACTGACATTTTAAATGCTTAGAAGTATAGCAGATAAGTATTTGCATTGGGTCAGTCTGCTTCCACTCCCTTCTAGCCCATGATCTACCAGACCTATTGATGGATTTCAACTGGTGTATGCTGGCCTCTACTGGTACCTGACACCCACTGTTAATGTTTATTGTCCAAATCTGTGTCCTCACTGACTGCACTGTGTGTTACTGAGGATGTCTCTGATTGATCAGAGTATTGACAGTAGAAATGTTATAGAAACTCAAGAGAAAGACTTTAACTTCAGCATTTGTGTGTCATATATTCCCAATCTGCAGATTTACTCACTGAAAAGGTTCCTTTGTCTTTTCAGCAGAGAGAGGTGTTCCTCGGATTGGAGGAACACTGTTCCAATACCTGTCAATAATCAGAATCGTTGTTGATGAATTCATTTTTAGCCAAACTAAGGAAATTTGTGGGTTAAAATCCACTATAAACCCCATCTATAATTATTGAATTATAATTCTCTGGAATTGAGAGCATGAAGCTATAAATGTTCAATACTGCCAGAAACTTCTGGTACACAGCAATACTGTCTGGTCTGGGGATTTCACTGGTGTAACCTTTGAGGATGTTGAGCTGTCTGGGTCTGATGGTTCAACCAGTCTCTTTTCCACTGTCTAGAACAGTGAAGAGTTACCGGTCTCCAGGTTAATGAGCAAACCACATTTCAAAGCACTCCAAATTAAACTAAACACTGACATTTTTGAAGGCTAAATCTCTCTCTATAGCCACACCAACAGAAGAAGTAGGAGGCAACAATTTTCCTTCTGCAGACGGTCACTAGATGAACTAAGAAAATAGGTCAGACTAGAAAAAATAATTTTTTGACAGCTAGAAATTAATTTTCCTTGCTGTTACTGTGGTTGGTCTGATACTGCAAATTCAATTGCAGGACAATACTGTGTGCTCACAACACTTCACCAGGTTGTTGGTTGAGGATCCTTGGAAAATCATACAGAGACAGCTGACAGTGGCATCTCTGCACCTCTGCAGCTCAAACACCTTCTCATCTACTGCCACTTAAATGGAGGCTTTTTGGATTTCTAACCGTCCCCTCCCTGTCTTCAGAACACCTTTGCTTAAAGAAATGGTCTGAGTCCAATAGGTTCATATTTTCTATCACATTTCCTCAGCCACTAACTTCTATCTGGGTGAAATTACTGGCTAGGAGAGAAGTCAGGAATTTAGGCCAGTAGCACTGACATCCGCCCATGGCATAAAATGGTTCATCAAGAGAAGACTACTGTGAGAGAGTGGGAGATGGGATGTATTTATCACTTGCTAAAACTGCAGGCATTCAAAAAATGAATTCATTTTACTTGCACTAAGTTTACAGCCCTGGAAAAGTGTCATTGTCATAGGTCTTACAGGTACGGCTGGCTCTTATGCCTCAAAGGCTCTAAGGACCCACCATCTCTCTCAATGATGTTATGACCATTTATTCAGCCATCTACTTATTTCTGGGGGAAAGAAAAAAACATCAGGACCCAGAACCAGGGAAAAAAAATGTCCTTTTTCTGTGTTGGTAACTACAAGTCTGATGCAGTAGGTTCAGCAGGGACCAGCAGCTGAAGGGGCCTGGATCTGACCTAAGTAGAAAACGTAAAGTAACTTTTCAGCTAAGGTATTTGATACAGCTAAAGATTTGAAATAAAGACCATCACTCCAAGCAAAAAGTTCACTGTAGAACTGTAGTAACATTATACAAACCAACAGAAACATTCATTCTTCTTTTCTCAGTTAATCAGTTACCAGCCGATGAAACTGAGTATACATAGAAGTCCTATAGTTATATGAAATACATTAATAACATTTAAATGATCATATAACAAATCTCTAAGTAACTTCTAATACTGCTAAATTCCTTTTCCTTGATTAGGGAGAAAGTGAGAAAAATACATATTTTGAGAGGAAAGCTCTTCAACTGGTGTTTAATACTTCATGCAGCTCAATGGACATGGGATGGTTTTTAATTATCAATTTGTCCAGACAGCTACAGTCATATAAAGGTGTCAGGGCAACAAGTACTCAGCCACTTTTCTGGCCACGTGTGTGCACTGTCTCACACACACTGAACACTGCAATTCTTACAGCATGCAAGGTTCTCAAGACATCACAGCACATGCATTATTCTCAATATATCACTATTTATACAGTCTAGTTTCACATAAGGGCACCAGCTCTAGTCATTAAACAACCTGCTTTTAGTAAAAATAAGTATAATAAAAAAGCAAAGAGCATCCCAAAGAATATTTCCATGAAGGAAATACTGTGAAACAAAAGTGGGATTTTTACAACTTTTTTGATTTTTGCCTAGTAGGTAGATCCTACAAGGTAAAACAAAACAAGGCATACGGAATTAGCTAAAAGTAAACACAAAAAACCAAACAGACAAGCTTCTGTGCTTCTAAGTAATAAAAAAGCAATTACTGTGAAAGAAAGGACAAAGTTAGCATTTCAGGTGAGTAAAGGAAGCATAAATAACTCTAACCTTTCTTTACATACAGCCATTTGAAAACTTTGAAAAGACCACAGCATGCCAAAAGCAAGGACTTGTGACTTAAGGGTGCATTTGTTTTGTTTTTTTGTTTTACTTTTCTGATGTTTTGTTTTCCCCTGAATTGCATTTGCTTTCTAATAGGAGGGTTTGATTTGCTATTAGTGCAAGAAATTATATTAATTTATGATCAGAGGCCAAAAATGCATTCAGGAACAAGTCAAGCTAGACTGTCTGCAAAGACAAACCACTAAAAAACCCTAAAATTCCTTTTCAATAAGTCCAAAAAGATACACTGTTCTGCAGATCTGAGGCAAATTGTTTCCAATTATTTTATTTCTAGAACATATGTCTAAAGATGAAATTCTGAACTTCAATTGAACAGAACTGTCACTGTGTTTCCGTTATGCCTTAGCTAAGTGCAGAAAAATAATCCATCAGAGTATTATATGTGTAACCAAACTATGTGGTTTTTTTCATGATTACTTTGCTCCATCCTTCACCATGATTTTGTATTATCTGTGCACCAGAAGGGCCAAGACCCTGATTTAACTGTGAGATCTTGCCAGATATCAACACCATTTCTATTTGGGCACCAAATTTCCTGAAAGGCATAAGGACGTAGTAAAAAGAATATCATTATGGTATAGGAGAAGATGAGTGTCTGACATGGGGCAGTGGGTGAGTTTGTTGGAAAGAAGCACTTGGAAAACATGAGCAAAATCAACATCGGGCAAAAAGGTAGAGTATGGACATGCTTTTTTTCTCTTGAGTGAAGCAGTAAAAATATTTTATGTTACTGTGCCAGAAATGCAGATTTAAACTGAAAGATTGTAGCTCCAGGTTAGAACTGGCCCTGAATGAGTCTTCAGAGGAGAAAGGAGAGATGCCAATCAGACACCGAGGAAAAGAAAGTAAATAAACAAGGGAGGAAAAAAAGGCAGACAAGATGCCTATGCTTTGATATGGGTGGCATGAGAAGGAAAAGAAGAATTGTTTTCAAAGATTTTCTTATTTCATACAGTTTAATGAGGTTTCTATCCCAGGAAAATCAGAAAGGCATGACTTCAGCAAAGTCTTGTGCAGGTATGACCAAATTTAGTTCTCATGTCAAAGCCCAGATAACAGTCGCATTCACAACGTAATGATATTATTAAATTTCTACCCTCTCTTCCCTTAAATACACCTTACCTTGCCTATACCCAAGTTAGGTACCAACTTCCATGATGGAATCATCCATGGAAGCAATTCTAGAACACTATTTTCTGCAGCAAGACAGTACTGTAGCACATTATGAATGCAAATGGATGGCAACTGCCTGTGAGAAATAAAAGCTGACTGCAGTATACACTCAGATGCACGTAAAAACAGTTTAATCACCAACCCCTTCACTTCCTGCACACGCCATCCCAAGTTTCTCTGCACCTCCAGTGTCAAATCCAACCTGGGGCACACAGGCATGTAGGGAAGTAACGGAGAGTGATGATTCTCAACAGATTCCTAAAATACCTGTGTGAGGTATCAGTACTATCAGGCTATATTAAACTATTTTACAGTACAGTAATAAACAGTCTTAGACAGTGTCCAGTAAAACACTGTATGTTGCCAGAGGAAGACTGCTTGGAAAAGAAGGAAGAACATAGTTCCCTTCTTCCAGCTCAGTAGGCTGGGTACCCTGAGGGTTGTTGGTCTTACTGTTTAAGACTGTGCATTAAGTACCTCTGCTTTTTCCTCATCACGTGTTATAGATGGGCTTTTGGAGGCTGGTCACAAAACTAATTTTGAAATAAGGGGATTTTTTTGTTTGTTTTTTCATGAAACACTAAGTTTTTATGAAAGGCTTTGCCACAGTAACTTTTTCAAAGGCTATTGAGCTCAAGTTGTCCATAAGGAAACAGTGTGGGATGGGAGCTTTAACTGTGAAAGCTGTAATTTGTAATTTTTTTGGATTTTTTTTTCTCCTGCGAGCTACTTCTTGGTGTAGAAGTGGTTCCATTACCTGCTGTTAGCTGAGTCAGGAGTACTAACTACAGAGTAAACTTGCCTCAACAAGTCAGAGTTTCCTTCTTAGCTCTATATAAGTGGTTCAGATTCCTATGTTCTTCCTTCTTTTCTCAGGAAAGTTCAGTTTGCATCAGTATATTCCTGAACATTAAAATGTCAAAGACAACTAAAAATCGGTCAAAAAGTGAGAGAGTGATCCTTGTGGCTAAGTCTCCTTCTGGAAATAAGAATATCGCATCTCCTAAACAGTCACACCTAAGCAAGGATAGTGAAATGTTGGCTTGCCAAAGAGCTCAAACTTCTGAAGATGCAGGTTCAAATAGCAAGTGAGACTCAAACTGGACCTTTAGCTCCTTTTTTCTTCCCAAGGACAGTTACAGTATTATTATTATTATTATTATTAGGTTTTAGCTTTCTTGAATCCATTGTTACTTCTGTTGTGTCTCTCCCAAATCAGCATGGTTTCTTGCATAATGCTGCTGCCCCTCTAGTTACGCTGGCCAAACTCGTGTTTTTCAGCAGTTGCTAGTTTCTTGATTTGGTTTGATTTCTTGTAGTTTGGTTTTCAAACAGTACCTAATTGAAAAATGAAAATCTTGGCTTTAATTTCTTCTATTAGTAGCTTTCCAGTAATAAACAGTGTAAGGTAAAAAGTCCATACTTCGAGTGTGGACCCAGAGTCACATGTGAAATAGAATAATTATGTCCTAAGGTTTGCAATGCAAGATACTTTTCGTAACCTAAATTACTTGGAGTTCTACTGTACAGTGCTGTAAAGGCAACACAACATTTTTCCCTAGTGCTTTTTTTTTATATCCAAGTTTCTCATTTTTATGGAGCTGTGACTTTTGCCAGAAAATAAAAGTCAAGCATTTCCTAGTGAAAAAATGGTAATATTTCTCTCTGTTATTGCAGAGACATACCTATTCCAGGTATGGGATACTCCACGGATACTGTATTCCAAATAAATAGAAATTCTGACTTAAAGACATTTGTGTCACTGCAGAGTTGCAGCTACACCCTATGGTTCATGAAAGATATTCTCAGGTGGACCGAGAATCACAAGTATGTGATGAGAAAGCAAAGAAAATTTACACATGGGGATTACCCTGAGCTCAGAGTAAGTCTGATTTCAATTTTGTAATACTAAAGTGGGACATTTTCTTGATACTTGTACAGTTACAAATTCAGTTGGTTGTTAACCAATGCCAATTCAAACAATTATGGGAGGGATATTTAGCTTGCGAAATAATTCAACCTGTAATGGACTATGACTTGTTTCCACAGCTGGTATAGACTGTTCCTCTTGCTTTTAGTGAACTAAATTTTAGGAGACTGGTTTCTCTTCCTAATTTTTAATGTAAAAGGGCTTTCTACATGTCAAAATAGCCCACTGACAACCCCCTAGTAATGTTGATTCTTAATGTCTTAACAGTTTTTATGATGGATTGGGGTGGAGTTGTTTTAGTTTGCTGTTTGCCTATTTTTATTTAATAGGAACCAGAAAAGGACTGATTTTCAGCAGTGATGACTTTAAACCTGAAGTTCATCCTGGACAAAATACTTGCTTTTCTCAAATTCTTTCAAAATTCAGTGTTAGAATTGTGCATACAAATACTTGCAGTGTTGTAAGGTTACCCAGTTCCCTATAGGAAAGAAGCTGCCATCCTAGGCTACAGTTGGGGAAAGGGTCAAGAACGAGCCTAGCTACAGCTTTGCATGGACTGGAGAAGGTTGAAGGACCCGCCCTTCAGAGGACACTACTACAAAGAAAATTTGGGAAATTGCTAGGTTGAAGAGCTAGAAGATGGTCAAGGCAGAGGGGGCTGCTGTTTACCTGCCATGAAGAGAAAGTATTACAGAACCACAGAATCATTTAGGTCGGAAAAGACCTGAGACCAAGTCAAACCTTTGACGGATCTCCACCTTATAAACTAAACCATAGCACTAAGTGCCACATCCAGTCGTTTCTTGAACACCTCCAGGTATGCTGATGCTACCACTTCCCTGGGCAGCCTGTTCCAATGTTTAACAACCCTTTCCCAAAGAAATTCCTCATGATGTCCAGCCTAAACCTCCCCTGGCATAGCTTGAGGCTGTGTCCTCTTATCTTCTTGTCACTAGTTGCCTGGGAGAAGACCTTATAGGAGAGTGATTCCTTTTGAGAGGACAGGTCTGCCTCAACTGTCCTGACTCAGCACATTTGGAATAAAACATGACCAAGTGTAGAAAGAGGCATTTGTAGTGCTTGCTCTAGATGACAAAATAAACAGAGCAAATGTGCAGCTGGCCTGGTAGCAGCAACAGAGCCTAAGCCTTTGCTCTTCATTTGGCACAAAGAGCTGCAGTGCCTGCATAGGAATTAAACATTTTCTTTTCACTAGACTTCTTTGCCATGTTCAGAAACACCAGTGATACGATACTGCAGCTGATCTGGAAAGTAGACAGAGTCTGTAAAAATTTCAGATTAAGAAAACAGTCAGTATGCTCCCAATCCAGTACATACTGATTCTCCTTGGCTTGTATCACCTTGATTATTCCACCTTTAGTAATACAGAAAGCAGGATCCTGAGCTGAACAAATTTGAAGAGAAATGTCTTACTCAGTAATAAAAAACTGCAGATTAACCAAGATCTGTATCACAAACCAACTTCGAAAATGTAAAGCAAAATCACCAAATGAAGAACTTAATGTTGGGTTCCTAAGATTTCTACCATGCTGACAGTTTGTGATAAAAAAAGCCACAAATCTTGTTTGCAGAAATTCATTATGTAGCATTTTACACAAAAATACAGGATGTTGTTATACAGCCAAGCATCTGGGGTGATTAGCCCTGATTTAAGAAAAAAAAAATCTCTAGGAAAAACAGCTATTAACAAGAGCAAGAATGAGGGCAGAACAAACTACTGGATTTGTACAATTGAATCAAGCTGAATGTTAGGAAGCATTATTTTACCATATAACAAATCAAACAGAAATACTCACCTTGATCCTAAGAGATGCTGAGTACAAAGCTACTAGTAATTTCCCACAAAAAAACACAGACCAGTATCTTTAGAGAGAGAGGGAGAAGACTAAAATTACCTGAAATGTTCAAGAATGTTTTCACAGGACCAAAGGAAAGGAATTCAGGGAAGCCATGTAGGAGTGTGACCTGAGAGACATGCTGAATACTTGACAAAGGGGCAGTTGAACACACAGTGCAATAACAGCTGTGGACAACAACAGAGATGAGGCCAGGAAGAAGATACAGCCAAACCAAGAGCAGAGTGAAAACACCAGAGATAAAAAATGTATTTTGTTTAGTCCATGCTAATCCATACATAGTAAAGTACAGGCTCTCTTCCTTGATTACAGAGCTATCCTCCCACTGCCTATAGTCACTTCAATGCTCAATCTCAACACACAGTTAAATAATTTCTGCTAAAGCTTTTCCTGACAGTTTTCTTTTATTCAAATACACATGCTCATTCTTCCAACTTTGAAGCATCATCACTACTTGCAGGAAACCTGCTCCTTGCACTATATAGAACTACTTAGCTGATTTATAGGACATTTACTGTAAGTGCTTTTGGGCACAAACAAAGCAGTCTTTTTTCTTTTTCCTTTTCTCAGCAAAGAATCAGAACTGTCAGAAGTATCCATTAGTACAGTGTTTGTCCAAGAATTCTGTCATACTGCTGTTATTACAGGAAAGACAAGAAAAGCAATCTCAGACAAGGACATATGACTTGGCAGACAAGTGAAAAAGAGATATCAGCCTAATATCCCAAGAAGAAACTTAGCTACTGCCAGCAAGCTGACAGCTACATTTCATGTGCATCTGCTGTTTCCCTGGAACTGCATTTTGCAGAAATGTGAAGTCAGACACTTCACAATTCTAGCAAGTTAAGACATTGAAGAAAAAACTCAGCACTCTGAATCCATATTAAAATAACCAAACAAACTTTAATATGTTTTTTTCCAAGATCTAATATACAAATACAATGGTAATAATGTACTCTTCTTTTGCAAGCTTGGATGAAATACATTGAAGTCCACTTTTCGCATGTTATATAAATAATCATCTAAAGCAACCTAGAAAAGAAGAAAAAAGCTTAATATGTATGGTGCACACATGTAATTAGGCATTAAGTTTAAAAAGTAATATAAGAAACCAAATGCAAAACTGCAAAAAAGGCTTGACAGTTTGCCTGTGCTATTAAATGGTAATCATCACATTCCAAGCATATAAAAAAGTCAAGTTTTGTGAAGAGATGCATTATCTTTTAGTAGACCAAACACCAAGTTATGAAAATAGACAGGATTTGGGGCTCTTGCATCAGAACAGCAGCCTATGAATAAAGAGACATCTTGTGTGGAATGATGTAGTTAAAATAGAAGAGTTAGAAGTCTTGATCAAACTGTAAGGTTCTGCAGTCAGGCACACATTATGATTTCTATTAGTTTAGGTATTACATCCTCCCAAAATAGACATGTGAAGTAGTAGTTAACCATGCTTAATCTGATACTCTTCACAAATGTATCAGCACAGTAATAAGTCCGTCATTTAAAGAGTGCATATATCACACCCACCGTAGAGAAAAAAGCAGGATACGCCTTCACGGGAACTTTCTTACTGAAAGATCTAGCCTAAAAGTAAATGGGGTGGGAGGGAAAAACAAAACACAAAAAAAAGTACTTATCAGAAGAATTTAACATTTCCAATTAAACATCAAGTACTGTATATAATGCTTAGAGGCAACAAACTGTATTACCAGTGTTATCCCTTTTAGACATCCTGAAACTGTAATGTTTCATTCCACAAAAGCTGTGTACAAAAGCTGTTACACAAAAGTATGTAATACTGGGAGAGGCTTACTAAAATACTTCCATGATTTGACAGACCTCAAGATTATATACTATTAACCAAGGTAAATTAGCATGCCTTGTTCCAACAAAGTCCCAAGCTGTATCTGGTTTAGTAAATACAGTTTAATTTTTTAAATTTTTTTTTCCAATAGACAGAAATAATGGAAGACCAGAAATGCATTTTTCTGTGTGCATCTTTTTGGTTCAATGTTGCCATCAGTCCCAGGAGTTCAGCTGTAAATGCTCTGGTTACATTTCTGAGACGTCAAAATGATCTCAGTTCCACAGTATCTACATCTAAAAATCTAAAGCATGGCTGCATCAAATCTGCAATTTAAACTCATATTCAAGTCAGTACATCTAAAAGAGCTGAACAAGTCTTCCTGTAATGCCTTTAAAAACAAAATCCCTCCTTGTTTTGTCTTTTCTTACAGGCTGAAACAAACTAACTCACTATAAATACTGGTAAGAATGTGTGAATTTGTTAAGTTTAGTTTTTCATGGACCTTTCCAGACAACTGAGAAAATGAGCCTGAAACTTTAGGAGGAAAAAATTATCTATCTTTTCAGAAGACAAATTATTTTAAAATTTTGAGATATAATAACAACTGTGTCTGTTTGTGTGCATCTATTTCTAAAATAGAAAATTATTCTTCCCTGATCTAATCCTCTGCCCTTCCATTATTAATTGCAAGACGAAAAACTGAAGTAGTCGTGTTTGACCTTCTCAACCCAGAATGTGTCATATGTCATTCAGAAAGCATTTTATCTCCCTTGGTAAGCTGAGTCTCATAATGATATAGCACAACTGAGACAAATGCAAAAAGCCAGAAGGGAGACCCTTTTCCACAAAAGGAATCAGGGAAGGGGTGCTGAAGAGGAAGAGGGACAGTGTGTAAACGTATTTGTAGGCTTTCAAGGAAACACTTTGGGGTACTGACAGAACATTTTGTTATATGCTTTTATGCTGATAAAACATACCATTCCTAAAAGAGAAAACTGCAATCTTCATTATATTTTGCCACCTGCTGGTCAGCAGTTGCAGTGTCAGGAAGACCTGACCATAATCCAGGAATTTTCCTCCCAAGATTAAGGGCCATATGACTACAATATGTTTCGCGTAACATGGCTGAGACTCCATTCAGCATTTCAGATTTCTGTGTCTTCTGGCTGTGAAATGGGAGTGGTAATTGTTACCCTCATCCTCTAAAACACATGGTTTGTGTAACAAATGCTGAGATAGCTAAAACCTTTCTGCAGGTTTGAACTTTACCCTACCCTGTAATCCCAACTAAAACAAAAGATAAATGGCTGTAAAGACCCTCAGGCAAAACAAAATGGTGATTTTATACAGCAGAATAGATGCACTCTAAGGCACCAGCCCATTATATTCACCTAAAGTCCTAAATACCCAGCAAATGCTTCCAGCAAAAGCCCGTTTCATCCATTAGGCAGGGAGCATCCTTGTCGTTGCATTAACAAAGACCATCTGATTATGAAGGAGACCAATACTCTGTTACTGCTGCCAGTTATGGCCAGTTAAGTGGTTTGAACACTCTAGAGTTCCTGCACTGTCAACTATTCACTGATGATGGGAGACTAGAAGGAAGTATTCAGAGTTTAATTTTTTTTTAATTTTAATTAAGATGATATAACCCATCCATTAAAAAACACAAAAAGCAGGGAGAAAATGGGAGGAGTGCCAGGATCAACATTCAGTTGAATAAAATGCTAAAGCTGCCCTAATCTGATTTCTTTGTATTCATACTTTTCTCTTTAGTCTCCAATTACATGATGACATTGTATACTTTCCACAGGATCCTCCCAGTGAATAACATGGGCAGGGCTCTAGGAATGAAGCAGGAAGAAAGAAGGCCTGTTCTCTTCAGGAGTTGGTGGCTCATGTTGGGAACCAGGGGGCCAGTGCACTATGAATTATCAAATTACCTGAAAGGTTCTGAAGAACCAAATTCTCTTCCTGCTTCTGTCCTGAAGTTTCCACACAATACCAACAACCAAATTTTAAGTATGTGGACCATAAATACACATTACTCATTTTCCATGCCTCCCATCCCTGAAATGAAGCATTTCGGGCCATGCACTTGCCATTTTTCTAAGCCTAAACTGCAACTAAAGGCAATGGGTTTTATAGACTGTACACTATGGGTTGAAGGGTGGTGAATTAAAAAAAAAAAAAAAAAAAAAAGAAAAAATCCAAATATTTCAGCTTGAACAAAGAAAACTGAGTTTTGATGTTGTACTTGTCTCTGTTCCCTGCTTCTAAATGGAATAAACAGTTTTCCTGGGCATGTGACCACAAAAACTGAGACACCAGGTTAAACAACGTGAACAGGAATGCCTTAAATGCAAATTATAATTAGTGTATGAAAAATAAAGCCAAAGGGTACACAGAATCATAGAATGGTTTGGGTTGGGAGGGATCATCTGGTTCCAACCCTCCTGCCATGGGCTGGGACACTTCCCACTACACCAGGTTGCTCAAGGCCCCACCCAACATGCCCTTGGACACATCCAGAGATGGGGCATCCACAGCTTCTCTGGGAAACCTGTGTCTCGCCACCCTCACAGCAAATAATTTATTTCTAATATATAATCTGAACCTGCTCTCTTTTAGCTTAAAGCCATTTCCCTTTGTCCTTAATGCCCTTGTAAAAAGTCCCTCTCTGGCTTTCTTGTAGGGTACCTTTAGGTACTGGAGGGCTGTTATAACATGCACACATAATTAAGATAAAATAAAAACGTTAATCAGCTCAGTAGGCACTGACTGAACAAACCAGGGACGCCCCATTTCAGAAAAAAGATTAAGGGCTCTCCTATTTCGATTGCATAAGATACTGGGATCACAGGTAATGCTGTAATTGAGGGTTATATTAATGGTGCAAATGCAGAGATAAATCTGGCATTTCTTTATTCTGAAGTGGTATCTTTCCAGACTTTGCAATACTCTCAGTGAACATGCACTCGTAGATGTAAGAAACTTTTTGCAGCGCTTTGTTTTCCAGCTAGAGGCAGACAAAGCATTGCCAATAAAACATTCTTCTGCTTTTGAACTGTGCACTAGCAAGCATCTCAGAATGTAGCTAGAAAAAAATAAAAGCATCAAAGTAAAAATAGGACTCTGCAGGTCTTTAAGGCCCATCAACCACTGTTCCAGCCACTTTCCTAATTGACTTGGCTGCATGCCAGAAAATAAATAAACAGAAAGCACCTTTCTCAATATAGATTTGGGCATGGCTGGTCATGTCAGGGAATGAATCCCCCCTCCCACACACACAAACCAGCAGTTAAAGGCAACATGCTCTGTTTTCCTGGTAGCCATTCAACTGTGCTGTGAAATACCGTAAGCAGATGTGTTTTCTATGGTGCAGTGCTCATCCCATGCTGGCACATAGCTGCACTTATAAAAGCCTCCTTAAAGTTTCTCTACCAGTAATACTTCTTTTAGGCAGCATTTTTATATATGAAATTGGACCTGGCTGTGAGTACACTGCCTCCTGTGCACAAAGATAATATACAATAGTTGTAATCTTTGAATCTTTTGTGTGGTGGGATTTTTTAAATATAAACTCTCAAAATAATGGAAGGTAAAATATTTGAAATTAAGTAAGTAGGCAGCTTTAAGTCTTCTAACAACAAACACTTTGTGAAAACTAGCATCAGTTATATTTATTTAGATAAATAAAAGGAATCTCACATGTTCTAGATGAATATGAGCCTGGCTGGCGATGTCATAAATTACATCTCTCACATTTTTCTCTTGCTTGCCTCTTATGAAATCCTCTTGTGAAACTCCATGCTAGACACAGGGAGGAAAACCAAAATCAAAAATGAGAAAAAACCCTCTATAAATATCAAGTTACCATTTTTGCTCCTCAAAAACCTGTCCCAGCAATGAGGCTAAGGAGTAAAACTAAAACAGCCTAAATGTTCTACTCTGCTCTCTCATTTTTTAATTCCCTTTCTTTTGGTCAGTCACCTGGGGAAAAAAATCAAGAGAACAAAGAGAACAATTGGTATAGACTCTCTGCACAAGTTTGTTTCCTAAAATTTTGTGGTCAGTAAAATAATAAAATCATATGTTAAAGTCTGGGGGATTTAGATTAGTTTAGATACCTAATTTTTCAGACTATAATCCAAGAATCAAGCAGAAGAAAGCCAGTTAACAGCTACTACAGAAGCCATGCTGGCTTTTGAATCTTGGGATTGGTGTGCACATCCCAGGCTTGCAAAAAAACCAACCAACCAACCCCCAATCCACAAAACATCAAAGCTATCTCCAAAAACCAACCAACCAACCAAAGCCGGAACCACCAGAAAAGAACCCTTCCAAACTCCAAAAAGCTAACTCCAAACTTATTCTTTGACTATAGTGACCAATGTTAAGCCAAAATACAGCATATGCAGAACTGCACCAGCTGCCCACTCCTCTCAACACTCAGGCATGTGAGAGCTGTATGAAGGTGGGCAGGAATGCTTCACAGGAGGTACAGACTCAGGAGAACTCCACAGTTCTTGCCAGCAGCCAAAATGCTTACAAGACTCTCTGTACAGAAGGGATACAAGCTGTTTTTACAGTTTCACTGCAGAACACCTTCCGTGGCAAGGAATGACTGAATTTTCAGGCTATGTTTGAAACGCTTAAAACTTGGAAGGCCTCCCATAATATGCAGTCCCAGAAGGGCTGAAAGCAGAGTGCAATTCTTTTCTGCAGGCTTATAACCCTAACCTATATTAATATCTACATTTTTTGCAGCTTCCTACATTACTAAACTTCCAATCCAAACTTTTAATTGTATTAAAATTATATTCAGAAAATACTAACACAACCACCTTAGGCATCACCATTAACTGCATAGATTTTGGTTAAGCTG
This sequence comes from Pseudopodoces humilis, assembly GCF_049639895.1. NCBI lineage: Eukaryota > Metazoa > Chordata > Aves > Passeriformes > Paridae > Pseudopodoces > Pseudopodoces humilis. Next base: position 22,823,796 of record NC_142200.1, read on the forward strand.
AAAAAGAACAGCATAAACATTTAAAAATAAAGACTGGAAATTAAGGACTAACAGCTGAGCAGCCTACAGATTAATCCATGGAACATTAATGAAAAATTCTGAGCTTTAATCCCATTTTACCTAAACTGCAAGATCTGCTAAATTCCAATTCAAATTTGATGTACAGTTTAAATTGGAGGACTATACCATCTCCTACAGAAATGTACTGAATACAGGCCTGTAACTGTCAAATATGGAACAGAATAAAACCCACAAACCACCAGCACATTATGAAAAGGTAATAAAGAGCAGCACAAGAGGATTGTTCAAAAGTAAAATTTCTCACAGTGCTTCCTTTAAGGTGATAGAAAAGGCAAAAAAAACCACAAAAAAAAACCCCAGACCCAACACCAAAAACCCCAGGCCTCACTCTGCATATGCATTTTTATAACTGGAAAAATTCCTGAAACCTAAAATACTAATACACTTAATAACAATAAACAAAGAAACCCCAAAGAGAAATCTAGAGTTTCTTGAAGACCAGTCCTCTCACTTCCCAAAAGATATAAAACTGTGACAATGGCATATTATTAGGCCACAGCAGAATGAGTAAAAATAAAGAAAAAACACACCATTTATTTTTGGCATAATAAATTATGATCTCATATCTAGCCTTGAGAAACACAGAAAAACTATACTGTTCAATTCTAGACTATTTGCTTCTCTTACCAACATACAAACGTCCATGGGAAGAAAGACCTTTTGTCTTGTACAGTGATACGGAGTTGCTCTTAAACAGGTAACTATGCCTTGTGCTTTCCCAATGTGACTGGCTGCATGGTCAGCATGGATGTCCCTCACACCTAAAATTGCAGAAATGGCATGTTTAGAAACATGCAATCAAGCCTTTTGAGGGGCAGGGTCTTCTCTGATGAGTATCACAGTCATACTTTGCATTGGTCCATTATAGAACTATCCATGTGCATAAACTGCCTTGAGATCTCATCTCAGAGGTGCAAAACAGGAGGACAATTCATTCATTTCCACACTCAGGAGCAAGATGCCTCTTGTTGCAGTATCTGCAAAGGGTATACTTGGCAGAGCAGCATCTATTCAGATATAACACACTGGTACACAAACTCATTTTCATTGGCATATCCTCTCCCAGGATAACAGTATTTCAGGAACTGTTTTTCCTGCCAGAAAAAGTAATTCAAGTGTGAGATTCCTGACAAGCATTAATGCTTACAGTTTGGTTTCATGATTAGCTGCAGCTGATTCATCAGTGTAGTGAAGTCAAAGAGAATGATCCTATGCTTCAGCCCCCAAAACTGTATTTCTGCTCCCTCCCTTGTGCTGTCAGGAGCGATGAGGCAAACTGAATCAGATCACCAAAACAATGGAAAACTGATGTTAGTTACTGCACAGACACACTACTGTGAGAACTCGAAGAGGGAGATGACTGGGGCAGAGCAGCATTGCTCTTCACAGTAAGACCATACAAGCTTGCCTTAGACTGATTATAAAGCTGAGCTGGGATAAAATTAAAATTTAAATTAAAATTTATAAAACCTCTAACAGAAGCAGCATCCTACAAAGAAAGAAATGAGGATACAGCAATTACAGATCGATGAGCCTAACTGCCATCTGGAAATAACCCTGGGGGTACCACATTCACTGCAGACCCACTGTCTGGGTCTTCAGTGGGTCTCAGAATCCTCTGTGAAAGAGTGACTATACCTAGAATATGGGGACTGATTTTGGCAATGGCAGCAGAAAGCAAAGTGTGGCTTGGAGGAATTATTTACTAACTACTTAGGTAATTAGTCAGAGAGCACAAACATCAGTAATTTTTAATGACAGGAGTTGAGAGGAAGTACCAGGACTTTGGACGACATGATTACCAGTCAAAATGAGCTTGACAAAAGAAATAACCTGAAATCATCAAGAATAAAACAGCACTAGTACTGGCAGAGATACACACTAACTGGAGACTAGTTAGGAAAAGTCTAAAAAGCACAAAAAACATGGCCTGAATGAAAACATGTCCACCCAATCTAGAAAACACTGCTGATGAGCAACACCAAGAAAGCGGATGTATTTGATTAGTTTCTCCGTTTGCAGGAAAAAAAAATCACAGAAGTTAACTGTTTAATATGCAGTGAAGGAGACTTCTGCTTAGACATTCTGTTAAATTTGAGTGTTTTAAAGAAGTTAAACATGACAATAGAACACATAGAATATTCAGAGTCCCCACACAGATTTTCAAAGAGTCTTATCTAATTTGTACGAGGAATGAGTGATTCAAGCATGACTGAACTTATTCAGGATTTCTCAGAATGGAAGACACTGGCATTTCTCATATTCCTACATTTCTTCAGTAAGAGATTCAGAAAGACACTTGCAACATTTCACTGATTTCCTACTGAGGAAGCAAACATCAGATGTTAAGAAATAAGTTCCTCAATTCTTCCAAAGAAGAATGTACTCACCATCCTGCTCTTTTTACTTCTCTTTTTTCTATTTTTTTAAACTTTTTTACATCAGTATTTGCCTTTCATCAGATTAGTCTGATAAGAAGAAGGAAAATATTGCTACTATTATACTTAATGATAATAACATAGTAATAGTAGTAATAATTATAATTTTCACCTATTCTTTACATCCAAGCTCATATTTGGAATACTTCCATAATGCAACAGACACGTTAGTGAAAATTACCCTTTTCTTCACTACAACTCAACAGTTCTTAACCAATCTGTGGTTCTTACATTAGACAACACACAGACAGTAGCTCTTGATCACAGGGATCACCTTCGTTGCATTTTTTTCAACCTCCTCATTTACTGATAGTTATCCTACTTCTAGGAAGAGGAGAGGATTCAGACACAAATTTACATCATCACCAAAGGAAGTTTATAGGCTGGTAAGCTGTCTGTTTCAAGATAATCAGTGTCCATCACTGCAATACAGAACAGTATACAGGATACCTACAGCACTTTGTATTCTGACAAGCAGGACAATTGAAACACAGTGAAGAGCTGAATTTACCACGTTCTTTAAGAGGAGAAAGAACAGAGAAAACAAAGCAATGAACAACAGTAGGAAACTGCACTTCAATGAGCTCTGCACTGAGGAGCTTCCAAGGAATGCACAGAGTTCTATGCAGTACAATTCCACATTTATGGTTCAGCACTCAAAAGGTATCTGAAATTCTACCTAGGACAACTTTTACTGAAATCAAACTCCAGTGGGAAAGAAAAACTTTTTGAAATACCAGTAAATATTGAACTTGCACTAATGACTTATCAGCAAAACCTAGAAAGGGGAAAACACCTACCCAGCGTTTCCAAGGTGAGGTACAAGAGAGCACTCTGAGTGTTCTCAGCGTATGTTTCGAGCTCCTGGATATTACGGTACGCCCTATCATCCAAATTCTTCTCCTGGAATATAAACATGGAGCTTCAGTAGAACACAAACATAAATGCTGTTTGTACAGGCTTATTATTACAGTCATGTCAACCCAATGCACTACCAAAAACAGAAAAAAGGACAAAATTGAGACAGAGAGAGAGAGTATAAACTCAGATAGAAGCAGTCATTAAAGCTTATAGCAAGCTGAACAAATAACTATACTCAACTGCAGCCAAGTAAGTCTGCTTATAGGAGCAAATACAACTTTCTGCAATAATATGAAATCAGAATTCTCCATAAAAAAAGAAACAGCCAAAACAAAACATCATATGGTATTCCTACAGTATAGGGTTGTCAATTTTAATATTTAATTTGCATCTGAAAAAGAAATTTAGATAAACAGGAATGTATTTTTTAAAAGCATAAAGTAAGTCTACTAAATGCACACAAGTGTTAAAGTCATGTAAAAAACCATATATTCATAGAATCATAGAGTGGTTTGGGTTGGAAGGGGCTTTAAAGATCATCTAGCTCCAAGTTCCCTGCCACGGACGTGGAAACCTTGTACCAGTCCAGGCTGCTCAGAGGTCCACCCAACCTCTGAACACCTCACAGAGAGCCTACAACCTCTCTGTTCCAGTGCCTCACCACCCCCACAGTAAGCAATTTCTTTCTCAGATCTAATCTAAACCTACCCTTCTTCACCTCAAAGCCATTCTCCCTTGTCCTATCACTACATGCCCTTATCAAAAGTCCCTCTCCAGCTCTTGTAAGCTCCTTCTAGATACTAGAAGGTGCTCTAAGGTCTCCCCAGAGCCTTCTCTTCTCCAGAATCAACAGCCTCAAATCTCTCAGCCTGTCTTCACAAGAGAGGTGTTCCAGCCCTCTGAACAACTTATTTGCACTAATGAATAATACACCCAAAATAATAAAATATACCCAAAACTGTAACATCCTCCAGCATTCCTCCTGTCCTAGGAGTTTCTGTGGTTGAAACATACCACTCTTAAGACTAAAAAGCAGTCTTAACATTAAGAAAGTCTGAAGTCTTTCATAGCAATGACCCTCTGCAAGTAACTGACCATCAATTTGCTCAATTTATAGCTTCACCAGACACTTACTTTAACTGCAAAATTAGCTTAGGAGATTCCTGCACTCTGCTTTTCATTCTTGTCCTTGTGTCAGTGTTTGTAGCAACATTACTGTACCAGTGATACTTTTAATCTTGTTTTTTCCCAGGAAAAAAGGTGGCTATTTTAAACTCCATGTGATCTGAATACTCCAGTTTACACCACTGCTTAGAAAAAACTCCAGTCATGATAACGGGTAGCTTGAAAGTGTGGCAGAAGGAAGTGTTCAGATAGGTCATTTAATTTTTGAGATTTTATATCCATGTGAACTCACAAACTATATCAATTTAAGACAAAAATAAACAAAGGATTCTATTAGGCATTCTGGCAGAACACAAACTATGGAGAGTAGCATCAAGGAAGCATTAAAAAAATCTAGCAGTATCATTTTAAAAGAGAACTGCTAGTGTCTGGAAAATCATATAAGCCTTTGTTTTACATACAAACATAAAAATAAGGAAATATGACTAAAGCCAGAATGAGACTCTTAAGATTAAGTACTTACTCTTTCATCTATGATCTTCATGAACCACATTTTAGTCAAGTTATGCCTCTTGACAGCCTGAAAATTATCAAATAAAATCTCCATGTTAATGTATACAAAGTGATGGTAGTACTGCATTCTGAAGGCTGAAATACATTTACCTGTTTAAAACAAGAAATATATTCACTGGATTAAATCAAAGTGGCATGTCAGTGCAAAATGAGAATCTTCTTCAAATACAAAAAATTTTCAGCTGGCATTTACTGCAAGTTGCTGCACACAGTAAAAGAAATACCAGACATCAAGCCAGCTAACTAAAAGCATTTCTTTAAAAATGTCTTTGAAATTAATTTATTCTTGGAGTCATATGTTCTCACAAAATATTTGCAGATAACTATGTTCACTTTCCAAAAAGAACAGTTTCCTCCAGAGTCCAGCAATAAAAATATTTCCTCTGTAAATCCTCAAGAAAATGTCAGCACAGCATACTAATACATACTGTAAAGACAGCATGCTAACAAAGCAATACAATTAATATTACGTGTTTGTTTAAAATCATATCACACAGCATCTCATACTCATGCATTCTTCTTTTGGTTCTTGTCTTATATTTGACTTCCTTCCTGTGCAACTTCATTCGATCGACTTGCCTTCAATCTTCTTAATTTCATATTTTGAATTTTTCAGAACATGTCAGAAAGGCTACAATCACACATTAAAACATCTATAAACAAAATTTACAGAGCAGTTTTCTCACAATTTAGTCCTTATAGCTCACTTTCAACTTTTTTACATCCATCATATTAGTGAATATTTTTTCAAAGTTTGACAAGACCAGATCTTGTTGATTCAATAAATTCTGCTTAAGACAGTACTTGGTATATGAAAAGGCAAATTTTAAGTTATAACTACAAATGTCAGTTTTGACTCCCACTTGTTCACCTCAAGTATCATTTTGTAAATTAAATCCTTGAAACACTAACTTAAAGGACCAAACTCAACTCAACAATGCTAAATTACCCATATTATCCATTTTGAGTTACCTTCATTCAAACATGAATTCTTATTTCTCCAAAGTTTGAAAAATTGGCTTCTTCCACAGAAATGAACAGAGAATTAGACCTCACTTTTCATACGTTAAAAACAGACAGAAAAGTAAGATCACACATCATAGAGTTGCTGTGAAAGTTTATATTAAAGTCACCAAGAACTGAGCTATTGATAATTATAGAAATAATATTAAAGGCTATTTATTTACTTTACTAGTGCATAAAAATTTGGAACCCAAATGCAGGTATACTTGGATATAGAAAACTTCAGGAACATGCTTAAATATCACAAATTAAATTTATTCTGGAAAATCACATTGTCCTCATATAAACTCAACAGCAACAAAGGAGTATACATAGGATATGCTGTGCAAAGATATGTTAATTCTATTAACAGCTCTGCAATACTTGTGAGTTCAGGTGTCTTTCCTAATCCTTTTTCTATGAATTGCAATGACATTCTTGGACACTTGTGAAGTCATGGGCATCAAATGGGTCACTCTTGGAGTAGTTGCGGAAATACGTAAATAAAATCCCATACTGACTGCAAAAGTCACCAAGTCACATTGAATTGTTTGTTCACTCCAGTGAACTAACTGCAATGTTCCGCAGTGCTTAGAGCTATCAGAGCTCCTTTAAAATACTTTCTGAATAAATATTTTTCATCATCTTATTTTGCAAGCAGTTCTTTTTGGATTGTATTATATTGGTCTTCCTTTACAGGAATCATACATGAGGTGAAATCTCATCAAAAACCATTCTTCTTCCACTCCAAAACCAATTTTCTGTTTTGTGAGAAAGGAGTATGATTGGCAGTCTTAGCTATTGGAAAGGATTGCAATTGGTATCCCAGAATCTGAATGACTTATATCTGAATACTGTACTAGTTTTGGCTGGGATAGAGTTAATTTTCTTCACACCACATTTATGGGGCTGTGTTCTGGATTTGTGCTGGCAACAGTGCTGTTGGTTAGAATGGATGCAGCACAGCACACACACAAAACACTGGCATTATTTCCCACAGTAATAATAAAGCAAATTTTAGGACAAGAAAGATGTATTTTACCCTCCACAGCTCTGTAGCAACGGGCTGATGTGGTGGGTTATCGCTGTATATGTCCTCTACAGCATCCCTCCAGAACTGCATCCGCATCAGACCCGTAGTCTTCTGAGTTATGGAGTCTTTAATCTGGAAAGGATACATCTGGAGTGAAAATCAGTGTCTTTAAGATACTTGGTCTATCTATGTTGAAAAGACAGACACAGGACATAGTCAAACTCAGAAGGGAAAGAGCTCAGTTCAGAATTGACATTTATTCCTTATAAAGTTTAAGAACACTACATAGAGTAAATGCAACATCTTCACCAAAACCTGATTTTAAAACCCACAGAGATTAAGTTCTGGGCAACCCTCACCTTAGCTTTCTTCCCTGAAGGAAATAGCAGTGAGAGGAGCGAGGGAGGGCACACCACAGATTGGTCTAAGCACAGCCCATGAAAGCTGGTTGGAGGTTTTGCCTGGTCAGCTCATTTCCTGGATCACTCCTTTATGGAAAGCACTGCCAACTTTCCTGGTTGCACTGGCGGTTTCTGGCCACATAGCAAAGGGGAGAGAGAGAGAGACTAGAGCCACTCCTCTCCCACAACTCTCTAACAACAATCTTCCCTGCTCCAGCCTTTTCATCACCACGCTCCTGCCAAGACTTGGTCCTGATGACAGCATCCCATTTTTTGAGTGACCTTCTACAGTTAGATTTAGGTGCACTTTACCCATTAACTGCACACAAAGCTAGGATTTGGATGCAATCACATAACAGAATCAAGATCCACTGTTTGTTACAATTCAGTTTGAAAATGCATAAACAAAAAAGTTGTAAAAATCATACACATAAACAAAATAATAGGGCAGGCTGGGTACTTTCCATGGGCCATTCAAAACTGGAGGTTTGTACTGCACTATTTCTTTATTGCCCTTGACAGTATAAAAGTTAATCTTGGCAAAACACCACCTACTACAGAAGGAGTACTTACAAGTGTAATTCAGAATATTGAAATTGTTATTTTAAATTTCCAGAGTTCACAAATGTATTTTAATACCTGCCTGAGCCAGTTCCACATTGAAGGCTCTCAAGGCGAAAGCAGAGGTTCGAGATTCTGCAGGCAACAGCAAAGAACACAGAAATCCTTCATAGTCACGCTTCCTATAGAAGAATCAAAATGCACATTTGTTATTTATAGCTCTAAGACAATTGGATGTGCTATTCCTTAGCACTGAACTCCTGAAAGAGTAGCAGTAAGTTATAGCTCAAAACTGACTTTGCAAACATAGCAGCTTTTAGGCTTGTTTTAAAATAAGATCAACTCCAAGAGAGAGGACAGGCTGTTTGAACTCTCAGTGCACCTCTGAAATCCACATCTCAAGATATCTGTCTAAAGGCATGAAGGCAGGCTGTGGCAAAACTGCAAATAGAATCCAGATTGTCCAACTTGCAGGTTTCTGTTCCAAATATGAAACCACAATTCTTTAAAAGACTGTGATTTGGAGCTTGGCAGAAGAGTGCTTGCTTAACCATTAAGTTTTTGTTTACTGGCAAGTAAATTCAAAGCATAAAACCTCCGGGAGTTGGCAGTTTTGCTGCAGGTAAGTCATTGCCAAGCTGGAGTGATGTGCCTTCACTTGGCCACGTGGGTGTACCATGAAATTATAAACACAGCGCTCAGAATTATAAATTATGAAATCACTCCAGCTAACAAAAACACCTGACCGCTTCTGAAAAGCTAAACTGCTTGTTTTGAACATTATTTTTGTGTACTTTCTGATAAGCCTGAAACCTGATTCTTCCTCAGAACAAGACAAGCTCCCAAGTTTGGCCTGCAGAGTGGAGAAGCAGGTTGTGAAGGAAAAACACTTGTACTCATTTTCATTAAGTGTTCTTGCACGTAGTCCTGCTTCTTTTGAATATGATCTTAAAATAAAAAGCCAAACTAAACCCAAGGATTATTAAGGTTGCTACTTTTAGCATCAAACAAAAACAAAGTGAAGTTTAACAGAGATGCTTAACCCTACAATACAGAGCAGCTGAAAACTAGCAAATGCATAGCTTCCATAACTGTTGTCAAACTCTTTTAGAGCTTGATGCAAATCCAGAATTTTCAACAAAAAAAAAAAAATTACATTTTTAAGTTGTAGTAAGCTTTAGAGGACACCTTCATATTACAGAAGAGATGCATTAACCCTCCCTCAGTTAAGACATTTTCTGAAAAGTGTTATCAGCTCAAAACCTAATACTTTTTTCAAGATTAGTTGTAGAAATACCCAGTATTGCCCACTCTAGACAGAGCTGCATGGTTTACAGCCACATTTCCCCAGTTCCAGTCTGTGTTGTTCACACAACACAGAACCACCTCTACTTTCAGAAAGGAAACAAATACATTACACAAAGTACACAGCAACACAATAAAGAAAATTGTCTTCCCTGTGGTAATGGTGTTGACATTATGGACTTTTGGTTGGTTGTTTTTTTTTCAATTATTCCAAGCTTAAAAGTTTAGTAGAGCAAATCCATTAAGCCTCAGTAAAATAAAATTGATATTGCTATAGACCACATTCTACCCCAACCCTATTCAAGTATCAATGTAAGGAATGAAGAAAGGAGGGAATGACCTTAAGCCAGGTATTGAGTGTTTTCATAGTTTTCAAATATGTATAAGCTTACATATGAACCCACAGACAGAAGAAAAAATAGTAATGGTCATAACTGGGCTTTCCACATAATGAATTTATAATAAAGCTATCAATCCACAAGCTTGTCTTTGAGAGCAGACATTGTAGACATAAAACATACCTATAAGGGAAACATATTTTTAGTCAAATAGCTTGAAGTGAATTTAGTTGTTTAACAGAAAAAGGAAGACTCAAGAGAAAGTGCATCTTCCACACTGCAAAAACAAATATACATTATTAAGGCATAACTCAGTTGTACTTCTTAATGTGTTGGAGACTCAAATTCAGAACAGAGTTGCTGACACTTGCATAGCCCCAAGTGTTTTATTTCTGTTTGAATAATAATTCCTTCCACTTTTTTATAATTATTATTATTCCCATGCAATATTTGTGCTACAGGGAACAGCAGTTTCAATTAAATTATGACAAAAGCCTAACTACCTTTCATTTTACTGTTTTGAATGCTGGTGTCCTTCTCATTAGTCCTTTTATCATTTAACAAAAATACATATTAAAAAAAAGTTTTAATTCAATCATCTCATTGGAACCTATTCTGTTCACAGTTGCTTGTTACTGGAAACATTTCACCTGCAGATGTTAACTTTACCTGTATACTGTCTGTACACACAGCCTCTGGTCTCCTGAGTATCAGGGAAACAAATCTTGGGTAGAATAACTACGAAAAGAAAGCTGTATTCTGAAAATCATGAAAAATGCACCGTGGCTGTGCATTCTGGTGTGTCTGTACAGCTTCTTGGGGCTGAACATTTAAGATTGTCCCATTTCTTTCCCTTTGTTCTACTACCTCACACTACTGCAGACCACACACACTTTTCCGTCTTTTACAAGCACCAGTTTGGAGAAGATAATCCTATTCCACTCTTTCTATACACACGTGGAACCCTTCTCTCAGCTTTTGACAATCATCTGGAACAACAGTATCCAAAAGGAAATTACCTAGGTCTTTACTAAGAGATATAACATCTTACTTTACAAAGAACTGAATTCCTGGGAATTACAAAGCCACCAAGGGGCCCTACACATTGTTTACAGCCCAGAATCCAAGAAGTGGCCTGACCTGGAAGTGTCTGACTGCACTCCTGCTCCTCTTGGAGCATTTTGGGTTTGACAAAGAATAAAAGGATGTTTTGGACACACAGCCCTCCTCTTGTGTTTAGGATAGAGAAAGTACTGAGCTGCTCCAGCTGTCAGATGCGCTCTGCTTTGGCCTGTTTCTCGAAAGTGCACTCAGAAGCATGGCTATTTCTCAGTAGCCAAGATCTGAAAACGGCCGATGTTTGTAAACATCCACTTCGGTGATTTCGCTCTCCAAAACATCAATACAAGGAAGCAGAAATGTTCAATATTTCTGAAGAAATGCAGCCATGAAGGGGCGGGAGGAGGAGGGGGTATTGCCCGTGGGAGGCTGCCCAGGAAGGTGGTGGAGCGTCCCTCTCTGGACACATTCAACACCCACCTGGACACGTTCCCGTGTAACCTGCTCTAGGTGACCGTGCCTGGGCGGAGGGTGGGACTGGATACCTCCAAACGTCCCTTCCGACACAAACTAATCAGTGATTTTGTGTGCAGGTTAAATCATCCGTGCGGCCTAAATACGCGCCTGGTTTCCACGCTCCCGACACGGCGTGGTCCCGCCGGTGCACCGCCGCCGGCCACACGGGCTATTTTCGGGGCCAGGAGAGCCCGAGGGCGGCCCGAGCAATCCTTTCCGGGAACTCGTCAGCGTTCCCGTCGGGTGGGAAGCGCTGCCGAGCTTTCCCGGGCCGGACTCGCCGCCCCGCTCTACGGAGCGCGCAGCCCCGCGCCTGCAGCTCCCCGCGGTGGGCACTCACCGCACCAGCTCGGCGCAGTACTGCACCGCTCCTCCGGCCGCCGGGCCGCTCCAGCCCGCCGCCGCCGCCCTCCCGCCGAGCGCCGGAGGCCGCGGCAGGCGCTGGCCGATCCCGCAGCGCCGCCGCTGCGCTGCCCGCGCCATGCTGCTCGCCATGGTGCCCGCCATGGCCATGGCCCCGCCCCGCGCACGGGCCGCCGGCAGGGGGCGCCCGCGGCCGCGACGCTGTGGGGGCGCGCGGCCCTTTGTGCGCTGTGAATGGCGGCGCGCACAGGCCGCCCGCGCCTCCAGCGCCTCATGAGGCCAGTCCCTCCGCTCCTCCGGCACAGGGGCTGGAAAGCAGCCCCGCGGAAAAGAACTTCGGGGTGCTGGTCGGCAGCTGGCTGAACATGAGACAGCGTGTGTCTGGGTATGGCAAAGAAAGCCAATGGCATCCTGGGCTGTATCAGCAATAGTGTGGCCAGCAGGACCAGGGCAATGGGAGCACTCAGTGTTGGTGAGGCCACACCTCAAATCCTATGTCCGGTTCTGGGCTCCTCACTGCAAGAAAGACTTTGAGATGCTGGAGCAGTACAGAGAAAAGCAATGAAGCTGGTGAAAGGTCTGGAGCACAAGTCCTGTGAGGAGCAGCTGAGAGAACTGAAGGTGTTTAGCCTGGAGAAAATGAAGCTTGGGGGACGTTAATGCTCTATACAAGGCCTGAGAGGAGGTTGTAGCCAAGTGGGGGTTGGCCTCGCAGGTAACAAGTGACAGTACAAGAGAATTGGCATAAGCTGTGACAGAGGAAGTTTAGGTTGGACATTAGGAAGAATTTCTTCACAGAAAGGGTGATTAGACATGGGAATGGGATGCCCGGAGAAGTGGTGGAGTCGCTGTCCATGGAGATATTTAAGGAAAGACTGGATATAGCACTTAGTGCCTTGATCTAGTTGATGTGGTGTTTGGTCAGATTAGGCTCAATGATCTCAGAGGTCTTTTCCACCTAATTGATTCTGTGATTAAGTTTTTATAGCCGGTACCCAAAAAACTTAAGGAAGCTGAATTGTCAAAGCCTCCCTGTTTGGGCAGTGTGGCATAGGAGTGGCTATGCAACTGGGAAAAGGCTCAGGCTGGTGCACTGTGTAAGGGAGAAAGGCAGAGCACTTTTGCCCGAGCAGCAAAACTAGCCCCAGGGTTCCAGCCTTGGCAAAATGTGTTTAATGTTTGCAGCAGAAGCCCTATTTCCTCCTTTTAGCTGGCAGAGGGGTCCCTCACTGTAAATCCCTCACTGTCTGGCTGGATTTTATCTAGAGACACAATGGCTCTGTTAGCCATGTGGTCATGGACAGAACAGCTGTGCTTCCTCAAAATTTGGCCTATATAAGGATAATACAGCAGATTCAAATAAAAATGCCACTGTGCTTAAAAGCAGTTTCATCTTAAAATTACCCCAGCCCAACCTATTAGTAACTAGCACAATCTAGCTCTTGCTAGAGGAGGCACAACAGCAGTCAGGCTCTTTCTATCCCCAGCCATGCCATCCTCTTCCTGGTGCCAACTTTGACCTTCATTTTATAGTACAGGGACTTAAACCAGCAAAGACCCACCCACTGTTCACTTTTGTTTTTCATGAGTTCCTTTTCTGCCAGTTTGGTATCTTGAATTAGTTCACTGTGTGGTCAGTTGAGCAAGGGACTGTGGGCTGGGGAGGGGGTGGGTTTCTCCTGGGTTGAGGGCAGTAATACATATGTTCATTAGCTTAGCTGCAAAGTGAAGCCATGCAGTAAATATAAGGAGAGTTTTGAGTGGGCAGTGATTTTCAAGGGACAAGGCATCTATTTGGAAATAAGATCAAGCCTTTATTTTGTGTCACAGAGATGAAGAGGAGAAGGAGGTTAGGGATCACACTTAAACAGTATTTATTTTATTGATTAGTGGCCCTTGTGGGTTTACTCTGAGCCTTTCCTCTTCCCCTTTTCTCATGTCTAGAATTCTCTGTCTTGAAACTCTGAACCTTGTTTTAAATCCTTGCTATGCCTTGAGCAGGATTTATTTTTTGTCAGGGCACCCAAAGAAGGTCATTTAGCTTTGGGTGGAGGCTGAAACTGCTGTTGTTTAAGTTTTCAGGGAGAACCCCTAGATAAACGAATCCAGCTCTTTCAGCTGCTGCCAATTTCTGGCAGAAGGGTTACATAAACATACTCTAAACCTCAAGGGTATTATAAATAAATCTTATAAAATATTAACTTTTTTTTAGTCTCAGAACAAAAAGGGTGCTAAACTGATTTAAACTCATAGTAAGGAAAGAATAAACCAGTTGTTTACATAAAATATTAATCTTGACCTTGTTCTCAGTGTACTGACATTTGTTTCTTATTGTTCTGTACCTTTATAGTTCATATTAAAGCACTTCTTTTTTCTTTAAACAAATATTTCAAGTTTCATGTGTAATTATTAAAAAGCTTCCTCAAGACTATATAGATTCTAGTAATTTAGCTTTTTGTGCTGCCAGCACAATGGGAGTAACAATTTGGCTTAATGTTCTAGCATTAACATATACATGTCTAACATATACATGTCTAACATATACTTGTCTAACATATACATGTTCTTAGCACTGTATATGAAAATTGAAGCTTTGTAAGCGTCATGCACAAATTTTTTTCCCATTATCTCACTGTGTTGAAAAGCACATTTCATCACTTTTTTCAGCATTTCTCTCAGAAACTGAAAGGTGGCCACCTCTCTGACTTACTGATTTTGTCCCACTGACTCCTCAAACAAAACTCTGAAATCCTTGGGTAGCAGTGCTAGTGACAGCAATGGCTGGGTTAGGCAGAGATAGTTCAGTTATTACTCTAATATAAATACTCTGGCATTTCTGGAAAAAAACCCCAAGTTCTGTGTCAAGGAAATAATGATCAATTATAGCCCACCCTCGTTATAAGAACATCCAGATACAATTTGTATACAGAGAAATGAGAAAAAGAACCCCTCAGCCGCCCCGTTGGCCAAACAGAGGCTGAAGTTTAGGAAGTCTACATGTAGTCATGTGCTTGTACCACAAAAGTCTTCATGCAGAGGAGAACATAGCAGGGAAGAGAGAGATCTCCCACAGAGCATCCAGTGACTGGAGGTTGGGATGTCAATTGGGATATGGGGGACAGTCGCTGGGATCCCTCATCTCTAGCAACGAGAGCAGAAATACGAAGAGTGATTTGACAGGTCTGTTCTCTACACTCATGTAGCCAAGGATATATTCTCCCTCACTCTCATTTTTCTCTTCTGAATAATCCTGGATTAATTCCAATATCAGAGTTAAGGAAAAATCCATGTGTATTAACAATAGCGTTTCCTGTCAAGTTCCATGCCACAGTGCACAGGCATATGCAGTTATTTTTACCTGAACTACTAAAAGTATTCAATCAAAAACCTTTGTTTAAGGACTGCAATTAGAAAATTAGTTTAATGGCAGTCACTTCAGTCGTGACCAAAGAATAATACGTTAATGTGTGTGCTAATAAATACTGGGTCACTTTAAAACACATTTTCCCATTTTTTCATGCTTTAAGCATCTCAGTCTTTGATTACAAAGTAAATTAAGAGCTGTCCCAAAGGACATTGCAGTGAAAGGGTTTTATCTTTGTTTACTGCTGCATTTTTTATTTTTGGTATGTTTCTCTATAGATAAATTGCTGGTAAACCTTTGTTTATTTCTTGTTATTATTTGGCTCTTTCACTTCCCAGTTTCAAGCACAAATCAGGTTGTACAAGGTAGTATGCTAAAAGCAGTGGGACACAAAGGTCTCAATGATTTACAGAGAGTGAGAACCACTGCAAGCTTCCTTGGCTTTGTGTTGCGGGACTGGGCTGGAGTGACTGTCCTGCAGAGGCAAAGGAAGCAGCAGTTCTTCCTTATTCACTGGCCCCTTTGCCAACCATGGGCATATGTCATTGCACTCAGTAGGAATGGCTGCTCATTTGATGTTCCCAAGCCTCCTGGGGTTTTACCTGGGATTCAGGTATACTCCCATGAAGCGGGTGGATCTATCAACACACTTTACATACACCATCAAGTAAAGGCCAGATATTACTGACTTCCAATTACTTCTGATTCAGACTTCATGAAGACTTGTGAGTAAAACAGTGTCATGCAACTTTTTGATACCTATCTTTTGTTAGGTTAGTCTCATGTCTTTTCAGATAGCAGATTAAAATTGGACTTCTACAGAGAGTAGTTCAGAATAAGAAATAGCTTCAGCTAATCAACTTATTCCCTCTCCTTGCTGGAGGTTACTGACTGTTTCTGATCAGGAAACTCTCCACAGCTGTTCCACATTTTTTGAACACACAAACACATGAGTGCAGAACTTGGGGCCAAGTTTTCAAGTGTTTAGTGCATTGTAACTGCTCTGCTTCTACTTTGGAATCAAAAGACTTTCAGACTTAACTAGCCTTTGCTTCTTAATCTAACAAGTTCCTTCAAAAATCTCTCAGGGGGACAATGTACTCTCCTCAGAATTTTGTCCCCAGTTTTTCAGCACCCATCATAAAACTTCCATACTGCCTTGAGAAGAGATGACTTACTTGGCCACCCTTGCACAGAATTGTAAGCCCACACAAACATAGTTTGGTTCCATGTTGTTGTCTGGTGTGACACACATACAGTATCAAATGCAAATACAGTGAATATTTCAATGGAATTCACTAAGTGTATGCTTTTAAGATAAAGTAAAGCCAAGTCCTTCTACTTCTGCTTTGGATGCAAATGTATTTGTAATGATCTCCTGGTTTTGTCCGTATCCCTTATCTTGCACCTGTTATCATCCTTGTTGTAAAAAGCTTAGGGGTAAGCTTGCCAAATGATACGCCCCATCTGTGCTACCTGGATAAACAGTGTTAGCAAGAAATATGCAAACTGAAAAGCCACAAGTTCTTGACAGACAGGTACCAGCACTTTCTCTCTGGCTAGCAAAGACAGGGTCTCTGTGTTCTTTCAACAAGTTGCCAACCTTTTATTTGAAATTCTTGTGAAGTTGTTGGGAGGGAGATGAGACAGAGAGGAAGCTGAGGGTGTGCAAACTTGTTTGGAGCATGCAGATGAAGTCAACTGCAAATATAACAATGGTAAAAGTGGAATTCACCAAGTGAATGTTTCTTCTCCAGACCCTTAATTGAGCTAGGTGTTGTGTATGGAGTGATGAAGGCAGGTGTATTTGTTGTGTACACTGCTTTTGTTAATATCTCTTTGCTTGGACCCTTGCAGACCAGACTAGCACTCAGAAGGAGGGAAGGTAAGTAATGAGAAACTGCATCACTAGGACTTGCCCCTGACAAACCTGGAAAGAAGTGACAGCAGATACAGGATGGTGAGAGAGGCCTCAGGCATTTGGGCAAAGAGGCAACAACAGTAGAGAGAACAACTTGTTCCAGAACCTTATCATGTTCTACTGAGGTCTACACAGTTCCCTATGTTTTCTTTTTTAGTAACATACAGGAGGGACCATTATTGAGTAATTAAAGCACAAAGTTGGCAGCTGGGCTTCTGAAGCCCTGTCATTGAGTTCCTGCAGCAACACATGTGCTGTCTGCAATGGTCACCTCTGAGAGGGGCCTACACTTCATGGTCCTGAGTCAGGTCATTTTAACTGACTTGCTTCTTTAGTGTTCACATCTAAGGGCCTTTTTGGTGCACAGGGCAAATCACTACTGCATGTTAATGGGGACACAGGGTGGTATGAGAGCTGTCCCATTTGGGAAAGATTCCCCAGGCCTGTGTCCAGTTTTGCTAACTGAGGCAGAAGAGATGAGACCAGCAGCACTTGCTGTGGCTGGATACAGACAGCTCCCTCTTCTACTGTTCTTCCTCTGCCTTGTGCTCCCTGTGCAGGCATGCTGGGGCTTGTTACTTTTGTGTGTTAGAATGGGGTAAAGGGTAGAACTTGGCATCAGGAATGACCTGCAAGGGAATTTACCTAATGTGATTTCACCAAAAGAAGAGACAGAATTAGGACCCACATTCCTTTGGCTGCTTGTCATATGGGGTCTGTGTCTGCAAGAGCTAGGAAGGATCCCTCACCTGATCTGCCTGAGCCTTGTCAGTCAGCAAGGATAATTCATAAACTCGTTACCCTGGCAGAGTCCAAGATAACAGCATGTTTTGGTATTTGGGTACATTCCACCAGACACAAGCCAGGAACTTCTGATGTCTTCTGCTGTTTAAAACACTGGTGGCCTGAGGGGATCCCTTTTTATTATGGTCAGTTCAGCCTAACCCCTGACCTGTCCAAGAACTTTAACCAGGCTCCAAACTCTTGCAGGGTTGGGTGTGCTGCCAGGCAGCTGGGCAAAACATTACAGGTTTGCTGGCATTGCTACAGCAGCCCATGCACCCTTGCTGCCTCCAAGGCCCTTGTAACAGCTTGTAAAAGGGCTCAGAGAAAACTTCCTGTGCAGAACAGACACTCCTAGGGTGTTGCAGACCAGGCAGTGTGCCAGTTGCCAGGGATGAGACAATGCTTTGGGAAGCTCACCTGTAACCCATGACTGACAGCAACATGTTCAGAACTTGTAGAGCTACAAGGACACAGACAGATTCACTGCTTCTTGACTTTTGCTCTCTATGTCCCAGTGGCAGTCTCCTTCCCTGCTCATGGTATGAAACTAACCTCTCCCCCTCTTGCCTTCCTACATCCCAGACCCTCATGGCAGGTGTTGGCAGTCCCAGTGAGAACAGGCTGTAGAGTCAGCTGCTTAGTAGGAGACTGCCCCAAATCCTGCAAGCTTCTTTTTGAAAAAAGTTTCTTTTTGAAACCTATTGTGCAAGGGTGCAGGGTTGCCAACACAACTGAAATACCCTTAAATGATCTGACAATTTTATACTGTGTAGGCCATAAGGAACAATTGTAGGGACAATACTGCAGAATACAATGCAGAGACACCTGCGTAGGCTCCTGAGACTGTGCAGCATTTGTTTTATTTGTATTAATTTTTAAATGGTTGCTGAGGCAATATGAGGTTTCCTGGGATTGGTTCCTGTGGTGACTAAGAGGTCCTGTGGCAGCCAGCTGTACCGAGATAATACCACATGCAGAAGCAGGATCTTTGGTGTCTTAAGCATTTTTTCTAACAAAAACTTGGGCACTTCCAACTGCTCAGATCAACAATCTGGGTCTGACTGTCCAGTCAAACTACTTTCTGCCTAGTCTTTATCTCAGGTAACTATGTCCCCTTCTGAAACACAGCCTGGTTCCTCAGAGGTCACACAGAGTGCTTCCACCCTGTCACATTGTTCTGCTCCATCTCACAGTGGGATCCTACTCTTTCAACCATCCACGTGAGTATTCTTACAGATGGTCTTACTCCTAAAAGAGAATCCCTCCCAGCTCTGCCTGGACAAAGTAATTTGTCAGATCCAGGGGGCCTAGGAGAGGGGACTACACTTGGGCAGAAGCCAGGATGATCTTCTGCAGAAGGCTTCAGGGCACAAGCATACATAGGAATTTTGATACTGAAATTTGCAGTGTTAAGTAGAAACAATCACCCTCAAAAGTGTTCCTTATCAGACAACCATAATAACTAGCAGAGTACAGCATTTGCTGGAAAGAATGAGATGCCTAGCTACTGCCCTGCTTTTCACTTCCCCACATTCTTCTGGTGATGTGGAATCTCAAAGCATTTCTAAAACACCTTTTAGAAATCAACTCTTTTCAAATCCACAACTACTCCAGTTCTGAGCATTATAAATGGTCATGCTAATTAAATGCAGCTAAAATCATGAAAAGAGTTGCAGAACAGACAAGATAGATGACAAAACACCCTGAGAGAGCACAGAAGGGGGAAAAGTACTGTAGAACAGTGATTTATGGTGATTCTCTGGTTGTTAAAGCAGAACTATTATTGAGAATCTTGAGGAGAAAGGAGCTTTAGGTTGGAAGATTGACGACTGAAAACCATGGGGAAGTAATCCTTTCAGCACCAGCATGGCAAAGCTTCAGTTCTGGGAGGCAGGTCAATGTAGGTCAGCGCTGGCTCTGGAAATGCTAAGCTGGGGAACCTCTCTGGTTGCTTTCTTACACCATGTTGCCTCCTCCCCACCCCCTCCTTGATAAATGGAAGCCAGTGCATTTTGGTGGTGTCGTTTCACATTCAGCTCCACAATCTAATTCCTAACCAAAGGCTGCAGCACTAGGCAACCTGGCACAAGGGTAAAATAAATTGCCCCAACACGGTGATTCATACATTAGCCTAGAGTTAGGAAGTTCTTAAATGTAGGTAGCATTGGAATTTGGCATCTGTCAGTGTAAGGGGTCCTTTTGTCATCTTTTACCCTATATAAGCTATCATCTTTTAACATAAACATATTTCAAGGTCCATCTTATACAGATACACATTTGTGAGTTACTTTGTGGCCTCCAGTACCTGTGTGAAAAACAAAGCATGAATAAACTTTTATTCAAAGTGATGTTGTCACATTTTCCTATAGAAAGTAGTTCCTGCCCACAGCAGGGGGGTGGAACTAGACAATGTTTAAGGTCATTTCAACCCAAGCTGATCTATGATTCTGTGACTGTATAATCTCAAAACATTGTATGCAAAGATTGTATCTCCATATTCTACAAAATAAGTAATATTCCAGCCTGACCAGTAAGTCCATTACAACACAAGATGAGAATAGGAAAGAGTCAGCATGTTGATTTTTGAAACTTTTAAATTTTTTTTGGAATAAAATAATTACATATTTGAACAATTGTACTGTTATGTTTGGACAGTTATTTTATGACTATCATAGGCTGTAATTAGACATGCTTGTCTCACTTTAAAGATATCATTTTCTTTGTTTCAAGAGGTTTCAGACAGCAATTATTGCAATTGGATGGTGTTTCAATAACTGGTCTCAAGGAAACTCCTATGATGAGTCACACCATCAGCAAAACATGTCAAGTGTGGTGTTATAATGTCATGTAACAGCAAATCAGTGTCTTTTGCTAATGTTTTAGTGACAACCATTTCAAGTAGTCCAGGTTGTCACAAAGTTTTTCTTATTCACACATAATGATCTGGACTGCAAAAACATCCCTGGAGAATAAAGCTAATAAAATAAGCAGCTAGTTATTACTGCTTTTTACTATTACAAATTACTAATTTGCATTATTTTATTATTATTATAAATTACTATTACAAACTTCTTAATTTTATTGTGTGGAAAACAGCAGTTTTCTTGCATGAGAAATACTCTGCTATTGCCTGCAGTTTTCACATGGCCCTGCAGCTTTTACGTTGCTCCAGTTAAAGGTGTCAATCAGACAATTGCTGCATTTTCGCTATTGCTGTCCTGTGCACCTCTATGTATTGCACAGGCTGGCTTTATTCATAAAGTTAAGTATAACTGTAAAGTATTAGTCATTAATCTGGCACCATTTAAATGTAAAGTATTAATCATTAATCTCATTAACTTTTTGCTGGGCTTGCATTCTCATTTCCTTTTCTTGATAGCAAAATAATGTTTGCAAACAAAATGCAAGCTCACTTTTTTCTCTGTTTCAGAGATGCATTTCAGAAGTCTCCTATTGTACTTCTTTCCCTCAGAGAGTAAAGTAAACCTGCCCAGCTCAGTGAGCTACTGCACTGCTTCTTGTTCACTGTGACTAATACAGTTACACCAGAAGGAGGTTTAAAATAATTTCATTAGCATTTGGAGCATAAGGTTTTTCTTCAGCCAGACCTTAGACTGTGCTTTCCAGAGCACTTGGATCACTGAAATACCCTTATATAAGCCTAATTGGCACAATTAGAAGAATGACTCCTTGCAGATGTGTGTTGCTGTAGCAACCTCGGGGGAGGGAAGCCAAACTGCCCTCCATATTTAGCAAAATATTAATTATAACAGATAGATGCATTTTATCCCTTTTGTAAGGCACTTGCTCAGGAGGTACCTTAACATGTCACAATAAGGATCACTGTAATGGAGCTTAAATAATTTGATGCCAAGCTAAAATTCTCCCTGTAGTAACCAAAATTACACAGAAACAGAAACATAGTCAAATGTTCACCAAGAATTCCAGAATATAGGCAGAAGGCTTAGCTGTTCAATGCTTTGATTCCACTGCTGTAGGATTCCTAGAGGAAAAAAAACACCAAAGGCATCCATGGTGGCAAGAGGAGGCCTGTGTTGCTGAGCACATCTCAAGTCTTCCTGCTGAAGACCCAAGTAATTCAGTGGGAGCACTCTTGGCAGATTTGAAATCCACCAGCCACCTCCTTTGTGTGAGAGGGACTCCATGTTGCTGGCAGTGGATGTGGATATGTATAAAGGTGTCAGTGGTGCTAGCAGCAAAGTGAAAACACAGCAGATCTCCTGCTTCCCATGAGGAAAGAATAGGAACAGCTGCTTTGCAGGGTGGATCCAAATGGTTTGTTCCTGACTCCGGCTTGCCTGTCCTAGTAAAATTGCACATCTCATCCAAGCATCACAATAGCTTTGAAGTGTCAAAGGGACCATGTGAATAACCCAAGACTCACGACTTAGGACTTGTTTTCATTAACTCTTTTGATTTGAAGCCAATGATAAGTCTGGTGTGATTGCTCATAGGTATTAATTTAACACAGTTTTAAATTTTGTCTTTATGTCTTTGCACCTTGAACAGTCACATTGTGTTGCTACAGAGTACAAGAAAAACCTGAACTCAGCCCTGACTGAGACTGAATAATGGGATTTCCATTTCTAAGATGAAGAAGCAAGTGACTAGCATGAATAAACAAGCAAGTCTGAAAAAAACAAACACTCATCTTGTGGATGAACATGGAAAATAGAGATGAAAAGGTTTCTCAAGGAGTTATCTATACCATCCCACTCTTTATAGATGGATAAATTTTATCTCTGTCATTGCTGACTAAGTTTTATCTGATCTCTTTTAAAAAGATTTACAATCCTCAGGCAATCTTGCCTGATGCTTCACTAGCCTTATTTTTAGAAAGTTTTTCCTAATGTCTAACCAAGTCTATTTCTGCTGCAATGGAATATCTTATTAATCTGCAATATCTTTATTTTTGAAGACTGCTCCCACATTTCTGTTATGTTTCTCTTCACTAGAGCAAGCACCCCTGTTTGTCCAGCCTTCGCATGTAATTTGTGATTTTCTAGAACTCTGATCATACACATTGCTCTCCTCTGCAGCTTGATGAATGCTTTATCTCTCCCAAGCATGGTGGCCCAAGCCAGGCTTGCTGAGCTCCCACTGATCTTTGCCAGTACTGAGGAAAGCAGAAGAATCACTTCATGTATTTTATTGCCTCTGTTTATATTTGTACCTCTCAATATGTACTTTGCTTTTTTTGAAAGGGTATGCAACATCCAGGATATTTCTTCAGGGCTGCTCCCTACTCATTTGCTCCTCAGTCTGTGTTTTTTGCAGTAGATTATTCTTGACCAGACATAAAATATTTGATTTCCTATTCTTAAATAGCCTCTTATTTTTTTTCACTAACAAACCAGCTATGTAGTTAACTGGTGTGAAATTGCTTAGTTGAATGCTAAGCTTATATTTTTTCCATCTTACTTTCAAATTTTTTTAAACTTTATCATGCTGGTTTATGCCTGGGCTCTATAAACCTTCAGCTTTTCTCTAATTATAGTCCCAGAGCCCAGGTACATTATGTTCATGTGCAGCCTGGATGTGGCCCCTCCACTTATCCTGTTCCAGGTACAGTGTTATGATTATAGCTGTTTGACCTGTTGCACCATTGGAAGTTCAGCTTGTCCTGATAATAGTGCAGTTATGTTTACTGTCCTTGCAGTTCTGGCCATTACGTCTCATTACACCATTTTAATAACTCAAACACTGACATTTGAGTGATATTACATCCAAAATTCCGGTACAGAGAAAAAGAGTTCCTTCAAATTCAGAGTCTTTTATTTATCTGTCCTCTGGAACTGCCTGTTTTCTCACAACACATTCCACACTCTGTCACAGCCACTTGTGTTTTTGCAAAAACCCTGGAAGACACTGTAAGGCCCTGCTTCAGCCAGAAATTTTTTCATAAGAAACTATTTCTTATACTTCAGAACCTTCACTACAGCAGGATGAAAGATGTATCTTTAAAATACGTTGGGTAGCATGCCTTGAAGCAGTAGCACAGGTGAGACAAATGATTCATAGCACATCAACTGTTGGGCCTGAGCCCTGGGAAATACCAAGTGCTAGGAGGGCATCGTTCTCAAGTTGTCACATTCTGTCATACTGTCACTCATGGCCAAGAATGTGCTGGTTTGGTGTATTTATTTAATAATTGAAGCATACAAACTTACTTTCTCTATATTTTGGACCTCACACCTGCTGAATTATCAGCTGGAAGAATATCCTAGGAGCAGCTCTACTTCACCTTACCCAGGAACCTTTCCAGCAACTTACAGCCATTTGAAAAGTTCTTAGGCAGCCTAGAACAAAAAGGGTTAAGTGCAAACACCTCTCTTGCATCATCCCAGTGGAGTGCTTGGCTGCCTGACCACATCCTACCTATGAGGAACTCAGGCAGAGTTACGTAGTCTGCCCAAAGCCACGCAAAAGGTTAACAACTAAATCTGGAGCTACAGCTCTCTCTCTGTAATGGCTGGACAACATGACCTTGCTGGCAAGTTTTAGTAAAACCTTTGCTGTCATCTGGGAAGTTATATTGTTATGTAGGGAAGCTAAACCTTTCTGTGAACACTAACTTTTCCAGACTGGAAGGGCATGTGGAAGGGATGATCTATCCCTTGACTGAAGGCTTCATTAGTACAAATCTTGAAGAGATTGAGACCTCATAAATTCATTATTGTGCAGGACCAATTTGAAATGCTATCTGAAAAAATAGCTGTAATACCAGTTCCTGAGCTGCAGAGATTCAGTATGCAAGGATGACACTTGCACCTGGCTCCTGTGATGCTTAATCCCACAGACAAGACCTCCCACACTATTTATTCATTCAGCCACACTCAGCTGGCACAGAATGCTGGTGTTCATGTGTGTGAGCTACACAAACATGCATATATCCTGTAATGCACTGCATAAATAAATCATGAAATACACAAAGACATACACGTATATATCCCATGTCAAAATGTGGTTGGAACATGCAAGCTAAGGACACTGTGACGTACTGACTGCATTGTTACAAATGCAGTGCCTGAGACCTTGGTGCAGGAGAGGTGATGTCTCTTTATCCACCATAATCATCTCAGCCTCCATTGCAATAGACATTATTTGCTCTTCTCTCAGAAGCATTTGACCTTATTTTTTTAAAAAAATAGTCTGAGCTATGGTGAGGAACACTTGGGTCAGAATTTTTAAGGAGCATCCACAGCTGAAAAGAATAACAATGAATAATTATGGTGTGTGGCTTTGTACCTGGAAAAGACTAAGAAATCTTTCAAAAATCATGGTAATTTACAATTAGATGGAATCTTGCAGTTGAAATCCAAGCACATCTAAGCATATGATATGATTCATATTGTTTGGTGCTAAACTGATGTTGGTAATTCTTTTGTAACTTGTCACAACAGAACAAAGATAGTGGGCTCTATTTTGGGAAGCATATGAATCAGTGAGAGAGCTAAAAGGAAACAAATGGATCACTGGTGAGACTAAAAATGCCTCAGAGATGTGAGCAGTGTGTCTGCTGACTCTGAGGTTGTGCAGAAAAAATTCGAGGAAGGGTTTTAAGCATGGCTAGCCACACAAAAAACCCACATTTTGAGCGGACAATTTAAGGAGGAAGTGATCTTGCACACTGTCCGTCCTTCCTCCGTGATTTAAAAGAAAGATATGATACAGACAGACACTGCTTATTCTCTCCCTGAACATTATCTGACAGTCTTTAAATGGTAAATCCAGCAGAGGAATATAAATTGTATAACCAAGGCAAGTTCCTCCTAAACAGCCTGTAATAACTGGTCAAGCAGACTTGCCTATACATTGACAGTGGGGTGCTGATCATCCCAACATCACCACTGAAATGAAGAACAAAAGTATGAAGGGTTAATAACCATGGTAATAACCCATCAACCCATCTGAAGCATGGAAGAATTTAATAAATGTAACAAATGCATGTTCAATGCCATACTCAAAAATTCACAGGTCATTTCCCTTTTGGATGCTTAGAACACTTTGCTTGGCTGTGTTAGGTGGAAGGTTTGCTTCTGGAAAGGCTCTCTAATCACATGGCAAAGAAGAGAACAGCAGAAGAGTATTCTTGGCTGTACCCAGAGGTACAATAGGGTCTTTTATTACTGAGTGCTGAAGGTGAGGACAGGTTCAGGCAAGAGCAGTGACAATGCACTGGACTTCTTCTAGTACAAGAGACTAGAGAGAGGACAGACAATCACAATGGAAAATATTTGATGAATGCATCTGGGCTCAGGAGAAAAATCATTCCCATAATGACAAGAAGAGGCATCTGTCAGTGGTTCTCTGCTGGCTGGCGCTGTGGTACAGCACTACCTGCTGTGATGCCCAACACGCTTCAGCCCAAGCTAACAATTCAAATGCTGCCACTGAAGGTGCTCTAGAAAAAGGCAGAGTTATTCAAACCACTGAAACCTGTACTGGCTTCTGAGAGGATTTTTATTTTGATAAGGAGGAAAGTGCGACTAAACCTTACCATTATTTTTTCAGTCTGGCTATGATTTATAATGGCTTCCTGCCAATGGCAATTTGAAGGCAGAGTTATACCTGGTTTTGCTCTCAAACAATATAAAATGCAAGATTTGTGTTTTGACAGTTCTGAAGGAAAATGAGTTTTTTTCAAAAATGCACTCCGGTGAAAAGGGCAACAGATTGGATGTTTTAAGATAATAGTTCTTCTGAAAATGGAATCCCTCAGCTTTTTCAGTCTGTCTTAGAGGATCATATCCAGTAATTTCTGCCTCCTTGGATCTTGCTCAGCCAAATCATGAGGATTCTAGTCATGTCAAAATTGGATTCTTGAATTTGCTGAATTCATGCTGTAGAAATACAGTAACAGGTCTCTAACACCTGTTTTGCATAAAAGTCTGGAAAGGCTTGCTCTTACTCAAATTGTAATTTGCTGTTTGGGAAAATAGCATTAGAAACTTGTGACTTATAGCAGAAACAATCAATCTCTATCATCTTGAAGCCAATGCTGCAGAAATCTTTGCACTAAATAAAGTCAGGGGAAGAAGAGCACTAAAGTAAGTGCCTGTTTTAATTGAGGCTGAAGTTTAAATCTAGAAGTCCACTTCAAAAATGGGATTGACATTTGTACAGGCACACAAATGTCAGAATGTGCTTTTTTAGGCTTGGGTCTGTTTAGACTTTTCATGCTTTAAACAGCAGGTTTGAAGTGTTTGTACCTAAATTTGGACAGAAATGTTTAGGCTCTTTTGAACAGTAGCTAGTATCTTTTCCATAGAAAAAACAAATAAAAAATCCAAACCAACATAACAGTATTTCATTGTGGTTAATCATAAACCTGAGATATGTTTAAAATTAGAAACCCTGTCTGTTTCTGCATAATGCATTCAGTATGACAGACCAGGGTCTATCTGACAGCTGTGATTTTGCAGTATCACACAGAATCTCTTCCCATACAACACAGGACTTTCTGCCACAGCCAGATGGAAGCTGTAGGATAGAAGATTTTAGTCTTAATCTTAACCAGGGTTAAGTTCAGAGCATCAGTTTCTAACTTAACATAAAACTGAAATTTCCATTTTGTTGCTGTGCTCGACTAACCTTAAAACAATGGCACACATCAGCAAATTGACTGGTGTGGAGGTTCCTGTACTGATATACCCGGTTCTTTCTGCATGGGAATGATGGGTGTGTTTATGCAAATCACTCAAAGTGATATCAAGCATTGTTTGGAAATAATTCTCATTTATCTTTGTCTGGAGGATATATC
Organism: Pseudopodoces humilis; assembly: GCF_049639895.1. Taxonomy (NCBI): domain Eukaryota; kingdom Metazoa; phylum Chordata; class Aves; order Passeriformes; family Paridae; genus Pseudopodoces; species Pseudopodoces humilis. The sequence goes on from NC_142200.1 coordinate 22,851,307, forward strand.
TTGTCCAAAATTTAGAGGGAGATTACTTTTTTAGTATGTGCAAGCTCTGTTTGGTTCTCTGCCACTACTTGGTATTTCTAATACAGAGACAGATCTGCATTCTCACCTACCCTCAAAACAGGCACGACTGTGCAGTAGGGCCTCTCCAAGAGGCACAACACATGGCAGTGCTTTGTCGTAAGCTCAATGCACTCATTGTAACTTGCAGGTCTTGTGGTAGGAAGGTCACTCTCTACTCCATGGCTAGACACATATTGTGCCTGCTAAATACTGCTGTGGTATTTCATCACAGTGGGAACCCAGACAATAGGTCATGCCTTGCATTAATGTGTAGGATCTTGAAAAATCAATACAATTCAAATAACAGGGGACTGCTGCCCAGTTGTTTACTATTCCCAGGACACACAGAACAGCAATGGCTGTGCCATCAAGCTGCCACTGAGCACACAGAAGGTACAATGTGCTCTCTGCTAACTCATACCAATAAATCTGGAATCATGCATGGACACATGTTATTGGAAGTATGAATGGTTCCCTTGCTCTAGAGATCTCTTCAGAATATTTTCTGTAATACAAATATATCCATCAAATTCCTCAAAGGAAGGCCAGTTTCTGAGTCAAATTTTGTGTGTCCAGCAAGCCCCAGACCTAAGCAACTGTATCTCTTTGCTGAGGGCATGCTCTAACAGCCATTAGAATCAATAGAAAGGCTAATGGATTTGAAAGGCTTTGGATAAACCATCTAAGGCCACAACCTGCACTACCACAATCACCAGAAAATTTATTGTTGACCTCAGTGAGTGCGGGCCCAGGAAATACCTGGGCTCTTGCTCAGCAGGTATTTGAGTCCACACACGTAATTTATTTCATTATAAACCATTCATATACCTAAGTACTTGTCAGATATGGAACAAAAGTGTGATGGTTGCCAGGCTGAGAAAGAGAGTAGATTTCAGAAGTGCCTTTCTCCTGCCAACAGCAATGATATTTGAAAGAATAAGCAAGTTCATTGTTTCCACCATTTTGTTACAATAGAGAATTAAGAAATAAATGAAATTAAAATGAAAAAATTTGAGAGCAACGCTGCAGAAAGAGGAGAGCTTCTATTCCTTCAATTACTTCTCAGGGGACTTTCAAAAATATAGACAGTGACTTTTTAGCTTCATTAGTGTGTCTCAAATACAACCCAAGCTTTCCTAGGGCTTGCCTGCACTGGAAAAATACATTATGGTGATTGATTAACATGTAATGCTTAATATAACAGTCAGTATAAACGAAGACAACGACTAAGGCTTTGACATTTTCTGTTGTTGTTGACCCAAGGTAACCCAGCTGCCAAACATGACAGTTCTTGTCTACACTAAGTGGTTTGTATCACCTTAATTAACGTGTTCTAACACAATGTAATTTTGCAATACAGATTAGTCCTTTGGGGCATTTATTTTGTACATTTAATTTTCTGTCTCACCTATCTTGAGTTTGCAGATATGCGCTGCTTCTCCCCTCCCCCTTCTATCCTGAAGCCACTATCATTGAAAATTGAAGAGACTTTGTAGACATTCTCATATCTTGCTTCAACTTATAAACTGAAAGCTCAGTCAAATATATTATTTGTTTATGTCCCTTGATAGTGCTGATGTTATAAAAATAAAGTTGATCTTTTAATTCAGGAACTTCTAGTTCTGCACAGAAAAATATCATCAAATGCTAGCTAATTGAAACATTTGCAAAAATATTTCAGATTGTACAGCTAGACAGTCTCTTGGTCAACTCACACAGCCTATTCCCAGCCATAGGAAGGCACTTTGCATCATTCATCTGAAATCTACCCTCTCTATTTAGTTTCACATAGAGAAGCTTTGTCCTTACAAGAAAATGAAGGCGTGAAAAAAAAAGAGAAAGCAAGAAAATAGACAAAAAAGATATCATTAAACATTGAGGTAAAAAGATGAAGTTTATCTGGACTCTAGCAACCGACACACTCATGCTGCATACATAGTATTTTATTACAAAATGCTATATTTTTTTAATAAAGCAAGTTCCCCAGCACAACTAAATTGGTAGGACATGTTGCGTATAAAATGCTGTTTGGCTACATATCACTGATTTATTTAAATGTCTTCTGAAGGACACAGATCTTTGCCCATCCAGCACTCACTGCAGTCTGAAGTGACTATTAACTTTCAGATATACTCAGTTATATTAAGTGACTGAAGGTGAGCAGCACAGCCACACCAGCTCTCCTGGACTGTAACTTCACTGTCTGGAAATCCCTTTCTGAGAGATAAGCAGCTAAAATTTTAAAGTGCTCTATTTACATTCATTACCTCTTTTTTTTTTTTTTCTTTTTTTTTTTTTTTTCCCTAAAAAGAGGGGAAAGAGATCTAATACATGAGTTTTCTAGGGCTTTACATCTGTGTAGACTTGGTAACTTTACAGGTCAGCTAAGGTGCTTCAGCCTAATAAATGTTGAGAGATGTGATTTTTCTATACTCTGCTCCCATAAGGCCCCACTTGGAGTCCTGCATCTAATCCTCAGCACAGGAAGCACATGGACCTCAGTACAAGAGAGACATCAAGTTCCTGGAGCAGGTCTAGCAGAGAGCTACGAAATTGGTCAAGGGACTGGAGCGTCTCTTGTATTAAGAAAGGCTGAGAGAGTTGTGCCTGTTCAGCCTCAGGAGGAGGCATCTGGGAGGGAACCTCATCAACATCTCTCAGTCTCTGAAGGGAGGGTGTCAAGAGCATGGACCAGGCTCTTCTCAGTGGTGCTGAGTACTAGGACAGGAGACAATGGGCAGCGAGTGACACACAGAAGTTCCACCTGAATATGATGAGAAACTTCTTTACTCTGTGTGTGACTGAGGATGGAAGCAGACTGCCCAGAGATGCTGTGGAGTCCCCCTCACTGGAGATATTCAAGAACCACCTGGATACAATCCTGTGCCATGTGCTCTTGCTTGAGCAAGGAGTCTGGACCAGACAACACACTGTGCTCCCTCCCAACCTGAGCCACGTTGTGATTCTGTGACCTGTTGAAGCAAGTTCAGAGGAGTGACACCAAGATGACTGGAGGGATGGAGCACCTCTCCTGTGAAGGACTGAGAGAGTTGGGATTGTTTAGCCATGAGAAAGCTCCAGGGAGACCATGAAGTTTTTCACCGTGAGGGTGGTGAGGCACTGGGAGAGGTTTCCCAGAGAAGCTGTGGCTGCTCCATCCCTGGAAGTGCTCAGGGCCAGGCTGGACGGGGCTGTACCTAGTCTGTACCAGGCTGGACCTAGTCTGCCGGCGGTGTCCCTGTCCATGGCAGGGCTTTGGGACGCCGCCATCTCCGTCCCCCGGCCGGCCCGACCCGCAGCGGCGAGGGCGGGGAGAGGGGCGGGGCCCGACACCTCCGCCCCGCCCCCTCTGCTCCCCGCCCGCCCGTCACGTGCGTTAGCGACAGGCGGCGGCAGCGCCCATTGGTGGAGGGGCGGAGGGGCGTGGCCGGCGGCCGGTCCGTCAGCTGCGCCGGGCCCTGACAACAAAGGGCTCCGCGGAGGTGGCGCGGGCGCGGGGCTGCGGTGGCCGCGGTCTGGGTGAGTTCGCTTTGCGGGGAACTGCGGGCACCGAGCGCGCTGCTGGTGTCCCGGGTGCGATGGTCTCCCGCGGTCTGAGCGGTGGAGAAGCGGCAGCAGAAGCGGCGGAGTCCCCGTTTTCCCGGGGAAAGCTTCCGCTGGGAAGGCGCCGAGGCCGGCGGCTTTTGGCCGGGAGGCTGTGGAGCAGCCGGGGGTCTCGTCCGTCCCCCTCCGGCCGGCCTCGGGAGCCTAGCCGGGGATGTGCGCAGCTGCTGCGGGCTCCGGCGGGTCGCTGGACGCGGCTGTGGGGAGCCTCCTGGCGGTGGCTGCGGAGCTGAGGGCGCGGGGGACCGGCGGCTCGGCTGCTTCTAACACAGGACTGCGCTGGCATTGGGAGGTGGCTTTTTCTGGTTGTGTGTTCTTTTTGCTTAGCACATACCCCATCTCCTTTGCTTGGTTAGAAACCAAAACAAAAAAACAAAAAAAAAATACTCTCTTTTTTATTGTAGCGATACTGTGTTGTTGACATTCATTGGATGTGTTATCTATAACAGCCTCTTAATCATTACTGTAGCTGAGTCAGTTGTTCCCAGGCTTGTGTTTTCCTGCAGCTGACAGTTCCTGTCTGAGAACTCGAAAACCTCCCTCGGTCTCTGTCCTGTTTTCCTCCCTGGACGATGGCCCTTGATAACACCCTAACTTCTCTTTTGCTGTCTGACTTGCACAATAGCACACAAGTGTGGTCTTTTTAAAGGCGCTTGTCCAAAAGGATGTCAAAGCATCAACCACTTTCTAAATGTGCTGTGGTTTTAAGCCCAGCTGGAGATGAAACCAGGACAAAATGATTCAGATGGTTTTTTGGATCCTCCTTGGGGTGGGGGAAGGGAAAAATAGGACAAACTGCTTTTGATCTACAGAAAGTAACTTGTGGGTCAAAAGCTGAGGTTTGTTTAACTCACATTCTCAGGAACAGTGATCTCTCTTTTACTTGTTAGAGGTTAATTCTTCTGTGTTGCTGTGATGTCTTGATAGAGGAGTGTGAGCTCTAGTCTTGCTCCACTCTGTGCACAGAACAAAAAACTAGCCTCTGACTGAAAGTACCTCCGGGCTTGATCTAGGAAGGAGGTAACACACGTGTGTGGGAGTATAGGGAAAGCCAATGTTGACCAGCAGCCACTCAACGGCTTACTACTTAGCCTAAAGAAAGAACAGACTCATTTTTTCATAGGCCTTGTGCCAGGAGAGAGTTAAGGAAGGATGTGGAAAGTAACTGGAAAACTAAAGACTTCAAGCTTTCACTTAGAGTTTATTTCCTCATCCATAGTAAGCACTGCCTATAATTGAAGCACTCAAACTTCTCAAGAAGGTATTTAGGAACACTGTAGGCATTTGGCATTTCCTTAGGTAACCCACCGAGGGCTTAGCAACCTTAATGGTTAGAAGTTTCCTACTAGTAACACTGGAAGTTGAACTTTGCTGCAATTTAAAGCCACTTCTGCTTGCTCTGGATATAAAAGACGGCAATAAATGTTTGCCTCTTCACATGTTTGACTACTGTTATAAGTTTTTCCTTCCCTCTATTAAGCTTTTCTGTTTTGAAAATTTTGTTGATTTTCTTTAGACTTCTGATTATTTTTGTAGCTCTCTTTAGGAGAGACCTGATATTTCATTTTCAAGTCTGGTCCTTAAAAATAGACCTGTATCACTATTGCAGCTGAGCCTCTTGGTTCTAGTCTTGTGTTTTCCTGAAGTCAGTTGTTTCTCTTGAGGAGCTAGAGTGCATAACTTCTTGAGTTTCACTGTACCTTTTCATATTGCTCCTGAAGACTACTTTAAATTCTGCTCCTATCCTGTGTGTCTGAATAAGGAGGAAGCTGCATAAATGTGTCCAGGAGCAGTGCTGCATGGAGCAAGTGTTTGTCCTTACCTTGTACAAGTGGGTGATGAGGTCTGGTTTCCTGGGATAAGATGACACAAGAAGCCCAAACGACTCTCTAGTGCCTGAGAGTTCTAGGGTATACTGGCCTATTTATAAATAATACCCTGTATGGATTGTATCTTTTAATATCTGGATTTGTGTACTGTCATGTGTCTTGCTCCCTTTCTGAATGCAGGCACTCATACTGTCTTATATGGATGTATTCTTTCCTATTTAATATCAAGCAGGTATTTAATCTGTAATAATTCTGACCTGCTTTGATGATTCAAATATTGAGGTGGGCAAAAATAAGTTGTAGTTAAGTTAGTGAATATTTTCCCCATAGTCTTTACTTTTTCACCTGCTTTAATGGCTTCTACTTATTGGCTCGTACATAAATATCAAAGGCTGTAAATGTGGTGATCTGAGGTGTTTAAACATTCAGCTTCATAGTACTAATGGGATTTTTCATTTTAACTGCCAGATGCAGAGGTCAGGCTTATGGTGACCAATTATGTGTAGATTATGGGGAATGAATTGAGAAATAAGCACTGGGTTTAGTTAAACATATCTGATACTTTTCCGTGTTCCTTGGGCTTACTTGGGTGGTTGCTGTGAAAATTATCTCACTGGGGTAACTCTGTGGTGTACTTTGAACCTGAAGACAGGATGTGCCTTGCTACTGTGTTAACTTGTAGTCAGCGGCCCTGAAATGTGTGTGATGGAATGGACAAGAAACACTGCTTTGGGCCTCCCTGGGAACCCTCACAGGAGCTCCTCTGTCAGCGGAGGAGAGGACTTGTCTGGAGCAGAAAACTTGCCCTTGCCCTTGGTGTCTCTCTGACATGGAGGAAGACAGGGAGGGAGCTGGGGGAGCATAAACACAAGAGTCCTGTACAAGAATCCTCTCCTCCCTTAGGAGAAGGTGGGACTGACAGCTGAACACACCTTTTCTTGGGGAGGAGGTCTAAGATGAAGGCAATCAGCTCCAGGACAGACCTAGGATTGGGTGTTTTTTATGTATCTAGCTGGGAGGGGATGGTGAATGCCAGTGAAGCTGTCTCTCCTCTCTGGGGAAAAATTTCACTGGTACCTCTGGTAACAAGGGGCTTTTAATTTGTTTCTCTAGGGATGTTACCTGTGGTTTTGTCATTAAGATCTTTGTCATCATTTTTTACAGGTTTCACATAAACTGTTTACAAGTCATGCTTTTGCATGTCCTGTACCTAAGCTGATAGAGCATCTATGCACTTTAATCTCAAGTCTATGCCACTCTGCTAGTAGTGTGAGCTGTGCCTTGAACCTTGGATATAAAGACCTACCAGCCAAAGTCTTGTTCCTGCCTTAGTAATGTTCCAGAGGTTAAATAACATGCTCATGGGAGAGATTGATAGCTTGTCCAGCCAAGAGCCAGAGTTCACTGAGAAAGAAGATGACGAGTGGATTCTGGTTGACTTTATAGGTAAGATGTCTGTCAGACATAAATTTTGCTTTTGTCTTGCTCTGGCTCTTGCTTGTCTTACTTCCACGTGAGCAAACCAGTAGCTTTGAGAAAATTCATCTCAGCAAAACCAGTGTGGGATTAGAGTGTAGGGTGTCTTCCAAACAAATGTTACATTTTGTGTAAATTGGTGAGAAAAATTATGTCAGGTTTATAAGCCTGACACAGGCTTCATCAGAACCACTTGTACAAATAAAATGTATTTGACTTATTTCACAATTGTATAGCTTTAACGATAACACTTGTTTGACGTGTCTAACATGGCTTGCCTGGGAGCTCCCTTTTCCCCTTCCCTGCTTTTAAAAAGTAAAAACTTGTGCTAACAGGGTGCTTTTTTTCTTCTTTTTTTCTTTTTTTTTCCCTTTGTTTTTTTTTTTTCATATCCCATTTCTGGCTACATGCAACTGTGTTGTTTTCGACCTCCTGCGATCACCAACATCCATGGGTTCATCTCCACTGGTGAATTGTCCCCTACAGCAGACACTTGCACTAATTGTTCTGTGGAGGAAGCAGACATTGTTGAAGCACCAGCCACGGACAGCTCGCCTGTCTTCTCTTGTTTATCGTCTCCCTTGGAACACTTGCCAGAGGCCAACGAGTCTTGCTTCATCCAGTTTGAGTCATGTCCTATGGAGGAGAGCTGGTTTATTACCCCTCCCCCGTGTTTTACTGCAGGTGGATTAACCACTATCAAAGTGGAGACCAGTCCGATGGAGAACCTCTTAATAGAGCATCCCAGCATGTCTGTGTATGCTGTCCACAATACCTGCCACAGCCTTAATGAGACCAGATGTGGGGATGAGGAGTTTCACAGCCCAGGTAGTCCCAGGTACGTCTGAATTCTCTTGTCAAGGAGCTCTGGTTCTGAAAATATCTGGTTTCTACTTGAATCAGCTTAGACACTTAATACTGAATTTTCCAGGTTATTTTAGGGGATGTAAATAAAGCATGAATACCACAAAGGTGTGTAGAGTGGTCAGGTGCCTCCCTGCTTACAAAAATATTATACAAGGTGGTCAGTTGGGTACACAGCTTGGCACTACAGTGAATATTTATGGCTCTTTATTACTCCCTTGCAGAGCATGTTCCAGTCCTGTGTAAACTGGTGGCAGTTAACTGTATAGCCAGTAACGTAGATATGAAAGCACTTTGCCCCCTTCACAGCTATGTGTTTTTTCCATAACTGCTAGTCAGTACTCTTTCAGTCATCTTGTGAGGTGAAACATAGAACTTTAATTATCCTGACAGGGAAGTGGCTTGGGGTTTAGGTGGGAGGCATCTTTGTTTTATTTTTTTCATTCCTCAACCTAGTGATAGATAAGGACAGGATTAAATTTACCCACAGGTGGCTTATGGAGCAAAAGCAAACAGAAAGATTACACAAAATTTAGTCCCCTCAATGTGAAAACCTGTGCTGCAATCTTCTACTTTTAGCAAAGTAAGAAGTGCTTTTTGGTTTTGGGTCCTAAAAATCTATTCTTGTGGGTTTATTGTGGAGGTACGTTTGCCATGCACTGACATTCTTTGGTGTTGGTGCATATAGCTATACCAGTATGGTATACATGGCTTTATGCAAATAGAATATTTGCCATTATGGCCCCATGCTTGCCCATGTTCATTGGTTTTGAAATAATTGGATGTTCTGTGAATCCCAGTTAGTAAGAAAGTCTGGCTTTCCATACCATCTTGTTCTTAAGTTAGAAACAATAAAACTAAAGAAAAAAAACACAGTATACTAAGCTTTGATTTACAGAAAGAAATTAGTATAGCGGTTGAGTCGCTGTAGGTAGATGCCTATTGACTTGTCTGATCAGCCCCTTGACATATTTAAGGTTTTAGTTCAAAGAAAGAGTTGACTTCGAGATGACATGCTGCTGTATAATGCTGAAGTATAGTACAGCTACTATTGATCTTGGAGTGGGATTTGTATAATTATTTGGGGAGGACAGTTAATGATGTTAAGCATCAGTGGTCTAGCTTCAGTCAAATTGGGGGAAACTGAGCAGACAACATCTTTAAAATGAGGGTCTGAAGGAATCTGCACGAGTACTGTAGGCTGCTAGTCATGCCCTAGCTAAAGTCAGAAAGCCACTTTATCTATAATAAGAATTTGCAATGAATAGTAATATTCGAAGTTAGAGACTGACTTTTCAGTCACTTGAACTGGGAATACTGATGTAAATTCATCCAGAGAAGAATCATGTCTTGTGTTGTACAGTACAGTTAAGCTGCTTTAATGTGTGGGGAAGCTAGAGGTGTGCTCTTCAGCTGGTGTGTGTAAGTTTCTTTACACTGAACTCTGTGCTGTTGCTTTGTCAGAGCATCTAGGCTCTTGTACAGGGTATTTTGTGTGACAGCTGGGATGAAACTAAAGTCTAAACCTGAAGTAGACTGCAGAATTTGGGAACATTGGTTACACTGATACTGTACGTTTTGAAAGCTATTATGAAGTCTCTAGTGGTTTAATGGTTGGCCATTTAATATTGTAGGGCCAAGAAAAGCTGCTTAAGGCACACTGGCACAGTAAGTACTACTGTTTTGGAACAGTGCTTTTTGTTTGATCAGGCTGCTAGCAACACTGCTTCCTCTAGAGCCTTGTCTGCCAAAGCAATACTGGTTTTAGGACTAACCTTTGTGCCAAATGATTACTTGATCAAGCCTAACTACATCTGCTTTAACAAACCAAAATGCTAAGTGCAGAAAAATTACTGAAATAATTGGGTTGGGGGTCTGAAGCCTTTAATGTTTCTTGCGAGATGTGGTTCTGTAGCACAATGAACAGGACGCTTCTGCTTTCTAGCAAAATAGACACTGGAAGCACAGCAGCAAATGTATGTAGTGATGGTCTGGTTTAAGACACAGCCCCTCTAAGATACCATTTTGACAATATGATGGAGACTCATCAACCCTGTTCTCTCAGTGCATGGAGCTCACTAGTGCAAGCCTACCAAATGCACCTAAGGTACCAAAATGCTGCATTTTGGAAGAGTATGTGGCCATTTAGCTAATTCAAACCACCTCTGCTATCCCAGTATCACTTTATGATGGTAAATAGAAGAGTGTTGGTTTGCAAACCATTGCTGGAAGGGTATTTGATGAGGAGAGGGGCAAGCATAGATATCATCAGCCTGCAAGTTTAAACCAGTTTCTCTCCTTTTGTGGAGGAAATCTCTTTTTTCATTTTAAATTCCTTTCAAAGCAAAAGGATGTTGTATAAACTTCCCTATTTGTCAGATTAGTCATATTCTTCCATAACAAAACCACAGCAGTTTGTATTAACAGTCGCTGCCCTTTGCTAGCTAAGGGTATACTTAGGAAATACAGGTTGCAATAACTGTGGTGTGGCTTCCTGGCTCCTTAATAGCTTTCCTCAGAAAGGCTTCACTTGCAGTTCCACCTCCAGCACTGCTCCAGCCCCCCAGCACTGTTGGATGTACTAAGGGATCACTCCACATAGAAAACAGTAGTTCCATATTTGCAGGTACCCTCATGTAAATTAAACTGGTGTCATCTGCAAAGAATGTATTTACAAGGCACTGTGAATTGATTTGTGCTTGTTATTAACTTATTTTTTGCTTGATATTTCAAGTACTAGGTTTAGGACAATATCCAGTGAATAAGCAGGGGAAGACCAGCATGTCACATATGACTGTTCTGTAGTCTCTAGTCTTCAGTCAGACATATCAAGCTACCCAAGGATCCAAAAGCAAGATTAGTATTTTTAAAATAAGAAAAAAGTAGAAGGGAGGGAGTATTCCCTTGATAACAAGGAATATTTCCCTCCAGTGTGGAGTGGGAGGAGGCAGAAGAGCTTACTTTGTGTCAGGCACCTGCAGCCCCCCAGAGTAAGGCTACAGAGGGCATACCATGGGTGTGGCAGACCTGACTTAGTCTACAGACATCATACAATAATTGCAAGTTAAGCTCTTCCAGAAGAGACTTTATCATAATGTCATTCTAGTGTTGAAAGACACTTTCCAAGAGACCTCTTGCTCATGCCTGGTCTTGCAAACATCTTTTCTGGGCACCACTGACCAGTTGACAGCTGGTTGTTGGGCCCTGAGCGGGGAGAGAGAAGGCAAGAAACTCTGCTGCCACTGGTCTCACACCAGCTCTAGAATTCAGATTAGGGTTTTGCTTTGCTTTTAAAATGGCTAGGTTATTTTTAACTTTACTTTGGAAGTTTCAGGAAATGCCAGTGATTGTTCTGTCAAGTAGGGAAGTCCTTTTTCAATATGTCAGTCGCTGCTTGCATAGGCTGCTGGTTTGTTTTTCACTAGTGCATGATGGAGCAAGGGTTTGCCAAAACTGCTGACTCACTGCTCATGAAGTTTAGGGGCCTGGTTGAGGAACAATCCTTCTAAGTTGTTTTTCATGTGTGTCACAATTGGTCTACCTTTCTATTCCTCTGCATGAACATTGTTTGGATTTACTTGTGTGTCTGACAATTGAAACGCACTTTCGTTAGTATGCTTCTGTTTTCAGGCTGAACCATAGATGTTCAAGATGATTTTAAAACAAACTTTGCCTAGTGGATAACTCTCAAATCTTCTAAAACTGGAGCAGTGTGACACACATTGCCACATATTTCTGATCTGTGCTGCATCTTGGGCTTAGGGAGGTGGTGTGGGGAAGAAAGAGCACAGTAGAGTAAGACACCGTAAGTCCTAAGGCTGTTGTGCGGCCCTCACACAGAAAGTCATTTAGCAGCACTACACATTACTTACCAGTGTGGTAAGTGGCTTGACCTCACCTCAGCCCAAATCTCTGTCCAGTAGAATAAGGGTACCCTTTTGAAATGCTGGATGTTGATGTCCATGTTCTATCCTTTATTTTGCTTGTCTTTCCAATGCACCTCCATGGTGACTGATACCTACTTGTTATATTTCTAGACTGGAGGCCCGAAATGAAACGGGACAGCGTGTTCACTGCTATGTCACGGCTCTTGCTACTAGTTCAACTTTTCTGGAAAAAAACAAGAGCTTTCGTCCTACCCACTGGATAAAAGAACATAATGAAAGACACTCTCTCAACAGAAACAGCCTCCGTCGCCAAAACCTTACCAGGGATTGCCACTCTCGGCAAATCAAGCACAATGGACTGTTTGTTCACCAGCCTTGCCAGCGTCAGTTCAATTACTGATGGTTCTTGTGGTTTTAATCTATGGTCTAATTGTTTCTTAGGTTGCTCTTGTTTTCATGTGTAGGTAAGTGTGGTCAATCTGAAGCTGATCGTCAATCCCTCAAACACAATCGTAACTAGTGTTGCATTATTTTCAAAATACACATAAATCTCCAAACATCTTGCATCAAGTTCTAAATGTTGATGTTAAATATCAATGTCTTGGAAGCCTATCAGTACGATAGTTTGTGTGCTGTTTTATAAACTATGATGTATAGATGGGTTCTTAGTTGGTATTTTAAAGAAACTTAACTGAGATGGAAATCAGTTACATTTTGCATTAATCAAAATGGAGTTAGAAAATTTGAGGTTAGTGATGTGCTTTAATGACCAGTACTTGACAGCTTGTGTATCTGTCTGTATTCAGTATATATGATTACTTTCTAACAAGGAAATACTATAGCTGCCAGTGGATATTACATAGCTGCGCTGACCTGTTTCAGGAAGGACATCTCAGCTAAACTCCTAGAACTTCCTTGAGTTAGTGGGGTCTGTGTAGGTGTGCTGGGTACTTGATATGGATGTGGAAAGAGGGTTAAACGTCTCACCAATATTGTTGCAGTACAATATGGCACTGGTGTTACAGATGTAGTACCTCACAGTGGAGTGGGAAGAAGTGTGACCCTTTGGGTAACATGCAGATGTACAACACAGAGAACTGAACTGGGTTTTACTAGGTAAAGTTTGAGTTTCTCCATTTCTGTCTTTGAAGCATGTATTTCCCCTATCTCATCTATTGCCCTATCTCATTTAAACTCTAGTCTAGTTAAAGGAAAAAGATGGTGGATTGACTGTTCTTTTAATCCCATCAGTAGCTGACTGCTCTTCAAAGAAGTCAGGCTGATAGACAGCTATTTCTGAGCTACAAATTACTATTAGATAGTCTCATATTTACAGATTGAGAGTAGCTCAGAAGTAGCTAGAAGGAAGATTTTATTTGAAGTTCTCCTAATTTTCTCTTTCTCTCTATGAAAATGAAATCCAAGTTAATGGGGACTGCAAATGCAGGGCAGTGTGAGGCAAGGAGAAGTGGATGCTGAGCTAAACGCAGCAATAACACAGTGTATAGAAATTGATCCATCCACCATGGTTGTTCTCCTAGCCCGTTGGAGGCAGAAGGACTGGATAGCAATTCCATGGGCCAAAAGGAAAGAAAAGCCATTTAAAGCTATCAAGTAGTTTTCTTAATAACACTGTGCGAGATGTTTTGGAAGTTGTCAGGCACTGCCAACTACAACTACAGGTGAAGTTCACCTGTTAACAAAAGCTGTTACACAGCAGCCAGTGGTATGCTGAACCCTGACAGATCAATCTGGGAAGTGGATTAAATGGCTATGGAAATAAGGAAGCAGAAATCTGCACTGAAAGAAGCGGGGGGGAATAAAAGTAAGTTTATCTTCATTTTCTGCCAGTGTTTAATGTGACTTGCTGTTTTCCCTTGTGTTTAGTGCTTAGGGCATTACAATGTTAACATTACACTCAGCTGTGTCTTCCAGTAGTCCTTACACAGAAGTTGGTATAAGGAGTCATGTGAGGAGTCTTTGAAATAAAGCAAGGTCAATAATGTGAATTGTTCCAGACCTATGAAGTATTTAAATTTAGCCAAATGCTTCAATTTCACTGAAGTAAAACCCCAACAATTTAATTGACCTTGATGTAGTGGTACTGTTGTGTGTTCTGCAGTTGGAATTTGTGAGACCTGCTTAGCATACAGAGAACAGCAATTATAAACTATATTTCACTGCAGATGTGCTGCTTTACTGGAATTAGGATTGTCACAAAGGGATGTTGAAAATAATTAAATATATAAAAGCAAGAGGTGCTTTCCTGGATACACTAGTTTTTGGATTTTGTTTTTTCTTGACAAATTTAATTCACATGGACACTGAAAGAAAACAGAATTGGTGGCATTATGAGTTTTCAAAAGAGATATTTTGTTACTGCTCTTTTAGCAGTATGTTCCCATGTCTGCACAACAATTCTCATGTGGTCCAAATACTTTGGTTTATCTGCAAATAGCTGTAGTTTCACCAGTCTCTTACCTGTTCACAAGTACTCTTACTTGCCTCAGATTATCTACCTTTATCACTCCAACTTTTTGTCTAGCTTAAACTTCCTTATCCTTGCTGCCAACTTTCTAGCTCAGGAAAATTCTTTGCTTTCCTGTATTACTTTTCTTTATATAAAAGTAACTACTTTCCTTCAGCTTTAATTTTCTTAAAGTGTAATGAAGGAAGATGGAGTCTCCACCTCCCTGTGTTGGAAGGAGTAAGTAATCCCTTCACTCCTAATGGGGAGATAGAGCTGAGAGTATAAGGCTCCCAGCCATTAAAATGAGAGCCTTGGTCTATTCTTCTCAGTAGGCAAGTAAATGCAACTTTAGACTGCTCCTAGAATTGGGAGATACTGATCTTTTTATACTGCATTACTAGATGACTTTCTGGTGATGAAAACCTATATCTTTCAGGATATAAACTATTTTGTTGCACAAAGCTGTGCTTCTCAATTTGTAATATTGGAAACCATATTATTGTGTGAGATAGTACTACATCAATGGCTTTTTGTTAATTTGTTTTACATATTTATGTTGGTCTAGCCCTGTTTTGTGCCTGGAGCTATTGGGCAATTAGAGTTGTTTTGGTTTTCTGTTTTAATAGTGAGCTGTGTGGCTTTTTATATGGTTTTTTGAATTGTATTAAAGTGTGTGTTTTTTCTTGTAAAAGTGGAGGCCTTGCACTGTCTCATACTGATTGATATTCCTGAATCTTGCTGAAATTGTATTTTCATATGTGTTGGTCAATGGACAGACTTGCATTTTAAACTGTGCCTTCTACACAGCAAACTTGAAGATTCAAAAGGGACATTTCAGTTGGGATTAATACTGTACATCAGTCTATGCATATATGGCAGCTTCTCTCCAGAGCCACTTCTCTATTTGTAGCAGTCCTTTTGATATGGAAGAATGTGTGGCTCTTATTTTTAATAGTTTAACACAAGCTGAAAACAGACAAAATACAGCACTTTGCCAAAAAAGGTAGCATTGCTTAACCAGTGTGTATTTACTAAAGTGATCTTCTGTATTTTGTTTTCATTGTGCGTTCTGCGCACTGTGGGGAAACGTGATCTTAACTCTCAATAAAAAATGGCCTATTAAACATTGTCAGTCTGTTCTTTAGTGTTACAGGTTAGTGAAAATGCAAATGCCTGAGCATCCTGTTCAGGGGGCAGGTACAAGTTCTGAGTGTCTCAATGCTCGCTCTAGTACAGCAGTTGCTCTGGAACTTGGTTTGCATTGCTGATCAAGTGGTAATGTGCATCTGAGCAGTGTTGCACATCTCTGCTGACTGCTGCCTTTCCTGATCAACATGCAGGAACTCTGTGGGTGAACAGGACAGAGATAAAAACACCTGGAATGTGCATGGGATGGGGGGATTTCTTCCTTATCTTGGCTGAACCTCTTGTTTCAAGTCATGCCCCACTGCCTATAATTTTCCTGCCATGCACCACCATGAAAATATCTGTATGGAAAGCTGCCAGTACAGGTATCCTATGAGGGGGCCGAGATCCTGTGCAGATGCCTAGGGATGGGGTTAAGGAAGGCAAAACAAAGCCGCCTGTAGCTGAGCTTGGGCAGGGGATTTAGAAGGGAACAGGTCTTCCACAGATATACCAGCTGCAAAAGGAAGATCAGAGGAAGTGTGGGCCTGCTGCTAAGCAGGACCAGAATCCATGTGACAAAGTACATGGAGAAGGCTGAGGTACTCCATGTCTTCTTTGCCTTGGTGTCTACTGGGAAGCCGCCCTTTGGGATTGTAGGCCCCTGACCCTGTGGGAAACGCTAAAGCAATGAAGACCAACCCTTAGATGAGAAATCTCAAGGTAAGAAATGCTTAAAATAGTGCACCATACACAGTTTTATGGGATGCACCCATGACTGGTGAAGGAGCTACCTGATGTCTTTGTGAAGCTGTTAATTGTATGAAAGGGTTTGGCACTGGACAGGATTCCTGAGGGCTGGAGAAAAGCAAGTGTCCTTCCTATCCTCAAGATAGACAAGAAGATACAGGGGAACAAGACTGTTCCCTTGGTGTCTGGGAAGGTAGTGGAGCAAATAGTCCTGGAAACTATTTCCAAAATGAACAAGAAGGTGATTAGTAGTAGTCAGAATGGACTTGTGGGAGGAAAAGCATGTCTGACAACTGGATAGCCTTCTACAGTACTGAGCTGTAGATGACTGGCTCCATGGATAAGGGGAGAGTGGTGGATATTGTTAATCTTGCCTTTATCAAGGCTTTTGAGACTGTCCTCCATAACTTCTTCCCAAAGCAATGAATTATGGACTGTGTGAAGCAGATGGTGAGCAGGTGTGTTGAGAGCTGGCTGAACCCTGTGTTCAAAGTGCTGTAATCAGTGACATGAAGCCAAGCTGAAAGCTTGTTTTTACTGGTGCACCCTCTCAATGCAGGATCCTTACACTGTTACAAACCTAACAGTGGCAGAGTTGTTTTTGCATCAGAGGGTTGTGCTGCTATTCAGAAGAACCTTAATATGGAGAAATGGTCTAACAGGAACCTCATGGAGTTCAGTGTGGGGCAATCCAAAGTCTTGTACCTGGAGGAATGAAAAACCCAGGCACCAGGCCAACTGGCTGGAAAGCATTGTGGCAGAAAGGGCCCTGGGGGTCCTGGTGGACACGAAGATGAGCATGAGCCAGCAGAGCGCCCTCATGGCCTCAAAAACTCAGAGCTTCTTGGGCTGCATCAGGCAGGGTGTTGACAGCAAGGGGGAGGGATATGGTCTTGCCCCTCCACCCTGGGCCAGTGAGAGACGTCTGAATGGCATGTACAGTGCTGAGCTCCCAGTATGAGAAGACATGGATGTACTACAGGGTATCCAAAAGAGGCCAGGGAATAATAGGATTGAAGTCTGAAATAACCAGGAGAGGATGAAAGCTGGGATTGTTTAGGCTGGGGAAGAAAAGCCTGGGGGGAATCTTGTCAAGGTATATAAGCAGCTGAAGGGGACAATAGAGTCAGCAGAGCCAGACTCTTCTCTAGTGGTGCCTAGTGCAAGGACAAAAGGCAGTGTGTGCAAGCTGAAATACAGGAAATTCCTGAATGTAAGAAATAGGCTCAGAGATCTTCTCCATGTTATTTTGGCTTTTTCTAAAACTATATAAATAAGTGGGGGTTTAGGCCTCCAGTCGTTTGGGATCCTTGATATCTGTGGCTTTCCGAATATCATGGAGAGTAGCCTTGAAATTACATCAGCCAGTTCCCTCAGCACATTGGATACAGGTTTCCATGGATTTGTATGGACTGAGTTGTTACAAGTAGTTCCTGATTTAATTCTCACCCACCAAACAAGTAGGGTGACAAAATGATCTATTTAACTGACACCAGTGAAAAGGTATTTGTGCAACAAAGCATCCATCTTCCCAGAGCAAGAACTGAGTAAAATCTTTCCCTTTGAAATATAGATCTTGTCCTGTATGTTTATCAAAGCAACAACTCTATGCTGAGAGTTGTACGCTACTCTTCAGGAGAAAGTTTGATCAAATATGCCTGTATTATTGTGTCTGTACAGATAATCTAACATCATCAAGCTGATAGTGTTCCTTTTAGGGGTGCTTTCAGACCTGATGCAACTTTTAAAATTTAGCTGGGACAGTCTCCAAAACACCATAAACAAGTGTTTTTTGAAACTTCTCTGTGCTGAAGGAAAAATGTTTGTGTGATGGGTTGCATCAATGTAACTATTGGCTTAACTTCTCACTTTACATTCTGATTTTTCTGCCTATATAAATCCTTTTATTTCTCTGATAGAGTGCCTTCATCAGTGTTAAATGTCAGAGAGAACCATAATTACTACACTGTTTCCTCATCAAGTAATTCAGTATCTGCTTTCTTTGCCTCATTGACTTCTGGTGCATGTTTATTGCCACAAAATATTGTGACTATTACTGAGTGATTCTTACAAGGAAGGTTTGAGGGTTTTGGAACATGTAGGAATGACTCATCAAAAGAACATGCTGATGCTGCTGTGGCACTGTTGTTCCCATGGTGTGGTCATGGAATATCAGAATAAATGAGACTGAATTGAGACTTAACAGGCTATGTTTTGCACCCAGATTTTTCTTGATGAAAATACTGTTCTGGAGTTACTGCTGTATAACTAATACTTCAGAAGTCTCTTGACCTGTTCAGTAGTTCTGCGGGCAGACTGATAGCTGAACACTCACCTTAAGGCAAATAACTATTGTAATTTCATGAGTAAGCTAAGAAAAATAACAACAAAAACCCCAAACAGGTAAGAGTAATAAAACTATGCTAGTGTCCAGGAGCAGCCTTCAGATCTCAGCTTGCAGACATGGGCTGTGCCATAGGTCTAAACTTTTCCCTCTATGGACTTCAACTTGTTGAGTCCAAGCAAGGTGACTTAGGCAGTATAATAAAAAAATACCATTATGCACAAAAATAAATCTACCAGAGTGCTAAAAGAATTGTAGATTCCCTGAAATGGGGCTCTTCAGAGAATTAGCAGCAGAGAGAGGTGGAAAAGAGAAGGGAGGCCTCAGGTTTTTGGGGTATGTGCTTATAGGCCAAGAGCTGACAATTTTTGCAAGGAAAACAAAGGAGATGAGGTCTTGATTAAGAAAGAGGGGACTGACATGGGCAGAAGTATCCCCTTATCTACTCCTAGCAGTGAATTTCAGTTCTAGCTCCTCTATGGTGTGAGACTGAAGAATGGTTGATGGGTCAAAGCCAGGGGTCTGAGATTCAGCAAGACCAAGTGTTGGATCCTTCACCTGGGTCACAATAACCCCACATAGTACTGTAGGCTTGAGGAAGAGTGGCTGCAAAGTGACTTGTCATAAAAGACCTAGGAGTGTAGGTTGACATGGTTGGATGGTTACAGGCTCTTTGGGAGGGTTAGACTTAGCAGAAGAGGTAGGGGTTGGCACTATATGTAATGGAAGGGCTGGAATGTATGGAGCTCACAGTTGGCAATGGCACAGCAGAGACTGAATAACTATCTAGGGGAAAACAAACAGTTGATATGGACGTCATTGTGGGAGTCTACTATAGACCTGCCAGGCAGGATAATGATGTCAACAAATTATTCCCTGAAGAACTAAGGGACTTCCAAACCAACTGCTCTTGTCCTTATGGGGAAGTTCAACCTGCCAGAAACTGACTGGGAACATCACACAACTGCTACAATCTGGGACAGTAAATTCCTAAAAGACCTGGATAACAATTTTATGGAACAGGTCCTAAGGGAGCTGACTCAGAAAGACACTCACCTTGATCTGCTGCTTGTCAACAGAGTGGATCTTGTGAGTGATGTGGTGACTGGTGCCATCTTAGCCACAGAGACCACAAAATGATTGAGTTTAAAAACTTTGCTGACAGGAAGAACAGTGCAGGTAAACCTCAGCTCTGGACATGAGGAGAGCAGACTTCAGGCTGCTCAGGGAACTAGTCAGAAAGTTTTCCTCGGGGAAATGTTTCTGTAGTGCTGGTCACTTTTTAAACATCACCTCCTAAGGGCACAGGAGCAGCAATTCTCCAGTGTCAGAAGCCGAGCAGACGAGGCAGAAGGCTGGCTTGGCTGAACAGGGGTCTTCTCTTGGGTCTAAGGCAAGAAAAGGAAGGTGTGTGACCAGTGGAAGCAAGGTGAGGTGGAAGAATACATAGATGCAGCTTGCCACTGTAGGGAAAAAATTCATGCAGCTAAAGATCAGCTGGAGTTGAAGCTGGCCAGAAATGTGGGAGACAGTAAAAAGTTTTTTTCAAATACATTAATGGCAAAAGGCAGCATAGAAATAACATCAGCCTGTTACAGGATGAAGATGGGCACCTCACAAACAGGGACATGGACAAGGCAGAGGTGTTTAATGCATTCTTTGCCTCTGTCTTCAGCAGAGATGATGGACCAAGGGGGTCTCAGTGCCGTGAGCTGGAGGACCATGGCTGTGAGAATGATCAAATCCCAGCTGAGTCTGAACTTGTGCTGCTCCAGATGGATCCCTACAAATCTATAGGGCCTTGTGGGATTCATCCAAGAACCCTCAGTCTACAAGCTGGTGTCATTGCAAAATCTCTCTTGATTTTTGAACTGGGAATGTGTAGAGGTCCCAGCTGACTGGAAGCTGGTGAACACTGTCCTGATTTTCAAGAAGGGCAAGAAGGAGAACCCTGAAAAATACAGACCTGTCAGTCTCACTTTAGTTCTGGTAAAATCATGGAGAAGATTATTCTGGGAGGTATTGAAAAACACCTGGAGGACAACACAGTCTTCAGTTTCAGCCAGCACGGCTTCATGAGGAGAAAGTTCTGCTTGTTAAACCTGTCCTTCTGTAACAGGGTAATCCACCTAGCTGATCTAGGAAAGACTTTTTGGACTTCAGCAAAACTTTCAATACTATCTCCCTCAAGGTGCTTCTGGACAAAATGTCCAGCACACAGCTGGACAAACACCTCATGAGATGGGTGAGCAACTGGCTGAGGGGTTGGGCACAAAGGGTTACAGTGAACAGGATGACACCAGGCTGGGGACCTGTCACTAGTGGGGTTCTGCAGGGCCCCACTCAGCCCAGTTCTCTTCAGCATCTTCATTACCAACTTGGACACAGTATTCAAAGAAGTACTAAGCAAGTTTACAGAGGACACCAAACTGGGAGGAGCTGTCAACTCCCTTGAGGTCAGGGAGACCCTGCAGAGGGACCTTAACTAGAGAGATGGGCAGTCATCAGCTGTATGTATTTTAACAAGGACAAGTGCCAGATTCTGCACATGGGATGGGGTAAGGCTACATGTAAGGACAGACTGAGGAATGAGAGGCTGGAGAGCAGTGCCACAGAAAAGACCTGGGGTCCTGGTCTGTAGCAAGTTGAATATGAGTCAGCAGTGCCCTGGCAGCCAAGAGGGCCAATCCTGTCCAGGGAGTCACAGCATCACCAGCCAGGCAAGGGAGGGGATTGTCCCACTCTGCTCTGTACTGGGAAGGCCTCACCTTGAATGTTGTGTGCAGTTTTGGGCACCAAAACATAAAATAGACATTAAACTGTTAGAGAATGTCCAAAGGAAGGCCATGAGGATGGTGAAGGGTCTGTAGGAGAACCCTTATTAAGAGTGGCTGAGGCTGATTTGCTCAGCCTGGAGGAGACTTAAGGGAGACCTCAACATCCTCATAAGGGGAGACAGAGGGGGTAGGACTGATCTCTTCACTCTCGTGACCAGGGGCAGGACCCAAGGGAACAGCATGAAGCTGAGTTGGGAGGTTTAGGGTGCACATCAGAGAAATTCTGGTTCTTGACCCTGAGGGTGATTGAACATTGAAACAGGCTCCTCAGGGAAGCGGTCACAGCACCAAGCCTGACAGAGTTAGAGAATTGTTTAGGCTATGCTCTCAGGCACTCGGTGTGATTCTTGGGGTGTCCTGGGCAGGGACAGGAGTTGGACTTCATGATCCTGATGATTTCTGCTCAGCATATTCTATGATTCAATGACAGTGGCTGAACATGAGCCACCATGTGCCCAGGTGGCCAAGAAGGCCAGTGGCATCCTGGCCTGGCTCAGCAATAGTGTGGCCAGCAGGAGCAGGGCAGGGATTGTCCCCCTGTACTGGCACTGCTGAGGCCACAGCTCGAGTGCTGTGTCCAGTTCTGGGCCCCTCAGTACAGGAAGGACATTGAGGGGCTGGAGTGTGTCCAGAGAAGAGCAGTGGAGCTGGGGAAGGGTCTGGAGCACAAGTCCTTCAAAGAGTGTCTGAGGGAGCCAGGGGTATTTAACCTGGAGAAAATGAGGCTCAGAGGGGATCTTAATGCTCCTTACCTGAAAGGAGGATGTATCCAGGTGGGGGTTGGTCTTTTCTCCTGGGTAACAAGTGACAGAATGAGAGGATATTGCCTCAGGCTGTGCTGAGGGAGGTTGAGGTTGGATATCAGGAAGAATTTTTTCACTGTAAGGGCTGTTAAGCATTGGAATGGGCTTCCTAGGGAGCTGGTTGAGTCGCCATTCCAGGATGCATTCAAGAAAGTGACTGAATGTGGCACTTAGTGCTATGGTTTGGTTGACAAAACAATGTTCAGTCAAAGGTTTGACTTAATGATCTTGGAAGTCTTTTCCAACCTTAATGATTCTATAATTATATGAATATGTCTTGTATTAAATGGGGAGGACAATATGGCTTCTGTGGCTGGTGACAAACTGCCAAACAGCTAATAAGTACATCTTTATTAATGGTGGGCAATTTGGGGTGGTTGTTATCTTCTGCCTATCATCTTTGCCTCTGGAGAGGTCCATGGTGTTGCCTAAACATGGCTAAGCCTGAGGCTATGGGGAAGCATCAGTCTTGGTTGTCACCAAGTGTTGAGAGGGTGTTTGCTACAGTGCTTGGAAGCTGGAGCATCAGCACTAAACACCCTTCACCTTGCAGGCTTGGGAGGGAAGGTCCTGAGCCCATGGCCTGGCAGCTGCAAGTTTGATGAGGTGATGTGAGTTGTCTGGATGAAGAACCACATACACTTCCAGGTCACAGGCAGAGCCCGGGAATAGAAGGCCTTCCCCTGTAGCCAGCTGTCTGCTTCTCCTGGCAGCAAGGTGAAGAGGTGTCTCCTTACATGCCGAGGAGGTGACCCTAGGATAAATTAAACTGGTTTGGTTTTAAAAAATCCTGTATTATTGTCCTACTTGTCTTCTACATGGCTCTTCTCTTCTCCTAATTTCTTGGTCCAAAAGGTGTCACACTTACAGACCAGTGGTGAAATAAATAAAACTGTAAACCACCTCCCCACCTTTCAAATATCATAATCTTGAAATCGAGGCACTCTCAGGGAAAGATATGGGAATAGGAATAACCGTTCTTTACTAAGGAAATTAAAATAAAAATGCAGCAGTACAAAAAAGAAAATGAACAAAAAAACCCAACCCACCGACAGAGTCAGAATACAACCTAACTCCCTGCTGGTCAGGGTGTTGGCAGCAGTCTGATTTAAGTGGTGGCTGCAGTCCTGGAGTGACAGATGTGGTTCTGTTGAAGCAATGATGCTGTAGAAGAGCGCATCTTTCCTCTGAAGGTCCAGTGATGTAGATGGGTCCAGTCTCTCCTCTGGGAATCCAGTGGAGAAAGGTTGCTGTGGCATTCCCAGTCTCTCCAAAGATATCCAGGTAGGAATGATTGGTTCCTCCCCCTGGGTGGAGCATCTCACAATGGGATGATGTGATTTTATCAGTCATGCAGTGAGACTCAGTGGCCCATTAACAGAAGATTTCCCCCTGGAGGGAGGATGGGTCGTGGAAGAGATAAAGAACACTGCCATACCTGTTTTTAACAGCTGGTAATAGAATACATCTTTGGTTACATCTTGCATTGCAACCCAAGACAGATTGTCATACAAGCTGCTTGTTAATAGCTGGTTTTGCCTATGCTGTCTGTTGCTGGTATTTGCCTTAGAAAGATATATTAATTTGCTTATGACTAAAGGTTTACTCTGCTATATTTTAGCTAACAGATTCTTAATAACAGTAATATGAGCTCTCTCCCCATGAAATCAGAAAAAAAACCCCAAACAAACCACAAAATTAGTCAATCTTGTAGGGTCTTAAAAATACTCTTTAATGCATATTAAACTGCATCATGATTGTTTAAAAATAAAGGGTTTGTGGAGTCTCCCTCACTGGAGATATTCAAGAACTGTCTGGATGCAATCCTGTGCCGTGTGCTCTGGGATGGCCCAGAGAAGAGAGGTTGGGCCGGATGTGCTCCCTTCCAACCTTATACATTCTGTGATTCTGTGAAAAGGTCTCTGAATGAAACAAGCAGGAAAGTAGAATATTGTAGGTTCTAATAGAAAACAAGAGGTTTTTAAACCTTAGGGTTTCAAGCTGTCTCATGATCTTCAACAGAAAAAAAATACCCTTATGGAAGGATGCAACTTCCTGACAAAGTATTTCTCTTTAGGAGGTATAAAGCCTTAATGGTGCTTTGTTTAGGCTGTGTAGCTGGATCCATAAATAACCTTAAAACTCCTCTTAAAAACAGTGAATTTCATCTACACAAGAGGAGGCCTGTCCCTTAACTATCTTTCAGAACAGCTTTGACAAAATTGTTGTGACTGAAAAGCACAAAGCCTGACAGCACAAGCAAATGACCAGAGCAATATGCTTACTGCAAGGCAGGAGGAACATAGGACTTGATATTCCATGTTATTTTTGTGCCCAGATCACAGTGGAGCTGTGTGCAAATGTTCTAATGAAATACTGCTTCTTTCCTTGGGAACAACTAAATGGATTCAGAAACTCCCTGAGAGAAGAACAGTATTGAGCACACAGTAACTGGATTGATCCTCACAGCTTTACATCCGTGCATTTTAGATCCTTGGTAGATTCTAGGCTTCTTCAAATAGATCCATAAAAGGATAACCAAGAAAAACAACCTCAGATGTGTAAACTTGTAAGGAAAGCCTTAATACCTTCTCTGGAACATACCTACAGGTGGTAATTGGGGAAAAAAAAAAGAAAAAGAAAACCACCAGACTAATCTGAAAAGACTTTCTATATCCCAGCACAAGCACTGTTCAGCAGTAGTGCATTTCTAGAAGCTTAAAAAATCTTCTTTTACATTCATTCTCCCTAAGGAGGCATCCACACAGTGAAAGAGGATGTACTGTGTGTCAATCCACTTGGAAATGTCCCAGCATGGACTAACTCACTTCAGTTTTATTGCCACATCAAAAGGTCAGTGTGTTAGCTTGCATTAAAATCATCATTTCATTGTCTGCTGCAGGATTTGATTACACATTAGCTTCTGGGGGTTTGGTTTGGTTGGTTTGTTTTGTGCAATTTTTTTACTGATGAGAATTTATGGGAAAAGTTGCTGGCAGGATGGGGAATGTTCATGGGACCTGGTGCACTTTCCACTACTGAATCAAAACCACAAAAATGTGGCAGGTGGCCTGCAGCAACTCACGTCAAAAGGTCTAGAAAAATGAGCAATGTAATCATTACACTCTTAGTGCTGAGACCTATTCATGGCCAACCTGTCCCATTAAATTTCTAGCTACTGTTCCCTTTACAGTATTCTTTCACAATGTGCTATGGAGCTTATTACTGATGTACCAAACCTACTTTGCTGCATGGAGCCTGGTTGCCAACAAGCCCTAATAAGGCATCTCTGAAGGGTAGACGTTTTTTAGGGAAAAAGGAGAATTTGTTTCTCTTCTCTTGCTAGCTGAAATTTCAGTTGTTTTTAAAAAATTAGCTATGGTTGTATTTCAACTTCAGGAAGTCAGCTAAAGGCAGGAGGTCAGGTCAAGTTTGCCCAAATTCAGGGGACCACCTTTTCCCTGTAGTCAGTGGAGTAGGAGGTGAACTTCCAGGCAGCACGATGCAGCTTGCTGGTGGATTTCAGTGGAAGTCAATTAAAAGAGATACCTGCGTGTCTATTGCAGGCATCCTGAACTATGACATGGGTCATTTCTTGCAATGAGCTGATGCAATATATTCAGTTGACAAAAGATTGTTTAAATGACAGTGAGTTTTAGGCTTTTTTGTATTCCTTTTGATCCACAGCTAGCAGATTTTCTTCATGACAACATCTGGAACAGACATTTTGCAGAGCTGATGTGGCTGGCTGGCTGCAATGTCCATCTTGCACATGTCAGTGCTTTACTTGAAGTTTGCAGGAATTGTTGTTCCTAATTATCAGGTGCTGTAAGGACACACAGCTGAAAGATGGCCCTTGGTGCCCAAAACTTGGGTTAAACTTCTGTCAGTGACCCTGCTGTGACACCTCTGCCTTGGTGGGCTGCACTGCTTTTTTTCTTGCCCTTTAAAATGACAAAGCTACCAGAAGGTAAGCACCTGGTTATTGTGTTTAATTACTATAATACATACTAGGAGGAAAAACCTATGTTTACTCTTTAATAATGTTACACTTGGGAAAAAAAAAAAGTGGGGAGAAAAAAAGTGGATTTACTTGAAGGCAGCCGTAGCTTCTGTTTGTGCTGTTTTGCAGTACATGTACTCAGCACTGCAAGAAAGTACCAGTTGTTCCTCATCAGCAAAATGGCTGCAGGTGCCTTGCACCCGGTGTTTTAAAGAAAAGTGTCGGCTTACAGCATTGCTAGGTATGTGGTGCTGTGGGGTTTGGTTGCTTTTGGGGTAGTGAGGATTTTATTTTGGGGTTTTTTTTTGGAATGTGTATTAAGAAAACTCCATGCAACCACTGAGTGATGTTAACAGGAGGTGTGCTGGCACTGACAGTAAGCTCCAGCATCATCTGCTGGAGAAGGGGATTGCAGGGCAGGTGGTCCTGCTGCCCTGGGACACAGTGGGACCCTGAGGGGCAGAGGTGGGCCCGGCTGGCAGGTGTGGAAAGCTGCTCTGTAGGGAATAGGGCTTGACGTGATGTCATGGAGGCTGTGCTTGGGGAGCCCTGTCTTCAGCTGGCATAGAATCACAGAAACAATGAGGTTGGAAAATACTTCTGGGATCATCGACTCCAAATCTGAACACCACCGTGTCAACTAGACCATGGTGCCATATCCATGGTGCCATATCCATGGTGCCATACCAGTCTTTCCTTAAACACCGCTGGGGATGGTGACTCCTCCACCACACCTCCCTGGACACTCCATTCCAATGTCTAATCGCCTTTTCTGTGAAGAAATTCTCTGTAATGTTCAACCCCAACCTCCCCTGGTGCAGCCTAAGACTCTGTCCTCTTGTCCTGTCACTTGTTACCCGGGAGAAGAGGAGGACCCCTCTTTGGCTACAACCTCCTTTCAGGTGTCTGTAGAGAGCGATAAGGCCATTGCTGAGCCTCCTCCCGGTGCAGCGGGATGTGTGGCAGCCGGCGCGGTGCGGGGTGTCGGTGCGGGCCGGGTGCGCGGGCGCTGACAGCCGGGGCGGGCGGGGCCGTGTTTACATCCCGGGCCGCCGCACGCTGCCGCGGCTCCGCGCGCTCCCATTGGCGGCTCGGCCGGCGGCCCCGCCCCGGGGCGGGCGGGCTGAGCCCCGCTGGGCGCGCGGGGCCGCCGGACGAGCCGCCGCTGGCCCGGCGGGGCCCGGGGCCCTATGGAGCGCACCGGAGCGGAGCGGGACGGGGTGATGGTGCCGGGGGTGTGCCCTTCACCAGCGGGGCCGGGCGGCGGAGAGGTGCCGGGGCAGCGGGCGGCGGCAGCCATGGCAGCGCTCCTCCCGGCGCTGCCCGCCTCCTCTCCCGGTCGCCTCTGCCGGCGGAGCCGGGGCAGCCGGGCCGGGGCGCGGGGTGCTGCGGGGGGCGCGGGGGTCGGCGCGGCCCCGCGGCACAGGGGCGGCGCTGGGGCGAGCGGGGCGCGGGCTGCGAACGGGCGGGGAAGCCGCCTGCCGCCCTCGCACATGCGCAGCGCGAGTGCAGGCGCGCTATATAGCGGGTTGGCGCCGGCGCCAGCTGAGCAGCGCGGCCCGGGCGGCAGCGGCGGAGGTGCGCGGGGGTCCCGCCGGTGAGCACGGGGGCTGGCGGGGGGATGATGATAATAATAGTAATAACAATAACGATGATGATGTTAACAATGATGGCACTGATGATGGTAGCGAATGTGATGGTAGCGGTGGTGGTGTTGAGGATGGCGGTGATGATAGTAGTAGTAGTGGTACTGGCGGTACCGGCAGACACCGTGCCGGTGGTGGGGGGATGTGAGGTGGGCACTGGCAGCGGTGACCAGGAGCGGTGAGGCGGGAGCGGTGAGGCGGGCTTGCCCTCCCGCCCGTCCGGGCAGCATTTTGGAGGGAGAGTGGCTAAGGAGAGCCGGGGGGGAGATGTCCCCGCGGGCGGCCCCATCCGCACGGAGCGGAGAGTGGCGATGGCCCGGGTGGGCACCCCTGGAGGGAGCGGTGCGGAGGGCCGGGGTGCCGGCGGGATCCCGCCATCGGCTGCCCCCCGCCCCACCGCGGGGAACCCCGCGGGGGGCGGGCTGCCCGGTTTTGGAGGGAGCCCGGCGCGCTGGGGGCGGGGATGCCGGCCGAGCAGCTTGGCGGGCTGAGCCCGGCCGCCCGCCTGCGCCGCACCCCGGCGGGACCCGGCTCCCCCGCCCTGGCACTTGGAGCGGGGTGCCTGTGGGGACACCCCCTCACAGCCCGGTCCCTGCGCTGGGGGGTCCCGTTGAGGGGTGTCCCGGCGGGGGGTGGGTGCCCCCGCGTGTGAGGCGCCGTCCCGGCAGCCCCTTCCTTCCCCTCAGGTTTTGGAGGGAGCCGCGCTCTCAGCCAGGCGGGAGTGCTGGGGGGGCGGGGCGGCCGTCCTGCCCCTCCCGCGTCCCCTCAGCACCCTCGGGAGCGGGTGGGTGTCGGATCGGCCCTTCGGGAGGGGAGGGCGGGCGCCGGCGGTGCCCCCAGCCCAGCCTGACCCCGGCACAGGCCGCCGCCGCCTCCCCGCTCGCTGGAAATTGGCGCGGAACCGGCGCGGCGGGAGCGCGGGCGGCTGCGCCCGGCCCGGCCCATCGCGGCCCGGCCATCCCGGCAGGTGTGGGGAGGCATCGACCCGGGGGGAGCGGCAGCCTCAAAACGTGTGTCTGTGTGGGTGCCTGGAATGGAGGGTGTGGAAGGACTAGAGGGGTCACAGTCACAGGGGCTCCCCACATCCTCTTGTGTGGGAAGTGTCCCTTTATAACTTCTCTGCCCCCACCCCCAGGCAACCTGAGCTAAACTGCTGGCGTACCTGGGCACCCTGCAACAGGACGTGGAGCTGCCCGTGCTTACATACCACAGTCAAGCTATGCTTGGGCATTCCTCGGGCCAGGGGAATACTCGTGCCCTTCTGTTTGAGCTGTGTGAACCATGCTACTCTTTGTGATGAGTTCATGACACAAAGTAGGGAATTTGGTTCTAATTTTGTGAGGATGCACTAACTGAGCTTATCCTATTCTTTGATCCAGGTAGAGATCTTATAGCCCAAAGAAGATGTCAAGGCGCAGGTAAGTTTTTAGCATTGTACTAATATTATCTGTACTAACAACTGCTGTTTTCCTAATGTGTAATGTCTTTTTACTCTTTGCAGTAGCCGTTTGCAAGCCAAACAGCAGCAGCCACTGTCCTGTCAAGAAGAGGCTTCACAAGAACTGCAAGCACTAGATTATGTCCAGACCAGAAAAAGGAGAACAGCAGAGGTGAGCAATTTGAGCAGCTTGGAAAGCTGAATGATACTAAAAGCTCTCCAGTGCATTTGAATGGGACAATCTTTACTTTGCCAAGTTACAAAGAGGGGCAGGGGTAGCAAGAGTTTGCCTGGGCTTTAGAAGGGTGTGCTAGCCACTGTCAAGTGTATTGATGTGTGTCTCTTTTCTCAGCAGGAGATTAAGAAAAGAGAAGATGGGAAAATTGCTAAAAAACATCAATATGAAATTAAGGTAATTCAATCCTGAGTACCATTTCAAACTAGGTGAGGGAGTCTGTCTGGTTTATATCGGTGGGTGTGAAATCATGCATTCCACACCAGAAAGTATTGAATAGGGGAAGGTTTTATTTTCGGTTACTAAAAACTATGGCAGCTTAGCACCTTTTTATCTCTTTTTTGCTTTTTTACACATGACTTTGTTGCAGATAAAAGATCCTTCAATGTAAAATCCACTGCAAAGTAAGGATAGGTGAAAAAAAGATAATAACCCCAGATATTTCAGAACAATTCCATATACAGAGCAGGTAAGGCCTAGAGGCAAGTCTGAACAAGACCACTGCACTTGTTTTAACTTTAGGTGTGGTTTCGTGGCCATTTAGTTAAGATTCATAACCATGCAGGCCATCTTTACTTTCATTTAACAGTTCTTTTGATTATTTAAATCAGTTTAGGAATGTGTTTACACTAACACAGGAAGCTCTTGAAACTGACATGCCCCTTACAGTTTTCTATTTGAAAGCAGATCAGTAAAATATTATAATTTTCTCTTGCAAACAGTATTGGTTTTAGTAGTTTATCTGTTTGTAAAGTAAATGAGAGTAACAGCTATGGTGAAGCTCTTCTGATTTTGAAGTTGTCTTTGTAAATCTTGAGTAGTTGAAAAAGTGCTGCGTAAGTATATCAGTTGTACCTGGGGTGAAACTTAAGTGTTAAGTGTCACAACTTACCTTTGCTGAAAGGAGGAAATCCTGCTTCCCTGTCTCTTCTTCCTTGATAGCTGGCCATGTACTCCATCCCTTGCCTTGCTCCATTCTTTGAACGAAGCAGTAATTAGGTTCATCTTAATAATTTGGCACAACAGAGTAAGTTCTGCCAGGTTAGCAAGTTAAGTCAACCCAGCAGAGGGTCTGACAAGCATTGCGGTGGAACTTGGGCAGTGAGGATCACAGGAGAGAAGGAGTGGGACCTCCCTTTTCTCTTGGCTGTGCATGTTAAGGTAGATTCTGCTGGAATGTGTAACTTTGCTCTTGGGATACTTCAGTCTGGCTATAAATAAGTTTAGATATGCTAAGGAATCCTGTGTAGCTTACCTTGCAAGTCATCTGTATAGGAAAAGCTTCTGTGCTCAGGGACAGGTGTTGCCATTCTTTGTGAATGGGATTCCACCTCAAATCCACAGAATAATTAAGGTTCTCTGTCACCATTTTGAAGGCTGTCAGCCATTACAGCATTGCATGTGCTCCAGGGATTTGATACCTCCTTACTCGTACTGGTTACATATGAGCAAATACGCATGAGTGAAACAAGTTGTAGTTAACTACAGTAATCTGGAATTCCTTCTCTAAGGCTTTCTGCCTGAATACCTTTGCTCTCTTCTCCTTTTGAGTCATTGCATCCCATATTTGGCATTTGCAAGCTGAGGGAGAGTTCACAGCTGCTGCTTGCTCAGTGGGTATCTAGCTCTGGAGCCTGAGATGGGTGGCTCCTCTCTGGAGCACTAAACTGGAAGATAACAAGTCGCTGAATTGCTACTGAGAGACAGTAGAACCTCCACCCCCTCCTTTCTTTTCCCTCTGAATAGATAAGTAGATAGGACTAGCAACCTAATGTCTTGTGTTTTAGTAGCAATTAATGTCTTTGCCTTTTGTACTGTAACTGAGCTTTTCAAGCAATGGGTAGGGTACTTGTGGGTTCATAAACAAAAGACAGTCATCTTCCTCAAAGCTGAGTTCTCAAATGTATCCCATTTATTTATACCTGTTCCACCTTGACTATAGAAATTTTCATTGGCATCTAATTTTCATCTTTTTTTGGTTTCAGTACTTGAATCAATGCTGAGATCCAGAAAGACTAATGTACATTACATATATTGTTTCTGTTACTGTAATCTACTCCTTGCCTTTCTTTCTCTCATAGTAAACTCAGCATTTAAAAGATACCTTGTTTACTTTGCAGAGTTGTTGGCCCCCCACGATAACAGGAGGCATCTCACCTTGCATAATTATTGAAACACCTCACAAAGAATCAGTAACCACTGACTTCTCAAGATTCAAAAAATACAGATTCAGGAACCTCTTCATAAATCCATCACCTTTGCCAGAACTCAAGTAAGTTTAACAGATGCAGTAATTATTGTCTGAATAAATGTCTGAACTACTCTAATAAAATCTGTGGTTTTGTGCTTAGATAATACACACCTCTACTTGTCTTCTCATCCCACAAAAGATTTGATGTAGAAGCAAAAGACAGAAATTCTTTGGTTTGATTGTTTGGATTTTTTTTCCCTGATCTTATAAACACACCAGACAGATAGTTTCCACCTTTCAGAACTGATTTTTTGTAACTTAACACTGGACACTCTTAAGTGGTTAAGAGGCACATAATGGTTAAACTAAGCTTTAAATGCTTAAACTTCTCTCAGTGCTATTGGAACTGAGTGGCCAAAAAATATTTAACAAACTTACCTTAAAGAACATAAAAAGTTCAAATAAACTTGTGGTAATATCACTGTGCAGGTAGCTTGCTAATACAATGCAATGTGCTTGGTGCCGTCACAGTTCTAGACAGTGGCCCTTCTGCAGAGAGATAACTTAGCTGACTAAGTTATAGTTTTCAATTTAATAATTTCTTAGACATTCAGGTGTGTTAGAAAAGTCCCCAGTTGCTGTTTGCATCAGCCTGGGGTTTAATGAAAGAGATGGTAAATTTACTGCAGTGTGCTAAGGAAAGCTTCAGCCAAGGTCAATGAGAAGCAGAACAGGAAGCATCACTTTAAGAGAACCTTTCTAGGTATACCTTGGTTTGTTTTATTTTGTTCTGGCCCAAACTGGATCAGAACTTTGAGGCGCTGCCAGGTGATGCTTTGCCTCAAAGACATGTTCAGATACAGAGTTCCATGCAAGGTGCTTAATCCTGTTGTTGACAGGCATCTAGTAAAGCTGAACTCCATCATTTCTGATTAGCTGAATAGGAGGATAATTTACTTCTGCCTTCCCTGTCCTTCCTTAACTGCTTGAAGAAGATCATAAGTCATTTCTCATTGACTTAAAATTTGTAAGGCAATACTGGTGATCAGCTCTGTCTCTCTGCTTCAGCTTGGGGAAAGGTAAATACGTAACTCCAAAAGCTTCAGTAGGAAATCATAATTTCATTGGTTAACATGCTTTTCCTTTTAGTACCTGCAGGATGAGAAGTATGTCTAAGAAAAAGCCTATATGAATTAATAATAACAATTACAAATAAAGCTATATTGATGATATAGGCATCATCTTCACAAACAGCTAATAAATTATAAGTTAGCAATAAAGAACTCATTTTTTCTCTAGATAGTTTGCTTCTAAGCCTTGAAGTAAGCTAGGAAATAAAGGGATGGATGAGTGACTTTAAACACTATCTCCAGTTTTTCTCAAGCTAAACTGGACAACTTATGTATGCTTTTGTGTTTCCTGAGGAGGAGTATATTGTCCTTTTTTAGGGGGGAGGGTTTGGTTTCATCTTGCTCTCTGAACAGCCACCAAACTAGGTGAAATAGGAAACTCTGGTTGCATGTGCAACTTTGAGAGTCACATGTTCAGTTTTACTACCTGTTCTGTAGAACTGGACTTGCTGGTGATCTTGGCAAGGTGCTGTTGTGGTGATGTAAAACGTTCCAAGTATTCCTGCAGTTTTCCAATTACTGTAAGAATCTTATAGTATGTGGAATTTTTCTTTTTGTTTCTGAATGTCTGTAAACGATAAATAATGTTTTTATTATTTATTTTTTTGTAACAATGTTTTGTGTAACTTTATTCCATAGCTGGGGAAATTCCAAAGATGTCTGGCTCAACATCCTGACGAAGGAGAACAGATACGCTCACTGCAAACACTTCACATCACTACATTCTAGTTTGCAGCCTCACATGAGATCGATACTGCTAGACTGGCTCTTAGAGGTGTGTACTTTTAGTTACTTTGCCATGTGTTGTGCCTGTGAAGTAGGCAGGTAAAAGCACAGCTTTTACATAAAGATATAATAGTAACATGTACAGTTATAACAAATGGCAAAACTGTTGTGCAGCAGAACAGGCTTTTGATCCTCTTGGTGAGCTACATCTGGGCCTTCCCAGGCAGGAGGCACTGAACTTTCCCCCCAGGACAGTGAGCAATAATATTTAATTTTGCTCATGACACCCTACATCCTGCTAAGGAGAGAAGTCTAGTTTAGAGACACTTGTATTGAGATTGCTGTAGACAGACCAGTTATGGATCTCTTATGGGGTAGACTGTGTCTAAGCCATGAGAACACTGCATCTGCATTGAGGATTTATGACCCTGACCATGTCAAGAGCTCTTGAGTGTCAGCCCATGATGCTATTTTCTGATTTCATAGTGAATTTTCAGAATTCATCATATGAAGAGAGCAGAATATATCAATGGCTGACAGGTAAAGGTTCTTGATATAGACAGCTTCATATGTGGAAAGGTTACAAATAAATTGTATTAGCAAGGAGTTTCAAGGAAAATGAAAGGTTTAGTTATTTTTTAAATGCACTGAATAAAAAAATTATTCAAATTGTGTGCTTCACTAGTTCCTCTAACATGGAATTTACATATCGCCATTAAACTAATTTGTTGGGTTTTTTTAAATCTTGAATTAGGAAATCATCCAATTTCCAAACAAAAATATCAACAAGGGTATTGCTTTTGTCCAGGTCAGTGGTTCTGCCACTGTGGATTTAAATCCCAGCAACTTTGAGACCTTTTCAGTAGTTCTTACACTCTTCTGTAACATTATAACAGATACTGCTTAACATGACCAAGTGTTATTATGTTTGGGAAATAACACTTCTCTGAAACTCTGCCATTTATTTATGGGTGGGCCTGGTCTCTACGTTTTAGTTCTGAATCTCCTTTGGAGCAGTTGTTAGTAGTATCAGAGTAATACATCAATTATCAGGCAAATATATCAGGTTTAAATGCATGAGGCTGTGCTATTTCTGCCAGTCAGTTGCATTTTTGGTGGTCAGGAAGGGCTTTAATTTGTAAATGAGCTTCCAACCTTATCTTGGGAAATAGCTTGAAGTAACAAGGTTTTATTCTGCCTTTGTATCCAAGTAAAATAATAAAGCGGCTGGGATCTATTTTTTGGATAGTCTTTTCTGTTCTTGTTCTTCACTTCATGTAGATTGTAAGTAATTAATAGATATCTAACTGCTTTCTAGTTGTGAAAAGGGTATGGAGTTGCAGACAAGCTGGATATGTGGTAGCCCCTCCCAATTAAATTCTAGATTAGATGAAAAAGTAGGGCTCTCCTTAAGATCTGCAGGTCTGGGCACTCGCCTTTCTTTTTTTGTTGAACTGGCATTTGAAACACTTCGATACAATGCGAGTATTAAAAGTTCTCCCTGCCAGGGAGACCAGCAATGGGATGGAGCAGATGGCGGCTCCTGCAGTTTTGTTCCTGCTTAGTGAGGCTGTCGGTGTGCCTGAGGGGCTGCAGGCAGTGCTCCTGGCCTGCCAGCAGAGCCCCCTCCAGCAGGAGCTTCCAGGCGTCTTTGCTGTAGAGCCAAAGGCTTTGATTTTTTTAGTGGTTCTGCCTGGGACAGACCTACTAAGAATTCAGTGAGGATTTGACTTCAGCTTGATGCTTGGAGAGTATTCTTAATTAAGGAAATTAGTGTGTGTATGTGTAGGTGTTGCTGTTCTATTGGGTTTTTTTCCTCAACAGGCTTTCTTCTTTCAGTGGAAAATTGGTTGCTGTTTAATTTAGAAAAAGTATTTTTTGAAAGTCTGTTAGTACGTCATAGGTAATGCACATTTAGGTGGGAGCATGGGAAATACCTTTTCCAGTCCCATGCTAACCTACCATACCTTGGTATGCAAAGCTTTATGGGTGCAAAAGATGAACCTGCATTTTGCTGTTAAAGCTTGAATACGCCATTGTGTGTACATAGTTTTATAACAGAAAACTGAATGGTTTTTTTCCCCCTGTTGTAGGTGTGTGAGGTGTATGCACTCCACCGGGAAACCTTCTACCTAGCTCAAGACTTCTTTGATAGATTCATGTTGACCCAAAAGAACATTAACAAGAGCATGCTTCAGCTCATAGGAATTACCTCATTATTTATTGCCTCCAAACTTGAGGTAAGAAACATTGTTACAGGGAGGAGGATATTGAATTTGGAGTAACTAAAAAGACAGTCATAACGATTATTTCTTGTCTGAATCTTTTGAACTTGATAGTGTAGATACAACACTGAAAGTCAGAAGGGGAATTTTTTTTCTCTTCCTTCAATTGTACATTTGTCAGTCTCTTGGAGAGCAGTTTTTGTCCTCCCTTTCTCCAGCAGCAGGGAAGGAGACCACATAAAGTTAAAAGGCATGCAAATGTACTAGAAGTAGCTTTGTTTTGTCTTGTCTTTTCCCAAATATATAGCAGTTGCCAAACAATCTCAGGAATGGGTGTGGGACTTGAACAAAACCAAGCCCAAGTCTCAAACTGTCTGTACATCAGGCTGATACCCTTACAATAGCCTCCATTTAGTGGAGTGTGAGTCTCAAGTGCAGCGATGGTGATACCTCATATTGTGTGCTACATCGATGGGCCAGGAGCATGCCTTTGGATAATGCATAGTGGGCAGGACTGACAGGAAAACTTGGGATTAAATTGTTAACTTGGAATCCTCAGATCTCACTGTGGTTCCCAAGGCAAGATTGTGCACTATGAGCACTCACCTGTCCTAAGGAAGTGTGTGGGGCCATGGTGCTCGCAGAGCCAGCTAGTAGGGAAGCAGTTTTGCTGGCAAGCTCTCTTCTACTTACACATCAAACTATGCTTGGCCCCAGCTGGCATGACTGGCTTAGCAAATTTCCTTAACCATCTCTGCACCATGGATTTTGACAGAGTGGCTGGTTGTGGGATTTTCTCTCTTTCTTTTTTTTTTTTTTTTTTAAACTTCTCTCTTTTTTTTTTTTCATTTATTTTTTTGTAACATGTGATTACATCAGCACTGACATTGCAGATAACCTGTACCAGCCAGCCATCTGTAGGAAAATTGGGATGATGTATGTTTTTTACAGCATTGGAATGGCTGAGTAGAAAGATCTATAAATGAAAGGGTGTTCTGATTGCTTGGTCAGCATTTATTTTTGCAGAATCTCAAAGAGTTGCAATCAGTCCATTGCATTATACAACAAATATTAGAACCCAAGTAGGTTATAGGTTATCTCCTTTTCCTGTAAGTTTCATGTCAGTTCATATAATGAAAAAAACACTGTTGTAGCATAAGAAATGTTAACATGTCAGTACAGACAGAAAAGTATTTCCTGGTGTCTTGTCAACCTTTCTTAGAACTCTAAGATACTCATCTTCATTTTCCCTCCCTTTAAAGGAAATCTACGCTCCTAAAATACAGGAATTCGCTTATGTCACTGATGGTGCTTGCAGTGAAGATGATATTGTAAGAATGGAGCTTATTATGTTAAAGGTAATTATTTGCTGTGTTTGTAAGTGCTGGGTGAAAGACTTTCCAGGTGAGCCTTGTGTTTTAATGTCACTTACTTGCTTAGAAAAATGAACCTGTCCCTGTTTCTGCACAATAGTGAAGCCTTTGTTGTGTGTGCAGTGGACCTCTGACACTCTGGCTGGGATGCAGTCCCTGACTGGTAGAAAAGGGCAGGTTTCTTGTGTGAATGTAAAAGCTCTCAACAGTGCAGCCAGCCACAGGCAGGCTGGAAGGCTGTCACTGTAATGTACTGCACATGCCAACATCCTTTGCTGTCCAGGAACAGAGGCTTCTGGAGAGACAGGCAAAGACCTCACTGCTTGGTGTTCCTCATGTTGGAAAGGATCCATCTTTACCAGCACAGGACTCGATACATTAATTTTTTCTGAATAGATATGAGCTGCAGGTTCAGACAGGTAGCCCAAAAGCTTGAGGAAATATTAATTTCCCAGCTTCTGAATGGACAAGATATATAAAATCCAACTGCACAGGTAAAAGGATACAGATTTGTGCTGATCCTAGTGCAGCCTTTTCAAAAAGCAGTGAGAATGCAACCTAAAGAGCGGATTTGTAAACTTGAAACTGTGAATAATTTTTAGTATCTTTAAAGGATATGTGCAATAATCTAAGCAGAGGTATAGGAAGAAATCAGAGCACAAAGCTGTCCTTGAGTGGTTTAGGGCACTTAACTGTTTGTTAAATATTTGCAGGCTTTAAAATGGGAACTCTGTCCAGTGACAATTGTCTCTTGGCTGAACCTCTATCTTCAAGTGGATGCTCTGAAGGATGTTCCAAAAGTGCTGCTACCTCAGTATTCTCAGGAAAAATTCATTCAAATAGCCCAGGTAGGTAGTAAACTGTTGGGAAATGGTTCTTAGGGCATTGGCAAGCACTACTGGACATCACACCCTGAAAGACACTTTGTTCTAAGTGTTCCCTTGTTTCCCCATGCTTGTTACTTTAAGTAACATGCAAGTTTGACTCTACCAAAGAAATTCAGTTTCGAGGACAAGTATTCTGTGTTTCTTATCTCCCTGCTTTCACATACTTTGACTTTTCTGTATGTTGGAAAAATAAAAAATCTATTTCATGTCTTTAATCACTGTGCACTCCAGCATTCTGTAAACAGCAGTGACATCTCTGAGAGCAAGGTGGATAATTTTGGACTCTAGGCTGTTTTTACCTGTGTTGACCCTGACAGTATTTCTGTGTAATTGCCAAGGCAGCAGCCTGGGGAGTGTTGACTATTTTGGAAGTGCTGTGGTTCAGTTTGTATGGACATGTGTTGTACCCAGCCTCAGAGATGCTTATTGAAGCTGGGTAGTCAGTGTTGTAAATACTGCACTATGTAGTCTTTAAATTTAAGACAGTAGCTTCCTGGAGCTCAGCCCTGTTCTGGGGCAGAGGCTGTAGGACTGCTGTGTGTATAGCCCTCTCCGAGACAGGATGCTAAAGCATCAGTTTGTTAAAATTTGTTACTCTTCATGTCCTCAGCTTTTAGACCTGTGTATTCTGGATGTGAATTCTTTGGACTTCCAGTACAGAACACTAGCTGCTGCAGCGCTCTGCCACTATACCTCAATCGAAATAGTTAAGAAAGCTTCAGGTAAGATGCCTCCGTAAAGCTGGGCCTTGTTAGGCAGAGAATTCTGGAAGCTGTCACAGGCCCACATCTGCTTAAAGAGGGTATTGGTTTACCAAGCTGCCAAAGACCAAAACCAACATCGACGCTAGTATTTGTTCCGTGGGTTGCTTTTACTTCTAATTTCACTTTCTACACTATTTCAGATGTTACAAAGACACAAAATAAAACACTTTCAGCAGTGCAGCTTTTGCTAAGGAACTGAAACATTTCTTGTTCTTGCTTTTGGGCTAATAGTTGCCCTATGACTTCCAGGTGTTTGGGGGATCATGAGCTATAGATTTGGCCAATTTTTCTCCTGAAATGTAGTTCTCAAGCAGTCATGCATGTCTGTTTTTATAGTATGCATGCATGTTTTTATAGCATGAGCCACAATCTTGTGTTCAAGCCACAAGTCACTTCAGCCTCCCCTGTAAAGAAACAATCCTTGTGACCTCCATTCACCCTTCTTAGCCACCACCCTTTTAAATAACAAGCATAAAGAAAATGTCTGTTTCTGGGAGGATGTTTCTGAATTTTTATCTGCAGTATTATTTATTGTGTTTTTTAAACTCATGGCCATATTGAAACACTGTGCAACTCCCTCATCATTTCTGAATATATTCCTGTTTTCTACTCTTCAGGCTTAGATTGGGACAGCATTTCAGAGTGTGTACAATGGATGGTTCCTTTTGTGAATGTGGCAAAAAAGGTCCCTGTGAAGCTGAAGAACTTTAAGAAGGTTGCAGCGGAAGATCGACACAATATCCAGACTCACACAAATTATCTGGACATGCTGGTAAGTGGTTTGTGGATGTGCTGTTTGGGCAGCTGAGAGTTCATTACACATCTCTTGGCCTGAGGCAGCTGTGAGTGGCCCAAGCACGTCCTTGCTTGCCCTCAGTGAGTGAGTGCCCAGCCACCAGTGATGCTATAAACAACACGTGATTTACCCTAAGGCTCCCAAGCTATAAGCAAACACTTGCACTACCAGTATTGGAGAGATGTTTATAAGAGAATAATACTCACTTTGTTATGCAACATCACTTTGGTTTTCTCAGTATCCTGACTCTGGAGCACTTGAATTGTATGACTGGTTGAGGCAGCACTGCTGCCTCCTACTGCCACAAAAAAGGAGATCTTGTCACCGCTATTAAGTTCTGTCTTCTTTCCCCAATACACAGGAAGAAGTGAACAGTGGAGTAGTGGCTACTGCCCCAGGGCAGTTATCACCTGTGTCAACAGGAGGAATAATAACACCTCCAAAAAGCACAGAGAAGAAATGAAATACAGTCAATTGTCATGAACAGATTCAGAAACAAGACTTGGTGCTTCAGAACAAGAAAGACCACATTAAAGGTGACTCAAGCTCTTTACTGCTAGACTTGGGCAGTAAAAGACAGAGCAGATGCAAACTGAGACCAGCATCCTCCTACAGACTTGACAAAAAGAGCTCAGCTGAGCATTGCACCCTGCTATCACAAGAGCCTTGGACCACTTCGGTCCATTCTGATGTGACTTAATGGTGAGAATTGAATTTTTAACTTATGACTTTCAAGAATATTTTTAATAGGGCTGGGTGGCAAGATTTGTCAACTCAGTTTACATGGCAGACTTGCTTTAATTTGGCTTAGATGAGCAAGAGCATTTTGACAGCTTGTATGTATTACCTCTTCTTGACCCTTTTTCCTTTCCTGGTAAGGTCAGAGCTCACTCATGTCAGTTTGTCCACCCAGCTCAGAGAGCAGTATTACAGAGGCCTGTGGGCAAGCACATCTCTGAAACCACGCTGTGTGTGCAGGACAGTGCAGACAGCCTTGTATCAAATCCCAGCTCCACAGGAGGCTGATGAATTTAAGGCCCTTTAGGCCTGCCATGAACTTCAGTTTTAGTGTATCACTGACCTCAGGTAAGAGTACCAGCAAAGAACCTGCTGCTGCAGTAACCTGAACTGGAACAAGTACAGTCCCCAGACATCCACTTGGAACAAGAAAGAACAGTATGAAAACTGGAGAAGGTATGGAATAAAGGGAACCACAGGTACTCTACAACCACTCACATCATAGGAACAGTATTTCAAACTGTGGAGCTGTATGTTATCAGTGTTTATAAACAGCATTAACTACTGTGTTTTCCTTGGAATATTCACTACCTCTGAGTCACTTCTGTGATGAAGGGCAGTACTGGGAAAGAAGGGTATCAGTCCTCCTCCCTCTTTCATGATGCTCCTAGCTGTGCCACGCATCCAGGGACAAGTGTTACATGACACTGAGCAGCCCACAAAGCTGCAGTAGAGCATCAAGTGCCACCCACATCCACATTACACTCACAATAACTAAGCAAACTTGAATTCATGTCTTCTTCAAACAAGCCATTGTGGAACTAGATGCAGTTGCTTCCAGCCTTCTGTACAGTTTGTAAAAATAAGGGGTTTATTTTAAGATTTCATCTATTTCTAAGGAGAAAGATAATAGACTGTAAATGTTGTACAAAAATTTAAATGAATTTTAAAAAATAATAAAGTCTTGAAAGATTTTTTCACTTTTACATGTTTTGTAATAGTCTTCCAGCATTACCCTAAAAGTAAAGTTTTGCCATTGCTTGAAGAAACTTCTTTTTCCTTCTCTGTGCAGCAAGCTGTAGGACTTCCTCAGGATTGCTGGCATTCAGCTCTGTCTGGCCAATGGCTTTTATCTTGAAACAAAAGAGGAGACACAACCACCAGCATGAGGCCTTCCAGTAAAGCTGTTTCATTTTAAGGCATTTTCAGCACAGATCAGTGGGTGATTTATTTCTGTAACATGCCCTACCCATCACACCCCTACAACCACAACTTCATGTAAAGCACCCAGATTTTAAAAGAATTATAAGACAAAATTAAAACTGGAATTGAAACCACCTTTTCAGAGGTGATTTCAGGGAGGGAAAGACTAAAGAAATCCCAGCACCCTGGGTTAGCTTACTGCTATCTGCCGCTTGTCTGTCTCGCCTCTTTTGTGGTGGAGATCTGAGGACAAGTCAAGAAAAGTCACGTAGGTAGGTAATGGACTTTTCCCAGCTGTGAACATGCAGTAGGTGTGATATTCCAGCAAAAGGATACATGTCAAGTACTCCAAGATGGTGACATCCCAGATGTATTCATAATAAGAATCCATGGCATCATGACTGAAAGACAAGGCAGGTTAACTGACACAGTCACACATTATCTTTAAGCATCTATAAACTTCATTGTAACATTTACCTGTTCTGTTCCTGCAGTGCCTTAAAAGCAGTTTTATAGTCTACTTCTCTGAGGAACTGGCACAAAATAGCTACCTGTAAGGGAAGAGTCACAGTGATTCTCACTGCCTTAATTCCCCACAAAGAAGCCTTCCACAAGCTGCCTTGTTCATTCCACTCCTTTTCTAGACCTAATCTAGACCTTGCTTCCAGGGTAAGCAAGTTCTGAGCACCTGAACATGGATCATTCTGACATCAACAGCAACAGCTAAAAGAAAAAGGATTTACTCAGATCAGAAGGGACTGACTTGGTTTCCAAATGCATTTAAGAGCTTTTAAAGCAGAGCCCAATACAAGCTTTGTTACTTCTTGGAGAATGACTGACCCCACAGAACAGCAACAGCACCTGCAGTTATGAAAAACAAGGCCAGGTTCCCAACATCACCCCACAGATACCTTCTCTCTAAAAAAACCAACTATATTATCAGAGAAAAGTAAGACAAAACAGCCCCAGACTACTTCTATTTTATACACTTCAAAGTATGTGCTTACTTACTCATTAATTTTAGTCCTATAACTGTCCTAGAAGCAAAGGTAACAAAACCTATTCTACCGCAGATGGCATTTCCAAGGAAGTTGAATTCAGTCTTTTAAAGTTATCCCGTATATATTTATAAACAAATGTTTTAGTTAATGCCATGCTTCACCTCTTACCTGGGTATGACAATTGAGTAAAGAGCAACACTTGATCATTCTCTTTATCACCTACAGAAAGGTTAAAAACAAAACACATTCTGAAGTGCTTGTTTTGGAACACAAAACTGCAATTTTTATTGTTTTTTAATTTTATTTAATTAAGGGACCAGCTATCTTCTACCCCCTAAAAAGTCCCATGCTTTAGCACATCCACTGATGAACTGAGCCTTCATCACTGTAGAGATTCCCAGCACAGTAGGAGGCAGATGTTTTCAGCAGCTGGAGCCCAGGTGAGCACTGCTGGTGAGGCAGGGCTGCTGCACCGTCCTGAGCAGGTCTGGCCCCCAGCCCTGCCCAGCATAGTGTGGCTGTGCAGGGATGAGCCAGAGATGGTCACACCACGCACTGCTTGTGCTCTGGGCTTTTCCATTTGCTCTCTGCTCCACTGGTGTCCCACAGTGCTTTCCCAGCACACAGCTCTGCAGGCTCTATGAACTAACAGAAAAGCCTTCTGTGATTCAGCAAAGGAGAACTCTCAGATTTTCTATGGCTTTCAAGCAACAAGCCAAAAACCAAAAAGGACCGATGAGGACATGTATTCCTAAATGCATCAAGATCTAACATCTCACATGCTACAGGAATGTGTGTGCTGCACAGTTTTGTCTCTACATAGAATCAGGATGCTGACTGAATCCAAAGAGAGATTTTTGTAAATCCTGCTTTAGCTCACCTGGTCTGTGTACACATCTGGTGGCACCATCTTATTAAAGAAGTCTGAGCATACAGCTCCTGCCTGTAGGTAATAGTGAAGGGCTGCTGAATACTGGTTAGTTGCTGCCAAGGGAAAAAAGCAAAGTAAGGTCTCAAAAATAAATAGAGCAGTCTTTTAATACTCAGATCAATTGTTTATGGAATTATTCAGGTCTCATAGTTGAATTCAACTGGGAAAATGACTCCTGTTTCATTGTTTAAAAAGCACAGACACACAAAGTGGTTACATAGTGCTAGATGGAAAAACTACATACTAGCAAAAAACTACACATTCAGGGAAACCAGCACCACAGGCAAATTTCTGCCTTTTGGGGGTAACTTTTTATTTCTTCAGGTAGCTGATCTTGAATCCATCAACCTTAGAGTGGAAGTTTGTCTTCAGTGAGCTTAGCACACATGGGGTAGTGAAAGGAGTTCGGTTGGTGTGAGGAGAAGGCAGCAGCCTCCCAGGGCTTTGTGGCAGGAGCAGCCTGCT
Source organism: Pseudopodoces humilis (assembly GCF_049639895.1). Classification (NCBI taxonomy): domain Eukaryota; kingdom Metazoa; phylum Chordata; class Aves; order Passeriformes; family Paridae; genus Pseudopodoces; species Pseudopodoces humilis. The sequence continues at coordinate 22,895,107 of NC_142200.1, forward strand.
TGTCCTTTGCTGCTGAAATACAGACCATTGACACTGCTCCAACCACTGTTCTTTCAAGTACCAGCTTCAAGGCTCCCTACATGAATGTCCTCCTTCCAGGATGCTGCTGCACTTTGTACAGTCAATAAACGCTGAATAAAAACCAGGTTTATAACCCTGAATCACTCTCCCACATGTAACCTGACAGCACTGAACACTGGATTAAGACCCCTCCTCTCACCCTAAGGGTTATAAAACTGTAGCTATTCCTCATTCACAAGCCCTTCCTCATGTTTTGTCATCTACAAACACTTGATACTTCCCTGTATAAAATACAGATCCTCTCTGCTCTGCTCATCTTGTGCTCCACTGAAGCTGATTTCCACACTTAAAAGCAACCACTACCCACAACTTTTCATTCACTTATAAAACACTCAAGTACCATGGGTTTGCACAGTTACACCACTCATGCACCAACTGCACTACAAAAGCGAAGGGTAACTGTTCAAGTTTCCCTTACCCGAAAAGCAAATCTACGTGACCCAGCAGTAGCTCAGTGCATCTGTGGGCTTAGACACCTTCCCAGACAAATCCACCTACACCACTGCATCTGAAGGTTTTAACCTCATATATCACTTAAACTTCTTTTCATAAAAGGAAATACAAGGAGGGTCATGTCAAACAAATCTCAGAGAAACAAGGTACCTCTACACACACGTTAAACACAGACATTGGTTTCACTTACCAAAATAAATATCTGCCTGAATAATTAACCAGAAGTGGTTGTTTGCATTGATAGTCAAGGCATAGCTGACCAGCTCTTTTACTGTAATAGCTACAGCTTCAAAGTCCACTGATTGAAGACTAAAGGAAAAAAAGACAAATAATTACTAACTAATTGTTTTGTTTTTTTAACCACTAATTTGATTTCCCATCTAATTCAAGTCCAAAGCACCTTGCATTAAGTGTGAAGCATAAATAATTCTGGAAAATATTTTGTGTTGACTAAGACTACTGTTACAATACAGTAAATCTGACTGAACAATACAGCCTTCACAGGCTGAACAAAAAGGCAGAACTAAACCAGATTCTGAGATCCCACCCCACAGAGAGAAATTCCATTTCAGTGGAGAAACACAGTTCAACCCAGCTGCAATAAATCAATACCTACCATTTGCGACTTCCTACTTTGGCTATTATTCAAACACACCCCAAAAATATTAGTGATTTCATATCAAAGTATTACATAGTTCACATAGTTACATATAGTTCAATAAATCACAGCTTAAAAAAACCCCATTTTTTTTTTCTCTTCTTTATTCTTTCCCGTATCTCCATCAGAACCATCAAACTAGGAACAAAGCTCTCCATGCCCTCAAACCAACCTTCCCAGAGACAGAGTGGGGGCAGTGATGCCTTTACACGGAGAAATCACACTAACAGTAACTGGGACCAAACCCATCATATACAGTATTTTGAAAAATTTTTATCATCATCATCTTACTTGGGGATGGACGAGGGCCAGATAGAAATGTGTTCTGCTGCAATATCATTCACAATGTCTTCCTAAGAGAAGAAAGATGGTATGAGAAATCGCAACAAGAAACATTTTAATAAAACCAAGAAAGACTTTGATGATGTGTACTAACCCGAACATTATGAAGTTTGACAAACAGGGACAATATTGTAGTTAGAACCAATGGTTCCTGTAGGGGGGAAAAAAAAAAAGTATTCCCATGAACTGATGAAACTCCACTTTCTTCCCTAAGCTTTAAAACTATGTAAGAAGTTCTGCCATCATAATAATTTCCTACTGAAATCAGACAATATTTTGTTAAGAGACCTGCAACACAAGGATACTGCAGCAATGTTTCTGTGGGAAGTTTTTAATTATTTCGGATTTTCCTGAATAACTCCTTGGATATAAACTTTACTTTTGTTTTACGCATCTATATGTTGTTTCTGTGATTACTACCTAACCTTAAACTTAAGCTAGGTTTACTAAAATTTTCTGTGCATTTATAAACCCAGAAGCTATAAACAATTTCCCTCCTTCTTACTTCTGCTGCTTAGTATGATGCATGTAGCAGCTTCTGTCTCCCTCCAAAAGGAATGCTTTGCTTCGTGACAGCTGCAATAAAATACACTCCCAATGTAAACAGATCTCCAACAGGGTAATTTTTTTACATGCTATTCCACACTGCTGTATGCCAGGTATAGCAAATTCAGATGTTTTTCAGCCATACAAAACACCCATATGACTGTTAGATTTTATGGAATTTAACACAAAATGTCCAGAAAAATACTACACCAAAAGGAAGTTTTGGTTGCAAATACATTTTCAACACCACTGTGACTCACCCGAAGTTTTTTGATGAAGGACAACAGTTCACTCCTAAATTAGGAACACAAATACCCATGTAAGTAACCCTCCACAATAAAGAATATATACACACTTACAGTCAGTAGAGCAAATTCTTCACCTGCTAAAATACCCCTTCACCTCTAAGTTTACAAACGCAGAGCATGTAAATGAATATGTTCAAGCAGCCTATTCACTTTTAATACAGTTACTAGCAAATTTTACACTAAAAACAGGTTAAGTAAGAGGTTCTTCTATCAAGGTATAAAAGGCATGAAAATCACAGAAGTCAACCACAGACTCTAAAAGGGAAACTAACTGAACTGTACTGCAATTCCCCAGGCTAGGTTTGCAACAATGACCCACACATTTACAGAAGAGGGTATACAGTGATCATTTATAATGTACTTCAATTTCCTTGTAATGAACATCAGAAATTGTCACAATAAGACAATCCAGACAAGGACAGCCTTTGGAAAAGGTTTCACTACTTCTTTTCCATAGTAATAACAGGGTCACTACCCTTCACTGTTTGAATCAGAGGGGTCAGGAAAGGTTCAGTAACCTGGAGTACACCTGTACTCCTTTTCCTCGCCAAGAGTACACAACTAGACTACACTACAGCACGTCTGTACCCTCTTACACCTGTCCCACAGCAGGGTAAGCAAATGCAGCTGGCCTTCAGCACACGTTAACCTGATTAGCTCAAGGAAGGCAAAGAGAAGTTTGATAGCGGCACCTTTCCCGAGGCTTTAATTTGGAAAGCCGGTTTAATATAATCACACATGCCAAACTGTACACATTAGACAACTTATATTTAAGCTTAGATTTCAGAGCAGGCCAAATCACTGGACAGTGGACAAATCAGAGTCCTGAATCAGTCATTTGAGGCTAAGGCTGCCAAGGCGTCTGACATAGAAAACTCCTGACCAAACTAATTTTATTTTCTTACTCTGCAGAGCTTAGCTGAACTAGAACTTCATTTCAAGACTGAGAAACATTTAGCTTCAGACTCAGAAACAGATACCCATGCTGTGAGCTATGTACTTGATATAACTATAAAAGTATAAAATTGATAAAAAATAATTCTATTTGCTGCAAAGCAGACAGCTCCAGCCCATCGGCTAAACTGCCCTCTAGATGCTATTGACTTTATTGGAATACCTGCACTGGTTATAATGGGAGCACAGCCATATATGCTTCAGTTTCTGCTTGGAGAGCTGCCTCCCACACACTCCTGTTCTACCTCTGGAAGGGAAAGTCAACACATCCCTGCTAATACCCAATTCCCACAGTGGACAGGATTTTTACTCAGATCTTTAGCTGCTGCCATCACTCTATAGTGGAATCCAGACAATTTCTGACAGGAACACGGGATCAAAAAAACCATTCAAACCATCTTCAAAAAACATCTTAGCAAACATACCTGTACATAATACCCAGTGTAGACTCCCTGTGTTTTATCAAACTCACTCTTCCATCATTGCCACGTTTGTGCTGGTTGGATACACTGCAGATTTGTACAACAACTTCCCAGAGATCTTTAGCTGTGCGTCTACTTTCTTTGGGGCCTGGCAGTTCCTTGCATGTAGCAGCCAGCAACTGGCCCAGCTATGCAATGCAACAGAAAAAAATGCAAGAACTAAGGCTGCTCTGCAGATCATCTACAGCAAAGGAATTACTGGCATTTAAAATGGCTAAGCAAGTGATTTTAAATTAAGAACTACAAAGCAATGTGACTAAATTTTGCAGTAAAGTGTTCTCACTGATGAAGAAGCTGGAAAACAGGAATTAAACAGAGCATTTTCCCATTTATTAGCTTCCTTGGTGTGTATTCCATTATTACGAGCTCCAGAAAACAAACTTACGCATACTGCATAAAACCTAGACCCCCATAAAATACCATTTTACAAAGACTGTCTCTTTAGAACTCACTTAACTTCCATATAGTAATTAATCTTAACTGACTATTAATCTAAACTGGCACAATGTTATACAAAAAAGATGAACCTCAAAACAGAAATTAGGAAGTATCACAGGTAAGCAGAGCAGGGTGAAAATGAACCTGTCCTGTAATAGGAGCTGCCTTCTGCTCCAGGGCTTAACTGTGAAGTAGAGACATTACTATGAAACAATTTTGAAAAAGTTTCAAAGTAGGCAGGGCTTGAATGTCTCCAAAAATTCAACACTGGTGTTGTGTAAAAGAATGGAACTCTTACAGCGCATTTGGAACACAAGTATCTTAGGAACAGAAAAGAACCCAGACATGAAACCAGAGATCTGCACACTTCTCATACCTCCTACATAAATCTAGGCTGAATCCCAGCTGAGAGGAGAGTCCTTTAGGGAAGTGCTTCAGTGTTTCAATCATGGATCATAACCACACACACCTGATGGAACCAACCTTAGCTGGCAGCCAACAGGGAACAAGATTTCATATGTTCCTGCAGTGCAGTTTCCATGTTTTTTGTCAAGTGCTAAATATGCTTGTTGCTTAGTCCTACTATGTTCTACCCCATACTAAATTCATTACAGTCACAAAGCCCCACACTCCTGAGCAGAAGGGTAGTTGCTTTGAAAAGTACAAAATACTTCAACAGAAAAAGGCCAATTAGAGTCAGAGAAAGCTTTGAGAGTGAGCACTTGTTACCTTCACATAAGGATTAGTTTGAACCAGAGGCAAGGGAACTTGCATAGTCAAATACTCGTTCTCACACCAGTTTAAAAGGAAGGCAACACATTCTTCAGCTATAACTTGTCGAAGAGGAATATCTAAAAGGAAAGAGATTCTTTGTTTAACTTTTTATTGTTGTAAAATGGTGTTGTATGAAAACATGAAAATCCCATTCTCTCTAATTAGCTGGTTTTGTTCCACAGCTACCACAGGAAAATATGACGCTTAGCCCTACAAGAGACCTCACCTATGGAAAATAGGAGCAACAAGGTTTCATCTAATCACAACAGTATGATGTTACTCTCTCACTGTGAAACCAGGAGAAAGCTTTAACAACTAGCAAAACCTTTCAGGTAGAAGTGCAGACACATTTATCCTGTTCAAATCCTTTAAGTGGCGCTGAACAGAAACTGTCAATGTTTAGCAACAGGTAGGCATCATGCTCATTTCAAGCTTCTAAAAACTAATGAAATTTCTAAAGACTTGCTAAAACCAGTGTCAAAGTCACTTGTTTTTCCACTTATACACCTAAGTAGTTAATCTGCAATACAAAGTTGTTTTATTTTGCTGTAGTTTTTTTTCCCCTTCTCTCAAGGTTTGTGCTTTACTGCATCCTAGAAAAGACAGTAATGTGCTTACCAGGTACTCTCATTTCCAAATATCCTCGGACTCTGCTTATAAGATCAGAAGGAGGACGCTCTCCAGAAACACCAGCTCCAGCTTCGTGAGTGTAAATGTCCAAAAGCAGCATTTCATTCAGCATGACCTGACGGAGCTTTGGAGAAAACTCTGTCACAAGCTCCAAGCAAGCAGCAAAAAGCTGTTTTGCATGGACAAAATCCTGCAATAAAAATTATATGCATTAATGATTCCTAATGAATTCATAAGGGGACAGTGGATTCAGCTCTATCTTGGCTGAACCAACCTCGGCATCCATTAGCATCAGCGTTGCTCAAGCATCTCACATTGTCTACTTATGTGTCCTTTGGACTTGCTATTCAGCTTAAGAGTTCCAGATCTTTTGAAAACAATACAAGGAGTTTAAGCAAAAACATGCTAGAATCAACTACTGGTATGTTTGGTACGATTTTGCTTTAGCTACAGTTTAGCAATTTTGTCAATTACAAGGAAAACAAAACAGCATTCCAATAAACTCCTTATGTACAACACTTATTCTAAAGAACAGCACTTCATACCAGTAAATCAAATCACCACTGGATTTAGGTTCCACACGATTTAGAACAACATAATCTAAACTTTAAATGAATGAAATTATCTCCAGGCCAAACTCACTGGAAAGCCATTATCTTTGCTCTGCTGGTGGAACTTTGAGAGACAGAAATACTTAGCTATTATACAACACATGGAGCTTCTTACAACACCTCCCTCACTTCTCAACTTTTAAATTATTTTTCTAAAAAAGGGCCTTCCAAATTTTCTATTTCACTATGATTCAATTGCCCAAACAAACCAGTAAGCTCAGGTGGCTTTCTCACCTTAATGGCACAGCAGTGTAGTCCCTTCGCCATCAGGATGTAGACCAAATCCCTAGTCAGACTGTCTTTGATTCCTAAAATAACATTGCCGTAAACATTTGGTACTTCCCACTGGGAGAGAAACGCATAGGACATTTGCACAGAAACAAGTTTTAGAATTCACATCACTGCTTAAAACACCATAAACAAACCCCAAATATTGAAAATGACTGCCAACTCTTGTTTTTACATCTAATCACAAGTAATGTATTGCTCATTTAGAAGTACAATAAAAAAGCACAACTACCCTTTGTTCACACTTCGAATACGCAATAATTAAGGGGAAGAACTAAAAAGACAAGAAATCTTTACTTAAACAAAAAGAAGTCCTCTCTCCTGCTCCCACCTTCTAATGACAGAAATTTAAGCTACAACAGTATTGCTATCTAGTCAGAACATAAAAGCAAAAGCTACAAAAACATCTTTTCTCATAAGGAAAGCTTGTGATACAGCCAGTAATTCCTTAAAACAAAGGTTATAGGCTTTGCTGTAATACTCTTCACATAGAATGTGAGTTTAGCTATGCATCATCACTCTTATTAAACCACCACTATGCAGAGAAGGAAAACACAAGTCATCCTGAGGATCTATAAGAAAATGTTTATTGTTAACTGCAGTATGACACCTAACCAATCCTTGAATTACAGTCTCTCATGACCACATGAACTAAGTTACCTTATTAGAAATTGTCCAGAATTGGCGTTCTGAGGTCATACCATGCAACTCAATTAAAATCTGGCGAATCCTCCAAGGATCCACTGACAGTATGAGCTGGTGTTCAAGCTGGCCAATATTGACACTTGCTGACGCTAGAAGAAAAGCAACCAGGTCTCCAGCACATTTCTTTTCAATGTAGATATTTAAAATTCTTTAGCATATAACATTTCAAACAGAACATAGTAAGAAGAGTACATACATCACACTTCCATAGGTTCAGCCATCCTCTTTGCCCTTCCATGAACACCTTGTGCTACCTTCACCCTAACCTAAAGGGCTGCTTGCAAACCCCCTTCCTCACTCCAGCAGCTCTGAGTAATCTTGCTGTAGCAAAGCAATAGATTCAAGACCTGCACTAAAAGTATCCTCCTATACTGCCCTAGTGAAAATACACATTGTCTTAACTGGCTTGAGTTACTGCAAGCCTGCATTAGAGCTGAAAAGGTAAGGCCTTTCCAACTCCAGCCACCATCTGGCACCTCTTGTTATCTTTGATGTGTGCAGCTGCACAGCCAGTCAGCTGTATCAGGGACATTAACTGGTTGAAAGGATCTGTGATTTACTTTGGTAGGTTTAAAACTTCATTCAGATGGTATTCCTGGCCCAGCTTACCATACAGACACATCATCAGTAGTGTATCTACAGTCCAGAGGCAGGGTTCCCTTTCTAGGAACAGCTGTCACAGCCACATTTGATTCAAACTAATGCCATACTCTCTCACTGTCACCTAGGACACGTTCATTTGAGTTTATTACACTCACTTGAGACACAAGCAAGTAACAGCCACCTTCTTGAACAAGTAGTACATGTACCAACTAACAACGGGAAATACTCTCTAAAAACATTCTAAACTTTTTTGAGAACAGACCAGCACTTTGTAGCCTCAAGGTTTTTGTCATGGAAACAGAGCACTGTCTGCTTGTAAGTTAATGAAAATGCTGTGCAAATTACCTGGGATATCATAAAAAGAAGTTACAGGTTTTGTGCACAGATTGATTCGAGGAGATCTCTTCCGCATTTGGTCAATGAGCAGCTTCCGTTCATCATCTTTCAGCAGTTTTATGAAAAGCTCATGAGATGAAATCATGAAGACAAACTGAAGATCTTCCATGCCCAAACACAAGTTTCTAAACAAATAAAAATGTTATACATATGGAAAAAAGCGCTTATTTTTCTCTTTATAAGTTCCTGAAGTATTTATTGTGCTGTATTACATTGCTTATAGAGCACAGATTCATGCTATCTTAATATGGGTACATACTTGAGAAATGCTGCCATTCTTCTCTTCAATTCTTCAGAAGCATTTTCCAAGTTTATTGACCCTGAACAAACCTGGAAAAGAAAACAGAAAAGAACTAAGCAGCCCTCTTGTATATTTATAATACTTAGTCACAGCCAGGATTATCAACCAGCTTTCTGTCTCACAAATAGTAACAGCCAGTAAACCTCTATCTCAAGTGAGGCAACAAAGTTACAGAATCATGGACTGGTTTCAGTGGGAAGAGACCTCAAAGATCAGTACTAAAAGCCTTGTCATGGTCAGGGACACCTTTCACTACACCAGATGGCTCAAAGCCCCATGCAGCCTGGCCTTGAACACTTCCAGGCATGGGGTATCCACAGCTTCTCTGGGCAACCTGTTCCAGTGCCTCACCACCCTCACTGTAACCAATTTCCTCCTAATATTTAATCTAAACCTGCTACTTTCAGTTTTGAACCTATTACCCTTGTCCTGTCCCACAACAAAATGCAAAAATCCCTCTCCAGCTTTCTTCTAGCTACCTGAAGGTGTCCAAGATCCCCTTGGAGCCTTTACTTCTCCAGGCTGAACAACCCCAATTCTTTTGGCCTGTCTGCTGTTTTCATATTGTAGAGCAATTTTTGAACCTGCTCAAGTGCTGTTGGGTGGGAACCAAGGGCAGCATTGCTGGGTGGTTACCCTAATTAATCTAGAATCAAGCCAGTATTTCTGTTTTGCTCAATGGAATCCTGTCATGACTCTGTTACTCTAATTGCAGAGATGACACCAGCACTCAAGGGTTTCTTGTAAGCCAAAGAAATAAGATAAGATTTGACTGACAAAGCTTGATAAAGAAACCTCAGTATAACTGTGTGAAATAAGACTGTCTCTGAATTAAACCTGATAAAAGCTATTGCCATCACATATGGATCAGTTTCCTTCAACCTGTACACAAGATAGGGTGTTTCAGACAACTGTGATCTTTTTTCAGACATAATTCACATTTCTTTTTCCTATTCCTCTCGTTGACAGAAGCACTGACATCCAGGGCCATGCCATCAGTCAGCCTCATTTAGCACATGAGTGTAGAAATGAAAAATTTCTAAGTGCAAAATTGTAAGATTCACAAGGACTTGGGGTTTTTTGTAAAACCAGCAGTTGAAGAATAACTAGATAGCTGAATTTAGTTGCCAGATTGCAAGAATTTTTTTAAGAAGTACATTTTAGTCCAAATATGTGCAGCTGACGTAAGCTTTTACATGCTCTACAGTAGAGAGTACTGTCAATTAATTTTTGCCACATGCTTGAAGAGACAAGCAAAAGAACTTGGCTCAAATTAATAAAAGACATTAAAATCCGAGCACAGCAACAAAAGGATTAAAGTTTAGTTCAAGCAATAACAGTTTCCTAAAAAGCTTCACTAAGAGTAACAGTGTAGGTCTCACATGTAACAGTAACTCAGGATCACTTCACCACATGCTAACTTCTACAACAAAGCTGGTAAGGGAAAAATGGTCCTTTTCCATAGATACTTCTTCTACTAATTTTCTCTGTCTTGAAGAATTTGATTCCTTGTTTCACAAAAACAAATCTTCAGCATTATCTCCATATAATTAAAAGTTGCCAGGAATAGCAGCGATTTCAAAGTTGAAGCAACAGTTCACCACTGGACCCTCCCCAACAGATGGAAACAGAGCTATGAACACAGATGAAACCGATCACTGAGTGGAATTGTACTAACTGCAAACAAGTTGAATAATGCTTGAGAAGTTACCTTTCTCTGCTTCAGAAATTTGAGCATCACTTACAATAATAATAGTTATGCAGGGAAAGAAATCTCTCACTAAATACCATTTTCACTACTAATTTTAGATTAATGTTTTACCTCCAGAAGGAAGTCTATTTTCTCTTTGCTGGGTTTCAGGAACAGTTGACAAAACTGAATATCAATTATTCGACCTTGTAATACATCACAGATCGTGTTGCACACACAGACTTTGAAACAAACTTCATCCAGAGCATCATTCCTGCATGCACACAAAACAAGATCACAGGGTAGCTCTGACAAAGAAAGAGCGGTATCATAGCAGGTGGAAAAAAATGTTTTAAAAATCAGTAAAGTGATAAAATTAACTGTTTATGTTCATTATGTTTTTTCCATATATGGCCACGGTGTGATCCAACCAAGGAGCTGTTGTGTGATACAAAACGTAGTTTAGACTATTACTAACAGAAATGAAGACTGAAGTTTCTTGGATGCAAGCAGTTTCCTGTTAGAAAATTTTACATACTTTTCACAAAAAAACTATAACTAAAGAAAATTGCTCTTTATCATCACTGAATATTGATCATTATTTAATGTCTCACCCTTGCTGAGCTTTTTGGAAGAGTTCTCTCAGCACTGATTGTCTGAACTGTTCAGGTAAACTGAGGGTTACGTTATCTTCAAGGAATATCTTCACTAAGTCCTGCAACAAAAACAGTTGGAATAGTCAATGCATAATGCAAAAGAACCAGACAGAAAATTATTTTATCTGGTAAAAACTATGAAACTAAGAGAAGCAGCTCACATCCATATTTAATACCAAAATTCACTGATCAACAAAAAAGGAATCAAGTAACAAAAAAAGCTCTCTATCATCAGAAAAATCAAAGGAAAAAACACAAAAACCACAAAAATTTGCACATCTAAGTAGCAACATTCCCTGAAACCCAAAGAATTAAAATCTACCTGAAAATCCTTTTTCTCAGCTGGCAGGAATTATTTACCACTGTATGGAATCCAAGATATTTTAATCTAATATGTACCAGATTATGTTATATTCCTAAACACATAGGATTTAAAACAGTATGTTAACAGTTAAATTACCATTTAAAATTTCTTAAAACCCATACCAGTTCAAATGGAATCATCCACATAGAATGATAAAAGAACCTTCAAACATATTTAGACATCCTACCTGATATTTGCCAGATTTCATACAGCTGTGGATTTGACTATATGGAGTTGCCTGTTGAGATGCATCATCAGAAGATGAGGTAAGAACTTCACAAGCTTGACAATACCCAGCTAACCGTTCTTCATCTATGGTAAAATGAAGTGATGATGAGCCATTCTGAAAAGTAAGAGTTAGATCAGATCTTAGAAGCCAAAGTATTATGAAACATATGTTTAATTCATAAACAGAGACTCACAATTTCCCCAAGTAACAGCAAAAGGACAAAAGAATGTGCACGTACACACTTTATTTAAAAACTGTAGTTCTGCAGTTTTGGGAATATGAAGCAAAATAAAAAAGGAAGCATACCTTACTCATAAATTATTATTTACTTTTTTGAAAGGTTAGAACACAGGCAATCTGATTTCCAAGGGAAAATTAGATTTTTTAAAAAAATAGGAAGTGCTGTATGGTTACCTTCCTCAAAAACACATAATCACCATGAACATAGGATGTGCTGTTCAGTCGAGTTACTACAAGCACTGGAAATGTTATTTTTGCATTTTTTGCATCAATACAACTTGTGTAAAAGAATATTCATTACAAAATGTAGAACAAAGCAGCAATACACTGCAACCAATTAATATAATTTGAAACCAGGCACAACATGGAAAAAAAAAATTACTGTCAAAACTTCAGGAAGTTTCTTTAAAAGCTGTGTATCATCAAGAGTTACTAAAGTGGTAAAGAAGGAAGCAATAATTGAGACAAGGGTTTGTTTACAGAAAAGTTGAATACACATGCTAAAAGAACACTTGTTACCTTTGCAATCAACTCCTTTGTTTTGAAAAACTTTTCCTTAGCCTTTTCATGAACAGCTGCATTTGTAGATCCTTGTTGGAAATAGATTGCACCCAAATCATAGCAAACCTGCAAACAGCACTGATATCAAATACACAGCCTTGGACATCATGTTTTGAGTCAAAATTAATAATTTCAGCTCAAATGTTGCATGCACTTTAAACTATTCCTACTTTTATCTTATTTACCAACATACACTGCACATCCTACCCCACATACTTCAACTGCTTCCTCTTTAACTGTAATCTCAGTCTGAGTAATTCTGCACAAGCATTACAAAATTGAAGAATGATTTTCCCATAATCATTGAAAACAATGCAATGAGATGTCTTTGTCATACAGTGGGTTATTTCAGGGGATTGAGAGGACAAAAGGGAGAGGCTGGTGGGAAGTAACAATATTTACAATGATTTAAAAAAGGTATATTAATGTAAAAATGAAGCCAGTATTATTTCATTGCATTACAAAAAAAAATCCTCAAAAACAAAAAACAAATAAGAAAACAACAACAACAAAAAAATAGAAAAATACTGCAATTTACTTCAAAATTATTACTTAACACTTTTTCTAAAGAAACAGATAGAAACAGAAAGCTTTAGTACAAAGTGTGAACTACCTGGCACTGTATCTCCTCTGCACTGATTTTCAGTCCAGCTGTGGAACTTTCTGTTTCTCCATTCACCATACCAGGTTCCATGGCCAATAAATCCAGAGTTCTTATAGTATGGACGTAAAGATCTTTGTTTAATTTAAGTGCTCCTTCTAGGACCAGGATGGAATCAGCAGCCTGCTCCTTCAACTGTAATAATTCAAATACATTAAAAGAATTAACCTCCTGCTTTTGAGTTTTACTCTGGGTTTAAGTTAATGCTACAATTTTAACAGTTCACGGAAAGGATAGTTTTAAAAAAAGTTCTTACACAACTATTCTATGCCAAGTAGAACTGGCTTTTGTATTTCTTGTACAATAAAGAAATTCATATTTACATGTAAATTCGAGCAAAAATAAGAAGGGAAAAGAGTCTCACCACTTTCAAAATATTTTCAGTTAGTTCCTTTTCTTGCTGAATATGATTCATACTGCAAGTAAGACACAAGAGGTCAAAAGTTCAGCTATAAGGCATATCTGCATATTATTTTATTTCATGTTCTAGATCACAATAATTCATTCATCCTTGGTTTTCCTTAACTATTTTTTAAACATCATTATGCAGGACCACTGACTTCTCTTATCTATCTATATCTGAAATACAGAACTATATCTTAAAAGGATATATTTGTATGAGAATGTGGTTCAATAAAACAAAAAGTTGCAAAGTTATTATTGCCTTTTTCAAGATCAGATTGCTAATACCAATTCAATAGCAAAACAATAATGAAGAAAGCTTCCACAGCCTCAAGTCTCATGAAGCTTCAACATTTAAATCTTCTCAAACATGTCAGGAGCAGAAGTGTATTCACACGTTTGCATAAAAAATTGAAGTATTTTTAAATTATTTTTTCATACTGATTTTTTTTTATTTTTTTATTCAGGATCAGACTCTGATACATATAGGACAATATAAGATTTATAGTAAAATGAAGAGGAGGAAGAGGAGTATATTTAGTCTGTTAAATATGGTGATTGTCACAAACGAGTATGGTCTAATGCTTAAGTATAAAATTAACATAAAATACATGAAAAGCACCACTTAGATACCTCAACTTTTGGAGAAATCTGTAACATAAAAGTCACAGACAGCTTGTTACTAAAGCCTCACAGCTTCTAAGGCAAAACTGATTTTAAATTACAAATTGTTGCCTAATGAAACAAATGAAAATACTTCATTATTCCTTAGGTTATCATACACCATGCTTCAAACTGCTGTAATAAAACAACCATATTAAGCAAGCTACTCTAAATTAGGGATGCAAAAGAATGCAAGAAATGTACCCCATCTAAACTGGAGCATAAGCATTCTGCCAAGGCAAATTGCCATCTCCCTTTCTCCCAGGATTTTTCATGGCATGACAAAGTCACAGAGATGATAACATTGCCAGAGTGGCACAACAGACCAGTATATGTATCAAGTGTGTCTGACAGGAAAGTGAGAATACACTTGAAATAAATCCAAGTTTTCCATGTCACAATTAGACATTTTAAGCAACTGTATGTTATTAACATGATTTAATCCACTTAGAAGTTACATTTCTGATTATAAAATACCCATGACATCCAAATGAATTATATCTGTAACTTACACATTTAACTGAGGAGGACCAGGTTTCACTTGCTTTACAGGAAAACTACTTTGAACAATAGTCCTTATGGCCCTACACAGGGAAAAAAATTAAGCAAAGAATGGTATTAGCCTCAGAAGTGTAATAAGAAGATGACAGGCCTCTTGATAATAGGAGTTTACGGTTTCAGAAACATTATACTGTTAGAATACATCCTTTACTCAAGAGCACATCTAGCAGCTAAGAAATGCTCTTATGTCGGTAAAAAGCTGAAAGATTAAGATTTTTATATTTATAAGGAGAGTGTTCAAACCAGTATCTTGACTATTTTTTAGGGAAGAAAACCAGCTTTAGAATAGCTTTTAAGACTCAGCTCCTTCACTATAACCTAGCAACAGATCACAGTATTTATTAGCAGTTTAGGATTCTTTCTCTTTCTACATAAAATTATACAGATAGAAGAAAGCACTGCTTTGTTCTATAATGATTTTATATTATTGCCTTGTAGTTTACCATCTGTTGTAGAGTAGTATTGCCATTGCAGTGGTTGGGGGTAAGCTGGACAGATCTACATCCACATGTTTAGTTCCTGGGGGAACTTTGCTGATACACAGAAGTTCATTCAGTAGCATGTTCAACACAGGAACAGACAAGCTATTAAAAAATAGAGAGAATCAGATACTTCATAGAGCAAACCTACATAGGTACTGTTAAACAATATACACTACTATTCAGTACTGGATCATTACTTAACATCACATAGATGTTTATTCAGCATTTGAGATCAGGTATGTAAAGCAGTTACCAATATTAGCTGCATAAATTAAGCTCAAGTGGGTGGGCCCAAGTAGCAGTTCAGCTGCCCTGACAGCCCTTACCAGAATAATCCAGTCACCTGTAACAGCATGACCCAGCTAATATGACGTTCTTTCAAAGCAGCCCCAGATCATACTCCCTGAAGGTAAACAACCCCATTTCCATCACAAATTAAATTTCACTCACATAAAGTGAACAGTGAAGGTAAGACTAGGAACTTTTTGAATAGAGATAAATAAAATATACATTAGCTGGAATAGAACTCACATAAAATGAGAAGACATGCAGGCTGGACTGCACTGCTCCAAGCTTTTGTGGTATAATTTAACACAACTAAAATTCTATTACTAATTTAGACATTATTTGAAATTAAATCAGCTACTGCCAAAGTATCTTTAATCTTGTGAAAAATTTGCATTCTTTGCAACCAGTATTGGGAACAACCAGTAAAACTACACTTTAGCTCTAAAAGCCAGGATTTCTGTTTAACAAATTTTAGGTGTTGTGTTCTATCAGAAGCATTCTACAAGGAGCAGCTGAGGATGTTTAGTCAGAATAAAAGAAGGCTCAGAGAGAACCTTATCACTCTCTACAACTCCCCAAAAGGAGGTTGCAGCAAGTGGGTGGACAGTCTCTTCTCCCAGGCAAGTGACAGGATGAGAGGAAACGGCCTCAAGTTCTTCCAGGGGAGGCTTCGACTGAATTTTAGGAAGGGTTTTCCACCAAATGGAAACAGGCATTGGAACAGGCTGCCCAGGCAAGTGGTTGAGTCACCAACACACCCTGAAGGTATTTAAATTATATGCAGATGTGGCACTTAGGGACATGTTTTAGTGGTGGACTTGGCAGTGTCAGATTATCTTAAAGCTCCTTTCCAGCCCCACTGATTCTACAATTCCATGCAAGTTAGAAGCAGGGTAATTACTGCCCCCTTAAGATTTTACATTAAATTACAGATAAAGGGGAAAGAGACCCGTGTGAATGAATAAGGAATGCCTGCTATTACCCAAGTGTAAACAAGAATCACCTGAACGCAATCCTGTGCCATGTACTCTGGGATGGCCCTGCTTGAGCAGGGAGGCTGGATCAGATGACCCACTGTGGTTCTTTCCAACCATACCTGTCCTGTGATTCTATGAAGTGCAGCCCCCTAATGTGCATAGCACTGCCAAAGTGAAGTAGCTCCCAACTGTTCTAGCTCATCAGACCATTCTTCAGCTGAAATTTCCAAAGGAAAGATGCAAAGCTGGGGTTTGTCCACTTCAACCACAGTCATTTCTGTGAGCTAGTTCACAGATATATGGAGTTCCTCACCGCAACAAAATTGGAGCAAGACCTCAAATTTCAAGCATGTCAGAATGAGAAAACATATGCTAGTTTTGTCACTGAAGAAAACATAACCTGCAATTCATCTTTATGCAGTTTACATGTACATTTCTTAATGTCTAAGACAAGCTATTTTTCCTCTCTAAATAGTGATTTGTTCAGACACACTGCCTTTATTAAAAACCCTTTCCTTACAGCTAAAATAAAACTTGATTTCAATTGCCACACCCAAAAGGGAGTAAGACAGATTTTCATTTTTAAAATAAATATCTCAAGCCACTTCAATTTAATAAACTTAGCATGAAGATGTACAAACTACACCTTTTTTCTAATACATCCAAATCCCACTTCAGATGAGCAGCAACTTTGAGAGCAAGAAGTTTTAGAATGCGGTTTCTTTTGTTATCAGGTGGTGGCTGGACTTGGTTCTGTTCATTCACTGATGGTTTTGAAGCTTGTTCCAAGAACTGAACAATCAGCTGCACAGGTGGTGGGTCTGCAAAAAAAACACAGCCACTCCTCAAATTTTTTGTAAGCCCAGAAATTAACTTTTTTTCCCAGCTGTGAACATGGTTCTTTTATCCTTGGTGTTTATAGTGCTGACATTGTTACTTGGTAGATTCTAGTCCCAAATGGTGTCCTGCATGTGCTGACTCAAACCAGACTATTAAGATATCTTTGCTTAATGTTAAAGTTCACTTGACCATGGCAACCACTCTTACACTTTAATTTATTTTCACTACTTTGTATTAATTATGTTTCAATACTTCCATCTACTGAAAATAAATGCTGCCTAATGAAATCACGAGTGAACTATCATAAAACTATCTACTTGTAATTCTCCTCTGCATGTAAAGTATATTTACAAGCAACTGCTGGTACTTCTGAATTAAGTTAGAAAATACTTTCAGATTGGTTAAAAAACAGCATCAAAAAAAGCACCCAAATCTCTCCCTTGCAATAAGATAGCCTTTTTTAAAAAAAGTTGCCAAACCACAACTATTACACTCTCACTGAACTTAGTGAAACATAAATATTATTAACTTGCTTAATCAATTACAAAACAGACTGTAAAATCTAAGCGTTGATCTAAGCTAGATTATGCTTAAATTTTTTTCGTAGAGGCAACACTGGCCCAGGTTTTCCTGCTTCCTCCACCTCCTTGCAGAATTTGGGTGCTGAAAAAGATAACTACCACTTATGACTGTCACAAGATCAGGTAATTTTAAATATGGTCACTTTCTTACAATACATCAGACGAGATTTCTATTTATTCCAGGTCCAGAGAGCAATTTCAGCACTGAACCTTTCGGAGGACTTCAGCTCCAGCCACTAACAAGATTCCAACAGGAGAAAACCAGCTGTGAACTGCAATGATGTTCACGAGCAGCACTACCCACCGAACAAACAAGCAAACTACAACACCTTCCGCACACAACATTCACATATACGAAAGGAAGAGCGATCTACCAGACAAGAAAGACAGAGAATTGAAGTTATTAAACAGGAAAGATAACGTGAAATGAGAAAAAACCGCGTTATTGCCGGCGGTAAATGCCGCCGCACAGCCGCTGGCAGTGCCCGGCTCCCCCTGCCTCCCACTGCCCAGGACCGCAGCAGAGCCTCCCGACGCCTCACAGGCCCCCGGAACGACCCTGCCGCAGGAGGGGCCGGGGAGCGGGGCCGGATCGAACCCGAGGCCGCGGGGAGGCGGCGGCCAGCAGGGCACGCACCGGGAGAGGGCTTCTGTAGGTGCTGCTCCAGCAGCGCCTCCTCCAGCACGAACTCGAACCACGACGTCTGCGGCGGCGTGCATGGCCGGCTAGAGGTGGCGGCTTCCCGATCCGCCGCCTCCGCGCTCATGCCGGCCGCTCGGCAGGGCACCCGGCACACACAGACCTCCGAGCACACAGCCACCGACGGCTGCACAAGATGGCCGCCGGGCCCGCCCCCTCGGAGGCGGCCCGAGCAGGGCCCCGCCCGCAGCGGCGGGGGCAGCGCCGCGCCTGTGGGGCAGCCCTGACGAGGGGCCGCGGGTTGGCGGCACAGCCGCCTTGGCTCCCTTAGGGAATCGGTGGTTTTCTTTCCGAAATCACTAGTTCGATGCATATCCCGTGCCACCGCCTGCAGCCGCCCCTCTGCCTTTGCGTCCACCGCGTGTCCCCGCAAGGGCGTGCCCTCAGGCCAATAAATGGCTCACCCTCCACGCTCCTGCCCATGCGCACCCTATTGCCTCGTCAAAGGGTAAAGAAATTAGGACCTTGATCCTTGATGGAGGCAGATTTAAATCATAGAATGTGAAGGGGCTGGAATAGACCTTCGGGATCACCCAGCCCCAGCCCCTCCTGCCATAGACAGATGTCTCCCACCGGAGCAGATTGCTCAGAGCTCCATCCAGCCTGGCCTTCAACACTTCCCAGGTAGGGACATCCACAACCTCCCTGGGCAACCTGTTCCAGTGTTTCACCACCCTCACAACTGATAGGAAAAATGGGTGCTAATGTCTACAAATGATTCAATGAGGAGATGATTTAGGAGATTTAGGAGAAATGGATTTCTAGGAACATCAAGCTGTGTAGATTTGTGACAGAGCCCAAGTGTTTTGACCAGACATTTTGAATTCCTGAACTATAGGGTATTAGGAGAAATGGGTCTGTGCAAAGTCTATTGCAGAGCCCAGATGGTCTGAACTTTTGGTGGATGTGCAGAACGCAGACAGTCTGAACTTCTGAACTATAGGGGAAAATGACAATACGTGTTTTGGGGGGAATATGTGGTAGGTGGTTCAGGAAGGCTGTACTTCCCTGGTACCTCATCAGTGTGGAAAGGAAGAGGGCAACATGTGGTCAGGAGTTTAGGATAAAAGGAGGCTGCATCCTCCAAAACCTCAAGAGACCCCTTGGGGAATTGGCCTAGTGGAATTTCTCCCTTCATTATAATAAAATTGCAGGACTCCTGCTTTCTTTATAGACATTAGCTTTTCAAAGCATGGCTTTTACACGGTTAAGAATTTTTTCCTAATATTTAACCTACATTTCCCCTCTTTCCATTTGTACCCATTCTTCCCTGTGTTATCACTACAGTTCCTGACAAAGAATCCCTCTCCAGCTTTCCTGTAGGCTTGCTTCAGATACTGAGAGACTGCTATGAGGTCTCCACACAACCTTCTCTTCTCCAGGCTGAACAGCTCCGACTTTCTCAGCCTGTCTTCATAGTGGGAATGCTCCTGTCCTCTTACCAACTTCATGGCCCTCCTCTGGACTTCCTCCAACAGCTCCATATCCATCTTATGAATAAAGTGGCAGAAGAGCTACTCTTTCAGCACTAACAACTTCCAGTGTTATTAAGATGTCAGCATTTGCATAGTCCATGTCTGACTGTGTCACTTTCTCAACTGCAACTAGCCAGGGTCTGGTTCTGAAGCTTTTCAGGTATCCCTGTTCTTAAAATGTAGATATCCTGGGGAGAGGCAGGATGACCAGCAGAAGCTTTTATCTATTTCAGTAATTGGCTGAGTTTCTCTAATATTTTACCAAGAGAAGAGTTCACAAAGGTTGCACAGGAAGTTTGCAGTGTAGATATATGATTACATACAATATTACAGTACTAGAAAAGTTTTTCACCCAGGGGGTGGTTGGGCAGTGGAACGGGCCACCCAGGGAAGTGGTTGCAGTATCAAGCCTGACAGTTCAAGTAGTATTTGGACCATGTTTTCAGGCAAATGGTGTGACTCTTGGGGCTGTCATGTGCAGCTCTCAGCTATAAGTATTCTGCGTAACTGACCCGAGGAGGGTCTTCCATGAGGACACAAGTCCATTACATGTCCTGAGTTTATTGCAATTTATCTTCTGTCATGCATGTTACTCTGTGTGTTCAGTTATTTGAGGGAAAATATTAATTACTGCATCAGCTTTCCTGAGTTACTGTTTAATGCATCCATATGTAAAATGTTCAATTTCCAAATATGAATTACAAAATAACTCTCAGGGAGATCATAGTCTGTTAGCATGATTTGTAGCACATTGTTGAAATTAGTCGCTTTTGGAAGAGACAGTTTACCAATAATTAAGCTAAGCTTTACTTGATACCAAGTTCAGAAGAGGCATCTTAATAAAGAGTAATAAGAACATATATCCACTTCATGGAAATGTTGTAAGAATTCAACACTTGGAAGAGACACATTACTGAAGTTCTGTGGCTCAGCAGTTTTCATTTTCAGCAACAATTTATGTAATGTCCCTTGGTGTAAGAAGTGTTGCAGTTTCTTACCACACTACACAAACATCTTTAGAAAGGAGGAAAAATTTTCATTAAAGATGTGGCTATATGTTAATATATCCACCATATTTCTTTTTTATGACTTGTAAGAATGATCAGTGCCCAGCCCATGTGAGGTTTTGGCATGAAGGAGTGGCTCATGGTGACTTGTTCTTCAAATCTTTCTAATAAATATTACTAATTTAGTATCATGGATACAAATAATTTTATAAAATGAATGCAATTTTTTTTTATTCAGGTCACATGGTACTTTTGTTCAATCACTTTTTGATGTAAACTGTTATAATAGTATCAAAATCTTCCTTCTAGGTACAAAACTAAATTACATTTGCATTCTGTATGCCAAGTAAAATGATGAAGAGTGATGAAAGACCTAATTTTAAAACATTAATTATAAATCAAAGCGAGTGTCAAGACTTTGATAAAAAACAAATGTTGAGTATCATGGTAATTAAAAAATCCCACTGAGTTGAAAACAGTTAAAAAACCCCTTGGTGCTTCAGAGCTTGCAAGCACTCTGTAAGCACCTACTAACATTCACACATCACCTCATGCATTGGGAGCTGCCCCACTTCAGAGAGGTTAAGAGAGAAATGGGAAGAACAAAGTGATTTACCCATGACATTTTTCATGAAAAAATGAAAAAACCCATGAAAGATTTACCACACTCACAGAAGTGAGTGTTCAGGTCAATGTCAGATTTCAGAAGATTCTGATTGCCTTTTTTTCATACTAAAACCAGTCATTTATTGGAGAGCAGGAGGAGGCAAAGGAGCAGAGCCTAGGTTTCCCATTCCCTGTTTTGAGAATCCCAGTTTTTACAATGACTGTCCTGATTGAAAGAATTCAGTTCCAACTTTTGCCTGGATGCCCTTCTAGCTTGTCTTCACACCTGCTATCAGGTCTTCTGTTTTCCAGCTGCACACTTTGAAGAAGGGTTCCATGGGAAAAGCAAAGTTGGACATAAAAGTTTACTGAACAGAAACTTTTTCCAGGTTTCACAACTGTCTTTAAGAGTGTAAAATTGTCACAAAGTCATGTTCACAGATGGGATCTTGCTACTCTTTTCCCTTTCGTACAGGTAATTAGAAAAAGGGTCAGACAGAAAAAGTCCCACAGAGCTGGGCAGCCTGTAACAGTGAGTGAGGTGTCATGTCAAGGAAGAGAAGAGTTTAGGAGAATAAAACAAAAGCTGACAAAAAAACCAGAAATTGTAAAGGTTTTATATTTAACATTGGCAATAATTATTTCACAGTCTAAGTTTAATTCCATTTTAAAAAAGAATGCCCCATGCATTGTTACCCACCTGATAGGTTTCATATTAATACTAGGGAGAAAATAGTTCAAGTTCTTGCATCCAGGATAATTCTAGTAAGTCACTGTGGTCTACACAAATAAAAAAAGGATATTATAATACTATTCTATAGATAACCTACATTCCAAAGTTTTCAAGAAAATTCATGCTTTAAAAGTCTTTGCACTTATATAATGAAATAACTTTGTACAGTGCATATAAAAAGATCATTCAGATAATCACTCCTGGGAAAAGTGAGTATATCATGCTATTGTAACTAAAAAATTTGCATCAGTTAAGTTACTTGGTGTAACTTATATATATATAAAAAAGGGCATTTTTAAAAGTAGTGTCCATATGTCATGACAATTTGTCAAGTTCCTTTAAATCTGGTTACAAATTTTCATTTGAGACCACATAGAGTTCTTTAAGCTTCTCAAACTTTGACCCCCACTCTTGGAGGCAATCATAATTTAGATCTTCATCCCCACTGAGGGAATCTAATGAGCTAAGGCTCCCTGCTAGAGAGCATTGCCCTTCCAAGCAGTAAAAATGGATAGTGTCAGCTGGAAGACTCTTTAGATCATTGTCTGCATCCCGTATGATTTGAGAAACATATTCCTTGAAGTCTGGGATGCTGGTAACAGCTGATATTGCTTGCTTTTGATGTGCATGTTTTGGGAGAGAGTCTCTTTTTGAGCCAGTTGGTGTCCTGGAGTGTGGAGCAGCTGCTCGCAAGGAGGAGTGGGGAATTTTATGGAGAGGTTTCTTCAGTCCATCTATATCATAAGCATTCTGGAAACAAAGAGAATGCAAATATTAGAGAGAAACAACTCAAAAGGAAACTGATTCAAAAAATGTTTTGTGACACAAGACTGAATTCTGTGAGTTTTATATAAGTTAAAGAAGAGAGTGCCTAGTTCAGAGGACTAAATTCAGATCATGGCATATCCTTTCATGTAACAACAGTTTTCAGCTAAAGCAACAATGGTGTGTCCAGAGCAACTCCCTTGAAGGTGGGTACATGTGACCAGCATCATTAAAGGTACAGACTGGGTTGAAATACAAGCCTGCCACCTAAGAGGATTTCAGGTTAAAAAAAAAAGAAAAAAAAAAAACAAAACGAAAAAAGCCAATTTGATAATAAGTTGACTAAAAGGTCTGGGAAAGTGAGGAGATGTTGGATTTTCAAAGCTGGATTGAAGCTGCATCATACCTGATCACGTTCTCCACCTCCTTCTTCATTATAATTGAAGACATTTTCTCTAACATCCTCCCAGCTTTCGCGCTCTTCAGGAATGTGGTAAATTCCTCCTTTCCGAAACCCTGAACTTCCCCACTGACTCCACACTGTGTAGGAAACCAAGAGTGCTGGAAGAAATAAAGACACATATTTGTTATATGTCATATGAAAAAGTATGTTGCATGATAAACAAGTAGTTATATGATTCCTGAGATATTAAATCAACTCTTAATTTGACAACTAAATTTTCAGGTAAGAAATGAGTATTGTTAAAAAATAAACAACTTAAATTCATGAATGTAAAGAATAATCTATGTATATTACATCATAAGCTTCATTAAAAGGGTATTTTACTTACCTAAAGGAATCCATTTAAATAGAAGGCATTTTGGCCAATCTCTGGCCTTTCACCAATCCTGAGTAAATAAGATACCCAAAGTAAGTAAACCACTGTTTTAATGAAGGTTACAAGTGTAATATAATAATGGAGTCTTTGCTATTATGAGATGTGTATGTAGTTTATCAGCATCAACACATTTTTATGGTGTTATTGATTTTTCAGCCAAAGTGCAGCTGCAAAAGGACACACTAAACATCTCTCTCTGCCCACACTTTTAATGAGGCTTGCCTTTTAAGACCATGAACTTTCTAGAAGATCTCTTCCTTCATAATATGTGAAGAGCATTTGTAGCTGTAGGTCCTACCTACTACAAATGTAAGGGCTCAGGACAGATGGGAGTTTCAAATGGATGTGGCTGCAGACAGAGTTGCACACAAAGATGGAAAGCTCTTACTTAAGAAGGATTGAAAGTAAGTGACTCTGGAAGAGAAAATCCTATCTTTGCTTGAACTGTCTTCAAAGCAAGTAAACTGTAACTATGTGCTGTTGTCTATCTCTTAGCATCCTCAAACAGTGATCTCCAGAAAAGGTGAAACACTGATCACAACACTCAAAGGTAAAGGAGACTTAATGTAGTGGAACAAAGTACAAGATTAAGAATAAGGAAAAAAGTTACATGATCTCCTACCTAGGAAGACAAGGAGGCACATGCTGATTGCCAGAATAGAGCCAGAGCTTAGTCCAACAGGTCTTCCAGCCTTCACCTGGCTAATTTCACACCATCTTCCCTTGTAACCTTCAGGGCACTGGCAGATAGTCTTGTCTTGGGATTGAGCCACACAGGTACCTCCGTTTCTACAGGTCCAGTGTCCACAAGGGGATGAGATACAGTGTCTGAGCCCTGTAAGGGTGTCAGTCACTTCTACTTTCCCAGCTGGGCACCTGAACAACCAAAGCAGATGATATCTTATAGGCAAGCAAAGCATCTGGAGCTGTGTTGTTTTGTGCAAAGTTTGGTACTGTTTCTTTAAAGTTCAGTTTAATTATTTTCAAGCAAACCACAAATCCACATTGAAAGTTTGAGATACATGGAAAGTTTAACTTAGTGAGCTAGTAGACTTATGAAAACATGAACACATGTTCTGATTTCCTGATCCAGAAGATATGCAGAAGAGCTTCACTTTCCTTAAAAGAGGGAGCCATCACTGTCTGACTAACCCTTTTTCTACATCCATGTTCTAATCCAAGTCCCTAAAAGATCAATAAGAAAAGAGCTAGCAAACACGTGGTATAAGTTCAGTAATGTTCCTTTGGATCCTGGGGAGAAATGTCATTGACCTCCTCAGAATGACTCATCCTGTCTTTCAGGATTGATTTCTTCTTGTGTGTAATTGGAGAGGCCCTGGAGGTATGGTGTGAGGTCACAGACTTTCTTTCTGCAATCCAAAGAAGAAATTCTACTGAAAAAATGGCAGAGACTTCATATTGTTCTTTCAGAAGCAGTCTAAAGAATGGAGTGTCCCCAGGCACACTTAAAACCATTTCACAGCCTCTTCTAGCAAAGAATCACCAGACTTCAGATATGCCAATTTTTGCCAAGAATTCAAGTGACTCCTCCTCTCAGTCCTGCATGTATTGATGTTTGGGTTTTTTAAACAGGAATGCCTGTATTTTGATTTGCATATTTTAATAAATATTTTGAAATTTTTCTTTAAATAGTGGATCTTCTCCAAGAAACTAACTGTGTAGGATAACAGCTGTTGGGCTTTGGCTCTGGCCCTGGAAGCCAATTTTAGAATCCAGTTTTGTGACAATCTAATTTTGAAAGTCTCATTGTTTCATACAAATTATAATAAATTTAAACTTCTTTACAGGAAATATATGTAAATATGTATTGAATTTGCAACATACATATATATATATAAATATAGATATCTTTATGTATAGATATATAAAGATATACATATATGTATATATCAATGTGTATATATACAGTATATTAGTATTTTCATACAGAGGACAAACCAAAGCTTTGTAATCCACCTTTTATCAAAGGACATTTCATTTTCTCACTGGCCTTCTCACCATGGAAAAAAGGTGGAGTAATTAGGTTCCATACCAGACTTGCAGAAAAAGGCAAGTCTAGTCCATGATAGAAGATGAGATGAAGAGAAGGATTTGTCCTTGGGATGGCTCTCTCTGGCCAGCAGCCACAGGGAATTTCACTGTTAGAAGCAGTTGCCTGGTCAAAGGTGGAAAGAAAGAGCTTCCCAGCCATCCCTGGATGAAAACAAAAGCTTCACGTACCGGCATTCATATTTTCTCCAAAGGTCTACACAAAGGAAGGGGCTGTAACAGGGCTGGCTGCTGCAGGCACTGGAATGGCATCCCATGGTGACCCCTTGCCGCCTCAAAATTAATCCAAACTCTGTGCTTCTGCCTTCCACGAGGAGTGGCTGACCATCCAGCTGGACGTCACGCATACAACCTGCAACAAAGCAGAGGAGTATGCACAGAAGCACATTAAGTTAGCTGCTTTTCCACCTCAAGCCTTGTCCCCAGCACACAAGCAGGAGAACTTAGAGAATTGCAGAAAAAACTTAAAGCATTGTTTAAAAATATCCCTATACTATGCAGTTTTATTTTAGGAGAGCTACAGAACATGCATCTATTGTGCTCTGGTCAATCTACAGATTGGCAGTAGTTCTCCAGGAGAACTGCACTGGACCAATACCACAGTTCAGCAGAACTGTGCTATGAATTAGAACAGTTCCACTAAATTAATCTAGATTTGAGATGTAATTTTAAAAGTGGGGCTGCATAAAAAGCAACAGAATGGAAAAAGCTGTTTTCTTGTTGAACCACAAAGTTAAAGCACTCAACCCCAGGAAATTGAGAGCACCACAATTTGCCTTGCAATTCTTTCTGCTTCTGCCAAGAGTTGTTTTGCCTGTTCCTTAAATCCTTCTGAGGCAAAAAACAGGAGTGAAGATCACACCATGAGTACACTGCCTGAGGCATGGGAAACCCTGACCTAGTGAAAGTGCCCCTGTCCCTGAGAGAGGGTTTGGAACCAGGTGATCTTTAAGACCTCTTCCAACCCATTCTATGATTCTATGAAATAAGAAACTGAAGTGCTATTTTTTTAATATTTACAGGAAATCTCACATCTTCACTAGAACCAGATACAATGGCACATTGAGTTGAACATTGAATTCCCCAATAAAGGAAGGGCATAGTAGTCCACATGGGAATTGTTACCTGGGTTTTAGACTATCCAATACACTCAAAGATGCCACTTTCAGGCTTTAATTCCCCCCCCCATTAGGAATCCATCATATCACTTACCTTGGAAATCACTCTCTGAATGACTGGGAAGTCGGTTTCCTAGCACGATGCTTGCCCAATCCATTTCAAACCATCTATTCATACCCAAGACAGAGGTGACTTCTTGATCCCCTCCACCACTGTTAACACGCAGGGTAAATTCATTGTTGTAGCGCTCCATGGTCAGAAGAACCCACTGGCCATTGTTTATACGTAATGTTCTCATTCTCAAAGAGTGATTTTTGTCCCCCAAACTGAAGTTAACACTAAAGAAACCCTCAACCACCTAGAAGAAGACAATAAAAATCTTTAATAACAGAAATGCACTTTTAAATGTTATTACACAGTTCTGCCTTAAGAAATGGATGTGAGTTTTTAAAATGGAAATGGCACTCTTGTTTTTAAGTGCTTTATTCCCATATAAAAGTTACCACAAGAAAACTGCAGGTGTAGGAATTATCAACTCTTTTTTTTTTTTTACAGGCCACTCTTCTAACTCACATGAACTCTTTAATCAGCTTTCTCCCTGCTGATATCTACCTCTAAGTCTTCCCAGCTGACCTTCCTGTTTCAATTAGAATAATTAGCCTCTCTCTAGCTAGTATAGTCCAGACAGCTTTTTCAAACAATAACAAAAATGTAGAGGCAAGTTTTACAGACAGGGAGATATAGAAGCCAAGGGAAAAAGCAAGCAGGGCAAGCAGAACAGACTTCTTCATTCACATGCACCACATGGACATTTTACAGGCAGTGTAAACTAGAATTTATTCCATGAAAGAGTGATACTGAGAAGGACAACATAAATGAGAGTAGTTATCCTCATATGGAAAACTTTTCCTCTTTATTACATTACAGAACAGATGTCTTCAATGAGAAACTGCATCTTTTTCTCTCACTGTGGTAGTCCATGACAAACAAGGAGCACCCAAGCAGAACAGCTCTGCTCACCTCCAGTCGGATGTATCCGTTCCCATCTGCAGAGGCCAAGCTGAGAAGGGTGCTGTGGGAGATTCGGGTGCGCACCATCAGCTGGATCCGAGTGCTTCGCGTGCTGAGGATGCTCCTGGGCTCATAATGGATCCAGCTGTCCCTTCCGAAAGCCCATTCTGGAAGAACTGAGCACAGCACACAAAATCAAAGTGAAAACCTCAGAAATGTCTGCTCCCTCAGATTTCTGGTTTTTGAGAATTTACTAGCTCTGAATGTCAGAGTTTTAGTTCTTAAGGAGTTTTGGCAATACAATGAAGCATCATGCATAAAGCAACCTCTGTCCCACTTTAAAGGGAATTAAGAGAAAACCAATAAATCAGAATTTAAGCAGGAAAGGGACAATTAACTACTATCTCTTGCAGTCTGCCTGTTACAAGTGTATGTTCTACCCAATCACTCCTACACTGTGCCCAAATAACTTTTTTTTTTTAAAAATCTGAAGCATATTTTCCAGTAAAGTAGCTCCTGTTGATCTGAAAAACAGAAAAACAAAACAACCCCCCAAAAAAAACAACCAAAGAAAAGAATCAAATATTTCTTTCAGTCCTTTAGTCCTGTGGTTAAAACCCCCACTGTTAGAAAATGTATGTTTTATTTCCCATTTCAGTTGGCACAAGAGAAAGCCTGAGAGAAGGCACAGGATTTTTTAACTACATAGGGAGATTAAGTTAGTGTTTACTATCCTAACTAAAGAAAATGCACTGAAATTATTTGTTTCCCTATCCCTCTGAGGAACCCAGGGTCCAGCACAGAGTTTGATGAAGTTGCATTGCACACTTCTGTGGAAATAGAACACCACTAAACTACCCAGGACCTGATGCTCTTGCAGAGAAGGCTCCTGTTTCAGTCTCATTAGCTGACAGCAATTCTAGATCTGTTTTAGGCCAAGCTTAGTTGAAAAAAAAATAAATTTCTTTTTACCAAATAAAGATAGTTCAAGTTAGTTAATAGACAGGACAGGCACCGGGTTACCAACGACTCATCAGATGTCAGTGTCATGCAAGCAGAAATCAGGGAGTATCCAGCTCATCCTGGGACAATTAGTTTGGTTCCCAGGATGTGAAATATCAAATAATCAAGAGACTTAATTTCTGCATTCTCTTCCTTTCACCATTGTCTTCTCTCCTTTCTTGAAGCATGTTTTCTTTTCTCCTCTAGCTTTCACCCCCACATTATTGTTCCTAACCCAGTTCTCTCTTGTTCACTGTCTCTGCAGCTACATGCTTTAGCTGATGAGCAGGCATGAGTTTTCCTGGGATACTCCAGTGACTCCTATCCTCAGCTGTCTTCTCCTTGCTGTGAACATGTCACAGTCATTCATAAAGCTGCACACCAACATTTTGTAAACCAATATATTAGGAGAAGCTGGTGCAAATCAAAGTTTATCTGTTACATCAGGATATGACTTATGGATTTTGAACAATTACTTTCCGAGCTCTTGGTTTGTCCTACAGTAATGAGGGGTAGAACCAATATATCAGCTGGGCTTGTGAAACAGCATTTCAAAATAATGCAAAACAGAGCAGGATTTGAATCCAGGCAGATGTTTATAAACCAGTATCATCTGTCTGTAATACAAATAGCTTAACAATATTAACTGATTTTGTGGTCATTATGAACACCTTAAACAGTGAATGCTCCAGGCCTAGACCATGCCAGTTACAATTCCAGTCCTCCCCCTCATCGGACAGACAGGGCTTCCACTGAGTAATTTACTGTCACACTTTTTAAGTCTTGTGTGGCAGATGGACAAAGAAGAGAGGGTCTAGCTGCCTGCATAGGGTATTATTGTTCTCTATACAAGAAGAAAAATTAAGTGCATTGAGCTGAATGGATATGTATAATGCACCATTGTCCTGTTCATTAATTCCAGCATATTGATTCAACACTAGCTTGCAAGCACTCCTTTCCAGCTGCTCACTGCTGCTTATCCTCATCTGTGGCTCACTCAAACCACAGGACTGAGGGGATAATTCTCTTCCAACAAAAGCCTCTAGTTATGGGGCACTGGTGTTCTTTACAGACTGTTATGATCACTCACATCATTCGTACTTTGTACCTAGAGGCAGGTAAAGGCCCAATAAACACCTGTCACTCACTTCTGCCTGACCGATGAAGGTTTTAAGATAAGGAGGACAGAGCCAACTTCAAGTGTATATCTCCTGTACCCTGAATATGCATGTGGACTACTAAGGGTTAAATAATTTATTTCCTAAGTTTTTCAATTGTGCTAATTTGTACCTAAGTGTTTGAATTTTGAAGTGGAAACATTTAAAATGTTTCCACTTTCTTATAACATCTCAGAGGTTTTCATTATCCACCATGGGAAGCTTTTGTTCTCTGATACACATTTCATTTTTGACTTTGACATATTCCATATTTGACTTTGAACAGGATAACACATTTGTTGCAACCAGCCTGATATTATGCCTCCCATGTACACCCACTGCTGTGGTCTAGAGGCATTGCTCAACTTGGAATTTGTTCTAATGACAGATGCAAATGCAATTATCACCATTTTATAAATGCAAAATGGGGCCTGAAGATAACAAGAGGGTTACGCCCACAGATTTCACATGTTCATTAAACTTTATTTTGTGATCAGCATGAGCAGAGGAAAAAGCCACAATGCAGAATATTTCCCCTTTCACCACTGAGAAATAAGATGGTGATAAAAAGGACAAAACAACCTGACCACTGCCCTACCCTACAAAATAAAGCACTTCTTGACTTTATTTAACCCTCATCCATGACTTTATTTAACAAGAGTTAGTAGGATCTTTACATCTTTGAAGATGTAAATCATTCTCAGAGTAGAGCATAGTGTTATTATTCTGTTCAGTTCAAACACATGGCAGTATGACTTTGAGCACTGGAAAAGTTTGTCTGATGCTCCCACAGATCCTCACCACAAATTTCTCCCCAGAATTTGCAGTACCTTTTTCACATGCTAATCCAGCATATCCTGGGGAACAGTCACAGTGAAAGAAATCCCAGCCACCAACACACTTGCCATGGCTGCCACAGGAGGCCATCCCACCACTCTGACACATTTCATCCATAAGGACACAGCCAGGAGCACTGTTCAGGGACTCTGCAGGGTGCTCTAAATCATAGACCTGGAAAAGGTCAAAGAAAACCATCACAGCAGGTGCCTACAATTATCAGCAATAAACCCAAAACTGATCTTTGTGGCCCTACCTTACTATCAACGATGACATTGCGTATGCAGCCCACAAACCCTCTGAAGTTCCTTTGTGAGTTACGGTAAGGCAAGGTCTTCTTAACTCCACCCAGCTGCAGGGGCTGTTGACCATTGAAGAGTTTACCCATGCTGAACAGGAGGGAAAAGAAAGAATTAGTGGCATGTAAAATACAACAGCTTGGCTGGTTTCACCACCCCTGCCTTTTTCTGTTGCTCTTTTAAGTAGCTGTGTTTCAATTTTTAAATTTTTTTGTTGTTGTTGGGTTTTTTGTTTGGTCAGTTGTTTTTTGATGTTTGTTTGTTTTTTGTTTTGTTTGGGATTTTTTGTTTTGGGGTGGGTTTTTTGTTTGTTTGTTTATGTTGTTGTTTTTTGTGGGTTTTTGTTTTGTGTTTTTTGTTGGTTGTTTTTGTTTTACCTTTGAGATCTCACAATCTCTCCAGAGGCTTCACAGGCAGACAGATCCATTTGGGAAACCTTAGTGACACTGCCATTATCTCTAACTGAGACATTCACACAGTTGTCAAGAATCAGCTTCACTTCCTAGAAAAAGGCATTATTTAAAACAATTATATCCAGAGACGGCATATATTTTAATTGTTTATTTTCTTTCACTTAGCAGAAGGTGGAATAATAACCAGCAATTACAGTGCAGGAAGCTTTGTTAAAACAATAAAATACTCCATATACTAATCTGGAAAGTTATTGCACATGGCATATAACTAAAGAGCCACACAAAGGAAAGATCTGACTCTGCCATGACCATGCCAAATCATTGACATAATAGAGGGAGCATGGGACATTCTTGGAATTTTCTGCAATATCAACAGAGAGATAACCTAGCAGAGCAGAAAGTGTGTCAGGCTGCATCCCAGATCCTGACATGCCCTTCAGCTTGTCTTATGTGGGAGAGGAGGGGGAACCTTGCAGATGCCTTCAGTAGTGTTATAGCAGCAAGATACTCCCTCTACACAAAAGTGCATCCACCTCCTTTGTGCTACACATCTAAAGTCTCTTGGTGGGTGGGGCAGGGCTTCTAACTCAGATAAAGTACAAATATTTCACTCAATCACATCAGAAAGCATCTAGCCCCTGGATTATCACAACTCTCTTGTCTAAGCAGCAGGCAGGAGAACTAAACAAATGAAATAGCATGGCCAGTTTCATAACTAGATCTGACTTCTCCAGGTCTTGTTCTGCTTCACTGCTTCAAGACTAAGAGGATGTCCAAACTGACAAACTTCTCCCCCTGCTGTTTCAGAGATGATGGAAAATGGATTGATTGATTGATCGATTGATTGATCGATTGATAAGAGTTCTACAGAAGGAAGGAAGGAAGGATATAACTAGCTATATATTTGGAAGGTATAACTAGGTATATGAATTAATGCTTACACAGGACTACCCATATTTACACTTGCCTTTCCATCATTTATAATTTTAATATTGTGCCAGCGGCGATCTGCAACATTAACTTTTTGTGACAGCTGCAGGAAAAGCTCACCAGAGCTGTGGCCCACGGTCAGTGACGGGACACCACCAGAGAGCTCTGCAAAGGAAAGACTCTTATTGGATATGCAGTAACCATGTTTCATTCAAATGAAAATGAAATAACTGTTGCAGTTAGATCTTAGTTAGAGAAGATTTTTAGACAGCTTAAAAAATGTCCAGTTTCTAACGGTGACACAAAAATATGAATTAGGCATACTAGCAATCTACTGTGCATTCTCCTTATTCTCCAAAAGTAATTTGCTGAGCCTTTTTAAAAATAAAAACACCAAACCCGTGAACTAAGTAGAATCCCACCTTCACATAAACACAAGTACTTTATAAAGTGCTAACCTAAAGCAAGGAAATTTTCCTGTTCTCCAGGCTGCCCTTGTGCTGCTGGTCCGTGGTACAACAGAAGGCCATCAACAACTTCAGTGATAAACTCTAAGGAGATGCGGCTCTCAAAGCAAGGCTGAAGAGGAGGGAACCAAGCATAACCGTGGCCTCTGAAGCTGTGTTTTGTCTGCTGGCAGTCTGGTCCGTGAAAATTTGCAGCACATTTACATCTATTTGAAAAAAAATAAAAGCAAATATCCACCATACAAACAGAAAATGCAAAGGTTCTGTAGAATTCTGAAGTAGATTCTGACAACAGAATCCATTTTAAACACGGGACTCCATGTTCCCTAGGCCATAGTAGAGATAAAGCATTAGCAAAACTTCTGTCAAAAAGTGTTTTGACTTGTTTGTACAAACAGAATAAAAATTTAGTCTAAATTATAATATGTCTATGCAAGGATATTCTGTGAGTAAATGATGGACCTGTTGTAATATATAAAGCCCGTGAAAATCTCTTACCTCTTCAGCATAAATAAAGAAAAATACGCTTTTCACTAGGGTTAGTTGTCAGCTTGTCTGAAGACTTTATAATGCTGACAGGAAAAGCAAAGGAAACACAGAATCATAGAATGTCAGGTTGAAAGGGCCTCAAGTATAATTTGGTCCAACTTTTCTTGGCAAAAGAATGATTCTAGACAAGGTGGCCTAGCATCCTGGTAGTTGAATCTCAGAAGTATCCATTGTTGGGTAAACCACCACCTTCCTGTGGGGATTAATACAGTGGTTGATCATTCTCATTGGGAAAAAAGTTCTTCTTGTGTCCAATCAGAGTCTCCACAGGAAGGGTGTGGGAAGGCAATATCACCCAGAAAAAGTGGGGTGTGGCAATCACAGATCTTGATGTCTTCATTCCTATTGCAAGGTACTTGCTAGTTTATTTCTTTTACTATCTTTTTCTTTTTCTAGTTTATTTCTTTTACACTATCAAACAAGAGAGGTTTGGAGTTATTCCCTTAATACTCTGTAGAAAAAAGTAGCCATAGTATGACAGTAACAGAACCTGTAAGTGGGAAACCAAAGGAACAACAGAAATGGGCAGAAGGACTGGAAGGGAGATCAGCTGGGCTCCTTTTTCCCAGTTTCTGTTTCCCATAGATTGGTGGTACCTTTGACAGGAGAATGAGGGGGTAGGATGCAGGAAAAGATGACACAAAAAACTACTGAAAATGGAGCAGAAGTAAAGACAGCTCAGAGCTGGACAAATGATAGGTGGCAGAGACTACCTAGAGTTTCTGGGCAGCAAGGTTTCCCTGTCTGATTATACTTGAGCATCAAGAAGAACTGTAGCATGACATGAGCTTCTGTAGCTTCAGTCTGAGTCCTGTCAGCCCTACCCTATGAAGATGATGGCCAGTGTTTCTGCTTTCCTATATTGGGATGATTATTTTTAAGCAAACATGCTGGAAGCCACATCTTGGAGGGGGTCCAGACTAATTCTGAGCTAGTACAGTCCAATAATTTTTTTCATCTTTATACTATATATATTATGCACAAGATCTCATTTTTTGAGAAACAAATGAGGCAAGGAATGTGGGGAAGAGGTTATTAAGTGACATAAGAAATGTGATTAAAACGTTTAACAGCATTGGAAAGTTTAAGGCAGGCTGCACAAACTAAGAATATTTTTCAGAGTAGCATTAATGGAACTGGTGCAGCCTGGAACATTCCCAAGGTTTTCCTGGAGACTATGTTGAACACAAAATGTATGTACCTGAAAACAGAGGTTCTTTTGCAACACCTGTGTGTGAAGCCTAACAAAACTTAGATCTGCCACAGTGGGAAGACATGCAATGATGGTTCCTGAAGCTTCGACTCATCCTCCTTACAGTCTGCACCGCATGCATTTTGTTTGCACCTTATGAAGCTTTACCAACCTGTAGCCCAAATCAGTATCCACACATGTGCCACCATTGAGACAAGGGTTTGTCTGGTATGAGGAGCAGGAAAGATGAGGATTCTCTCGAGCAGCACAGCCACACACAGCATGACTCAGGACCGTCACAGACACCAGTGAAACACTTCCAGCTGTGGTTATGGTTGGTACATGGTTCTGTTCATGCTTACTGATGCATCCGCTGCTGTGAGTGCAGTCTGCAGTCACACATTCATCAATGCCAATCTGGGTGATATTTATCTCCAGAATGCTTTCCAGCTGAATAATAATAAGAAGAATTAGTTGCATTCATCTGACTTTTCCTCTAAGTTCACCAATGACAGCAATGAAAAGCTCAAGTCTTATTTATTTTCAAAACTGGTTGCTGTGCCAATTCCTCCCAATGTCTAGCTCACCCGATACAGCCAAAGGCAGCTCAGTCTGGCATCTGTTAAGGCCAAAGCCTTGGAGTAAGTCAGTTATAGCATGAATAAGCATTTCAAGGGCAAAAATACTGACAATATTCATTAGAGACTGAGTAGATAAATTTTTATCACTAATGGTTCTGATGCATTATTTACATGGCATCTGAACTATATTTTTAATCTGAACTTCTGACTTAAAGATACTGGGAATTGGGACTGCATAGTGAAGAAATGTTTCCAACAGAACAAATAATTTAACTCCTTCAATGTTTTTTGTGGTTTTGTTTTGTTTTGTTTGTTTGTTTGTTGTTTTGTTTTTGTTTTGTTTTGTTTTTTGCTAGAGGGAAAGGAACTTTACTAAATTTTAAACACATATTTCCAGCCTGATTTTGTACTGGAGAGTGGCTCTTTTACTACTTTGCTCTCATAAATCTAGAAACTTAAAACATTTGACTGGTTTGGGAGTTTCAACCAGAGAACTAAAAGTCAAAACATTAAGGCATCATGTAGAAAGGCAACAGGAAAACACATTCTTTATACAGTGTTTCACAGACTTTTCAGTAGGAAAAACATGTTTACAGTCCTAAAAGCATATTGTGTTTAGGTGACTTAATATGTATTTAGAGTCTGGCTTTCAAAACATTTGTATTTGAAACTTCTAGTTTTTAATTTTAATTGCAAAAGAATTGTTTGATTTTACTGTTTGAAACTATCTATTTTTCTCACACGTTACTCCCTCTATCATTCTAATTGTTCACGTTCACTAGGCAATGGACATTACCTGAATAGACACAATGAGAAGATGCTGTGGTTTCATACACAGGATGGATACTTACCCAGGCTCTGGAAGCTGCTACATTGCCATTAAGTTTTTCTGCTTTATAATAAGGTGGGCCATAAACTGCAAACCAAACATCAACCCCTCGGATTGGACTTGGGCTATTCAGCACACTGAAAATGTGAACATTTTCCAGTTGAACTGAGATAATTTCTGAAAGCAGCTTCTTCATCTGGTAGTATTTACTTTGTTTTTCAGGGGACTGGGATATGAACTCCTCTGGTGTGATACCTGTAACAGAAGTTGAAAACTTGACACACATATTTCTTGCAACTGTAGCAATAGAAAAGAGAAGCATCACAGAATAAACCATAAGGTTGTAGAAAATGGGCTCAACTGAAAGTTCAGGAGTATTTTCATTTTTAGGCTCTGAAATTTTCTGTGCTTACTTCTGCTAAAGTAAATCTGTGTGTTCTGAAACTTTTTTGACTTTTATTAATTTCCAATTTTTTAAAATGTTTTGTTGTTTGTTTTTTTTTAATCACAAACATGTTTAAGAAGATTTTACTATTCCACAAAGGTTGAAAGAATCTGGTGAATTTCAGGCAGGCATTTGTTAAAAAAATTTTTTTCTTCTAATATATAAGTTGCTGAGATTTTTAAAAGTTGGTGTAGAAATCAGACAACTTTTCCTTGCTGTCTTTTTTTCTCCATAGATGCAGCATCAGAGGACCATGTAAAGATGCATTTTCAAATCTTTACCTAGAAAATTATTCATTCTTATCCCATGTCCAAAAGCATTCTAAGCAGAATTCTGAGTATCACAGCAATAACATTAAAGACATGGACCATACTTTAGCACATTGCTTACCTTTT
The DNA here is from genome assembly GCF_049639895.1 of Pseudopodoces humilis. Lineage (NCBI taxonomy): Eukaryota > Metazoa > Chordata > Aves > Passeriformes > Paridae > Pseudopodoces > Pseudopodoces humilis. The sequence continues at coordinate 22,932,293 of NC_142200.1, forward strand.
ATTCGTACAGAACCAGCATTATGGAGGGCATCATCTTTGATTTCCTTCACTATAACCTTTACAGTCGAGATAACATCTGGCCAGACTCCATCAATGACTCTAACTCTTATGTTGTATGTTCCCGGTGGGGTTCCTTCTTTAATAGTCAGCAAACCTGAGTTATCATTAAGGATAAAGTACCTGTAATAAGAGTTAAGCCAAGGAACAAGCTATGAGAAGTTCAAATGCTATGTACTAATTATCATCACTGAAGGTTTTTCTGAACCACTTTATCAAAGAAAGCAGATGTGTTCCCTCATGAAGGGACAGAGCAGAACAGAACTTCTTTAAATTGTCTTCTGTTGGTTCCTAATGACTCTTCACTGGTATATCATAAAGGTTTCTTCCTGCTGCTATGCTGTATTAACTGTGTAGGAAGACAAAAGCTGCAACAGCCATAACTTTGGAAACAGTGCAAACTCCTAGTGTAGGTGTCACTGAGAGTGACACCTCTGTCAAAACCTCTGAGTGGCACATGTACATCTCAACCCCAGTCACAATCCAGACACTCCCAAGTCTGTGCATCTAGTTCAAATAAGGTCTTAAAAGCTGTGGTGACATGGAAACACCAGGAGCTTGGGTGGAGGAATTTAGAAGTTAGTAGGTATGTTTCCTGTAGTGGCTCACTGATACAGATTATGGTAGGACTCTGAACAGGAATTTAGAATTCTGGCCCATGAGGCAATAGGCAGCAGGCTGATTTGGCATGCAGCGTTATTTACTGCAGCCTCACACTCAGAAGGGCTTTTGGAGATCTACACACAGAAGTGTCTAACCAACAGAATGCTTTTGTAATCTTGTTTTCAAAAAAAGTCAGTGTAAATATTTGCTATGATTTTGTGTGTGCTCAATTTTCCCATAGAATTTATGCAACTCCTATTTTTCTCTCCAAATACCTTGATGTTTTCCCTTCAAATTGGTAGATTTTGCGATCCCAGTCATCAGCATCAGGGGCACTGACCTGGCCCAGGACTGTCGTGGGGAGAATACCTAGAACAACATAGCACACAAATGGCACAGTCAGACCTCTCACATGTACACACACAGGTATTGGTCTAAACACGTGTCGTAAGCCTAAGACCTCTTAAAAATAGTTGTAGTTCTCAAGACATGTGCACCAGTTTGCAAATGCCACATGGTACCTGGCTTATCGCAGGTTTGCTGTATGATTACATTGATTTAATTCTACAGGTGGCTGCAATGAAAAGCAATGGGAAGGAAAAGAGAAAAGCCACCTCTGAGAATTTTCACTATTTTGTCTGTACTATCCAACCAACTTACGATAACCTGGCATAGACAGGAATTGGTGTTTGGCAGGATAAACAACCAAAATGCAAGCTGGTTTATAAAGGGCAAAAAACAATAGCAATTACAGCAAGACAGAGAAGATGTCCAAAATACAGTGACCAGGCTTATTTTGAGTAAATGGTGAGACTGGGGTGAGATGGAAAGCAGCGTGTACTCTGCTGGCTTTGCATCTTCTCAGCAAAACCAACAAATTAGTATTTTCTGGATTTAAAAATTTACTTCTGAAGGAAAGGTCATAGTTACCTGAATTCATAAACCTACTGAGTAAAAAATCAAGGATACACAAAGAGGATAAATGTGTGACTTCACTGTGTGACAAGGAACAGCACAAATTCTGACAACCAAGGAACTGAATGCAAGGAGAGAAAACTGTGCCTCTCTGGCAACCGTGGTGACATTCATGGGATATTTTGCAGGAGACAGTATACAGGATGCCCCGGTATTTGATTCCCACAGGATATGAATGCAACATACATTGTGATAATATCCTTTTGATTGTTTCTCTCCTTTATATTTTAATTAATCAAAAATCTGAGGTCTTGAATAGTCCCTCCCAGAATTAACCAATGTACCAATGATTTTGAAGAAACAAGTAAAAGGGAATTCAGGCTTAATGAAAATGTTTAGTATTTAAGCTACAGGCAGAGTTTCTCAGCAAATAGAAACAGACGTGGTTTCAATTTAACAGTAAGCTGAACTTGAGTAATCATGCAACAGGCAGTACGTTTCAGTACAAATAAACGTGAGCAGCATCTACTCAGAAGTAGTTCCTAGTGTGCCACAACAGACAATCTATTTAATGTGCTAGCAAACCATAGGACACAGAACACAGTAGAAGAGGAATGAATGCCCTGAGACAACATGGATGCAAGCATCCCAAAATATTTTTACCTGTGTGGTTTATTTCCCTGTTGGGCTTATTATGGGGGCAGAAGATCACAAGAATACTGCTGCCTAATTGCCAAAGCAAGAAGGGAAAGACGGCTTCTCTCACACTGCGTGCAGCCAGCATTCACAGAAAATTCCCCCATAACAGCGTTTTTCAGCTGAAGACTTAGATGAATGTTTCAGCAGTTTACATACGAGTTCAGTTTAAGTGTATTCACTAAAATTCAATTCAGTCTGGAGAAGGAAAAAGGTTTAAGGAGGAGAAAGAAGGTTCTCAGCATTCAGACTCATCATTTGTCAGCAACATTATGAACTTTGGTAACTTTTTCTCCCCTGATATGTTAATGCTGCTGAAAAACTGTATCTGAAACCAAGAGATCATTACTCAAGTTTGACAGAAAGATGCTAAGAAAAGCAGCCAGTTATGCTTCTTCTTCAAGTCTGGCTCACTTTCTTCCACAAATCAAGTGGCCCAGAGTCCTATGCCCCACATACCTACTGCTCTCTGTTGGGGTTTAAGCAAACTTCAGTAGCATCTCTACTGACAGCTTATGTGGAAGAGGACAGAGTCCTCCTGTAAAACTTAAAGCTGCTTCTTTTGACCTTATGTCACACTTGGAAGCAAACATAAGGGAGTGATTTACCATCGTAGCTGTAAATCAGACATTCCATGTAGCCAGCAGAATGTGGGTGGTCATTCTGGTCCCCGATGTTCACAGTAAGTGTGTTGGTGGAGCTCATGGGTGGGATCCCACTGTCTGTTATCAGGATGGGCAGGTAGAATGCCTTGTACACCTCCCTGTCAAAAGTACGCAGTGCAGTGAGCATGGCACTTCCATTGTGGAAGTCCTGCAAGCTGAAGCTGGTCAGGATATCGAAATCACTGAGAAGGCGAAAGGAGAAAGGTGCTCCGTTAGCAGCAGTGTCTCGGTCCTTGGCATACAGCAGTGTGGAGGTCTCATTCATTGGGACGACCTGTGGAGAAGCTGTGTTTTCCCAAACCACCGGGTTATAGTGTGCCTCGAACTCTGGCCCATTGTCATTTACATCCTGCAGAGTCACTAAAACAGTGGCACTGCCAGTCAGAGGGGGTTGTCCCATATCAGTGGCAATGACAATGAGTTGGTACTGAGCCACTGTCTCATGGTCCAGCACTGCTGCAATCATCAGCCACCCATCATTAGCCAAAGAGAACTGGCAACCTGGATCAGACTTGTTTAGCAGGTGGAAAGAAAACCTTCCATTCAGGCCAGAATCCAAGTCAACAGCAGAAACCTGAATAACTTTGGTACCAACTGGTACATCTTCCCCAAGTGCAGGCACTTCATAGAACTGAGGATAGAATACAGGAGCATGATCATTTGAGTCCTCCACGTAGATCACACAGTGAGCGACGCTGAAGAAATCCATGTCCTGTGCTTTCACAGTCAAATTGAATACCCTCTCATGAGGCTTCTCAAAGTCAATTCGTTTGCGTAGTCGGATAAACCCACAGTTGTTGACTTCGTCTGTCTCTATGGAGAACTTGCGGTCATTGTCCCCATCAACGATGCTGAACGTCACCATGGCATTTTCTCCCTCGTCTCTGTCCACAGCAGACACCACCACCACCTCAGTATTAATACTTGCATTCTCGGAGACAAACGCTGTGTAAATCCTTTGCAGGAAGACTGGAGCGTGATCGTTTACATCAGTCACCAAAATAGTGGCGGTGCCTGTCCCAGTGAGCCCTCCTCCATCTCTGGCCTCGACCACCACTAGGTACTTGTCCTCCTTCTCACGGTCCAGGGACCCGAGCACCGTAGAGATGGTTCCACTGACAGGATCAATGGAGAACAAGTTCAAATTAATTTCATTTTTGACGTTCTGAATGATACTGTATGTTAGCACAGCATTTATACCGGCCTTGGGGTCATCGAGGTCCGCCGCTGTCATTTCCATGATAGCAGTGTCAGCCGGAGAGTCCTCAGGGATGTGGCCGGTGAAACAGTCATCTGACACACAGAGGAAAAGGGGTGCGTTGTCGTTCACGTCCCTCACTTGTATGATCACATCTGCAAAGCCAGTCAGTCCCTCTCCTCCCTCATCCGTTGCAAGGACAAGAAAGCGCCACATCGATCGCTTCTCTCGGTCTAACCTTTTGTGTGCGCTGATCTCACCTGTGTTCTCATTGATGCTGAACTCGCTGCTGGCTCCCTGTCCGTGCAGGGAATAGTTAATGGCATTCTGATCTGCTGCTTGGTCAGGATCTGTTGCAGAAACCTGGAACAAGCCACAGCAGGCAAGTGTTTATATTAAAAAAAAACGGGAGATCACAGTTCTCTTCTTGATGGCAGCTGCTACAGTGCAGGCTAAATGAATAGTGAGCACTTTAACAGCAACCATCTACTGGTTTGAGTCACTCAAGTACTCTCAATTAACATCATGCACAGCCTAGAGAAACAAAGAGAGGACATTTTGACAGATTAATACATTCTATTTCCCAGTATGTTTTGGGAAGAGAAAAAAGTGTAGGAAGAATCAAGTGAGAATAACAGTTCTGCTGAGCAAATATTTCTTGTGAAATTCTTTGGAGCTGGAAAACAAAGGCAAGCAGAGGCTGGTTCTCTCTGAGTGAACAGACTGCTGTGAGAACAGGCCATGCATGCAAACTGATGATCAGCACAGGCCAGAGAGAACTCCCAGCTCCTGATTTGCATCCAGGGATTGTTTGGGAGATTGCTAGTTTGCCCTATTGAGAACTGCTCTAACAACAAAACAATGAAGATGATTGAGCTGGAGTCAAAGAACAGTCCCTGGTAATGTTTATTTGGTAGCATAAATTTAACCATTACATGCATGAGGTACACATGCCAACCATTCTGTTCTTATGCTGTTACTCAAAATATGCCAAATCTTCTTTGTAAAGGAAAGTTATCACATTTTTCAACACTTAGAATCACAAAATTTTAGAATCAGTTTGGAAAAGACTCTTAAGATCAAAAACCAATTAAGTAAATGTTATTTATGTTAGTCAAGACAGCAAGTAATGCAAAATTACCAGGCTTACTTCATTCTGTTCTTTACAGAAAGTTGCTAGCTAAGTCTTAATACCAGGCCTCACCCACCCTAAATAAACTATCTTTTTTGGATTTGTATGAATGGACGGGATTGAGCTGAACACAAAGCCAGGTTTTGCCCTGCTTTGTGGAAACTGCTTTACCTTTAGGACAAGTACAGGCAGATCTGTGAGCTCCTCCAAGACACTGCCCTGGTATTCATTCTGAGTGAAGATTGGTGCTTCATCATTCTTATTGACAACATTGATGATGATAAGAGTGTGGTTTTCCCATTTTCCATCAGAAGCTACAAGCCGGAGCTCATAATGTTGTTCTTGTTCATAATCCAGAGGCTGAGCAATGAAGACAGTTCCAATCTCAGGTTCCACATCAAAAACCCCTCTCACATTTCCTGAAGTGATCTGATACCTTAGTTTGGCATTTGCACCTATAAGAGAAAGAAACAATTGCCCCCTTTGTTTACTCTATGAATGCTCAATCCAGCTATGCAAAATGGACATGTATCCAAGAGAAACCTTATTTTCCCAGACTGTTGTGGTGTGTGTGTGTGTGTGTGTGTGTGTGTGTGTGTGTGTGTGTATGTGTGTGTGTGTGTATGAGATGAAACATAAAAACATACACAGAATGATCTGTATATGTAATTTGTGTGTGGTAGATGGGAGGCTGGATTTGCATTTATATTTACAAGTATAATTTACAGACACAGACAAGCACTTGTTTATTGATAATAGAGAAATTGTGTGCCTCTAAATTATTGTGCATTCATTTGCCAATAATGAAAAAGTAACATACAATGATAATACAAGAAGCTGTTTTTGGTCAATGTTTCCTAAGCCTCTCATTTCAAATGCCAGTATTCCTTAACTTATTTTTTTTTAAACCACTGGGTGGTGCTAAAATATAACAGAAATCCTCTATTTTGAGCAAGAACTCAGAACGTTCCACCTGTGCAACAGCAGTTGTTTGATTGCTGCAAAACTTTTAGGAAAAGCAACAAAACTTTTAGGAACAGCAACAAATAGTTTAGTGCTTTCTGTTTACTTATTTGGAAAGGTAAAAATTACATTGCATTCCAGTATACAAAGTAACTTCCTAAATTGAATAGGTGAACTGCTAGAAGCATAAAGAACTTTTAGCTTTTTAAGTTGTGAGACAACTGTGGATGAGAGGACTAGAGCAATATGGAAGGCTAGAAAGTGAAAAGGCTGTGCTCAACATTAGTGCTTGGAAGGACTTGGCTGCCTTTGCAGCAAGAGTTTGAGCATCACAAATGGCCTCTTTACACCTCCCTCAGCGGCACTAAGAGGCACAGGCATTGCAGCACAGCCACAAAAAGGAATGGCCAGCTCTCACCTGCTCCAAGCAACACATCTCTCTGGTTCTCATTTGGGCTCTGTCACCAGCTTGCCTTCTTTTAATCAATGGATTTGTTTCTCTAGAGCAAGTTGAGCTGGCCCAGCTCACAAAAGTAACCAAAATACAAAGACAGGGACTGACTAGTGGTACATGCTGTTGGACAGGCTCTGCCCATGTGGTCTCACCACACTGTAGGGGCAGCTTCACACCATCAGAGCTGGTGTCAGTGTGACAGTGTGACACAGTGTAAATAAAGAAAATGCTCACATGTGCCCCAAACTTCTCTCCCCACTTTTACAAATGTTTGAAATGTGGAATTGTCTCCTGAATACAGAGAACTGTTGGTCCATGAAGGAAGTAGCCCCACGTACAAACACACATTAACACTAAAAGGACTTTAAAAGACATCCAGGGCCCACTCACCCTCATCTTTGTCATCTGCTGTTGCTGTCACAACAGGACTTCCAACATCCCTGTCCTCATCTATGCTGACCTCATACACTGACCGAGGAAATGCTGGAGCGTTGTCATTCACATCACTGACAAAAATCCTCACGTAGGCTGTGTCTAACAAGGAGATGCAAGAGGAACACGCAGAGTAGAAAAGGCAGAGGTGGAATACTTTATATTATTCCAAACAGCTCACATACCTGCCAAGCCTCTGAAAGTTAAAAAGCCCAATATAGAATTTCTTCTTAGTTTTACCTGTGTTGGGCTGCCCATGAACACCAGGTCTAGCAGATTCTGATAAGTCCTGAGACTGAACTTCAATCAAGTAAGAGGCTCTTTTCTCTCTGTCAAAAGATGCCTGGGTGGAAATAATTCCTGTCTCAGGTTCAATGGTGAAGAACTGATAATCTTCATTAGCATCTTTTAATATTAAGTAGTGAACCTAAAAAAGAAATAGTTAAAAGAGGTTACATTTTCAATTTTCATTTGTATGTCCAAGTGTTGTGACCTCCCCCTTCCTCAGTAGCCTCCTGGTTCTGTCTGCAAAGTAGCAACACCCTGAGGAAAGACAGATCATCTAAACATAATTTTTATAAGTCTTTTGTTCATTTTGATATAAAAAGTGCAGAATTCTCAAAGAGAAGAACATCTGTACCAATGATATCAAGGCCCTTCAAGCCCAGTATCTAATCTCCAACAGTGGTCAGTAGGAGCAGTTAAGAAAGATCATGAATAACAGAAGGAGAGAGAATATGTAGACTGGCATTTTCCCTGGTGTCTCCTTAGCTTCTAGTAATCCATTGTGCTTCTGATCTCAAAAAAAAACCAAACCAAAAAATGACCCAAACAAAAAAACCACCCTAATAATTTGAGTCCTGTTTAACAAGACTGCATAAATGAAAACATCCACGAATGAAAGCTATTCACATTTTCCCTTTAAAAAACGTTGTTCTCTGGAAAAACACCATTTCCATCTTCACCCTCAAGTCATGCCCAGAGCAGCACCAGACTGTTCTACCACACAGGCTGCTCTTCAGAATCTGCAAAATGACATTTCCAGAACAGAAGATCTCCACTACCTAGAGTTTCTTCACTAAGGAGCTAGTAGGATTTTTAGAAATTACTCAGGAAAATGCAAAGGAAATGAGTAATTCCCTTCAGAATTGTGCTTTTTCCTGGGGTTGGGCCATTATTACTACGATAGTCAAATGTTGGTTTGACTGATAATGGTATTTAATTGACTACATTGAAATGGTTGTGAATAAGTGACAATAATCACTGATGCTCACTTAAAAAATGAACTAAAGAGCCAAGAGTTTGGAAACATGTCCTGCAGCCACATCCACTTGTCCTGACATGGGAGCAACCCTGAGAATCATGCAGCAGTGCTTTGTTATGGTTGCTGGATCAGGATGAGCTGCCACACTGCAGGACCCTGAGATCACAAACAGCATCTTCTCAGCCCGCATCCCATGTGCTGTGCATCAGCCATGAGATAGACAAATGTTTGACAAGTCCTGTAAGAAGTGCTGGTGGCTCATTACCCTGCCATCTGCTGACTGCACATTCTCACTAATTACAATACTACAACTTGAGTATCGCCAGGAAAAGAGCTGGATTAAGGTCAAACCTCTCCATGCAGGCCAGAATCCAAGTCCATAGCTAACACCTGAACCACGGACGTGCCAACATCGGCTCCTTCTGGCACAGACACCTCGTAGTTAGAAGACATGAAGAATGGAACATTATCATTGACATCTGAAAAAGGAGGTGATGAGGATCATGGTAAGAAAATATTTGAAGACGTTTTTGTTTAATGTGGTTTTTTCCCCCTATTTATATCTTGCTTGGAGGAAGAACTTACATTGTTTTTAGTAATAAGCAGTCCTGTTCTGGGTTTTCCTATTCTCATGGTAGCAGTCAGGAGGCATTTTATAGACACTGGGCAGTTTCTGGGACATAGTGATCTAATCCCAGCTGAGATACTGGCTAATGATTTGACCATAGATATACTAAGTCCATGAATACCAGGACCAGGAGGGCTTTCATCCACAGCTAAGTTACTGGAAAAGGTTTTTTTCTTATGAGAAGAATGAAGTTTCTGCCAAATTCTGGTACCAATGCACTACTTTTCCCAAAGGAAAAGCCTTCTGGGACAGGGTCCATAACTCACAATGAGGCTCAGACCTTGTTCTACAGCCTGAAGGGGTTTTGCATTAGTGGATTATGAAAGACAGGATGATGCCATGATAAAGTGAAGCAGGAAAGTTGGATTCCTTTTCAAATTACTGCTGCCCCATTCTCATTTCCATGGTGGTAGGCAAGACAAATGTTTTTGCTAGAGAGTTAACTTACTCATATTTTCATCTGAATGTCTAAAAAAAGTAACTCCATTAATCCTGCAAAATGCAGGGATTAATGCATTTACAGTTTTATGTGGATCTACAGGAACAGAGTATTATGAAAAGATCCTACTATAAGGAGGTTTGGATCAAATTTTTGAAAATTGCACCTATCATAAGGACTCTTGCAATTCCATTTCTGTAGTTTTAATCTCAGTGTGCAATGAAAAATTCTAAATGCAACAAAAACCCCTAAACATATATCCAACACAATCCCAGCCTACTTGGGCTGTTTCTCTTTCTATAGCACAGACCATTTCCAGTAATACTCATCTCCTTTCAATAGCTTGGGAACAAGTACTAGATTTCTCCTCCCTTCAAAAGGAAAATCTTTGTAATTACCTTTACAGAACCAGGAACTAGTGCTGTCTAAACATTCAGATAGCCCATTTTCACAGTATCACATCTCCACATTTGATAGTTGTACTTAGGAATTGTCCCAGACAGACCTTTTTAATGACTGCAGAACTTTTTACAGTATATAAATATACAAAGCATTCTGAGGTGGCTTGGCATTTCACAGATGCTACCTTAATTTGAAGCATTATACTAAAAATAAGAATATTGTTCTGAACAGCAGCAAAGCTTACCTGTTATATTCACACAAACAGTGGCAAAGGAAGCTAAAGGAGTCATTGCTACGTTTTGTGCCCGGACTGTCAGGGTGAAAAACTTAGTTGTCTCAAAGTCAAGTGGTTCAGCGACTAGAAGAGAAGCAGATCCATCAGCTCTGTTTGGCTTCAGATAGAAACGAACTGGCATGTTAGTCTCTGGAACTTGACCCTCCTCCAGATTATACGTAACCCTGGGATCACCAAGAGGGGATGTGGCTTTGATGGTCTGAAGAAGAAAAGAGCCACCACATACATTCATGAAGTACGGGGTTGCAAGTGTTACGTGTTGAGTTTGATGGCAGAAACATACATACATGTACATTCTCCAAGAACACACATGCCTGTATGACTCGGGTAACAGACAAAATAGAAACATTTACAGAGCTGAGCATTATTTTACAATATCTAGGTTTGATTCAGGTGTTTAATCAACAGGAAGTTTATCTGCCTGTAAATGTGCCAAGCCAGAACTGCAGCACAGCTAAAGGAAATCCTCCTCTCTCCTTCCAAAGCAAAAATGATCCAGACCATTTCTCCATTGAGCTGTACATCTTACACAGCAAGTTACAGAAAAAAACCCCAAATCCCAAATTGTTTCCAAATGCTTGAATATTGAGTGCAGGAGGAGGAAGGCAGGAATTATGTGGCAATATATAGAAGGCACTGGCCTTAATAAGTATGGGTTAAAAAGGAATTAGTTTGAATTAGAAGAGCCTGAAGCAAACTATGTCACTCCATGCTCTTGTGCTAAACTGAGAAAAGCTTTAAGAAAGACACAAGCAGATAGCACAGCCCACTGAGGATGGAGGAGTGAGGAGCTGGCTCTCGGAGGGAACACTCAAGGATTTCCTTCTCTGGCAGTGCGCAAGTCTTGTTCCTGTGGAAGCACATCTTGAGGGCCTTTAGTGTAAGAATTCACTGGGAAAAGTGCTGCCAGCTGAAATGCCAGCCTATTCTGTGACAGGTACACCTGATAAACTTTAACATGTACACAGCAGTGAAGGCTCATGAAGGAACAGTGCAATGCAGTAAGGCTGCAGAGCGGGCGCCCCCGTACTTCTGACTTAGAGCATAGCAGAGAAAGAAGTGGAAATGAAGAGATAGGGCAGTAATCACGCTTTTAACATACCACAATCTTGGTGTCACGAATGGTGTTTTCGGGGATGGTTACCCAGTATGTGCTCTGCTCCCACTGGGGTGGCTGGCTCAGTGCACTAGTGACAGTCACCGTCAGCTCCACGGTGCTGCTTCTGTTCCCGCCATCTGTCGCTACGATATAGCGGCTAATGCGCATTGCCTACGAAACAAAGACAGAGCATACTTGAAAACCACTTTGTACAAACCAAGAGATTGCAATTAAGCCTCTGCAATGGATTTGAGGGGTTGGAGTCTCACATTACCTGGGGTAGTGGGCAATTCACATACACCCAGCCTGTGCTGGGGTTGATCTGGAAGTATTCCAGTTGATGTTCTAACACTGAGTAAGTGACAGCAGCATTCACACCCTGGTCACTGTCGTGAGCTGCAACTCGGAGGAAACTTGTCCCCACTGGAGTGTCTTCACTAAGGAAGTCTTTGAAAAGACAAAGGTATTGTCAGCAGGTCTGCTCTGGTTTATCAGTCTGTATTTGTAAAGAAATGCCCCTGTAAAACATCATTGTTCCCTTCATGGGAGATTAAACGTTTCTGTACTGAGGCAGGCTATAAAGTATTGTCACCAACAAGTGCCTATAGTCCTCTTTTAGCTCCCCCTTCCCTCTCTGCTGCCACGCTGGGCTGTTAAGTGAGCTGCTGGTGATGCAGATTTACTGACATTGCTGCTGCCAGCGCTTGTGCCTCTCCACGGCAGCACTGGCAAGCCCCACAGAAGCTCGCATCCCCACTGCTTCGGATCACAGCCCAGCCTGCTGGGCTCAGCTGATGATAAAAGCAGTCTGGTATCAAAGGGAATTCTGTGTGCATTGAATTAATCTTGAATATGAGTGGTGCCGGCAGCACTGCCAGCGGGAGGCACTAGGTAATTGCAAAGCATAAAGACTCAAGTCACAGCAAAGATACCTCCAACCCCACAGTGTTTTGGACAAGCTGCCCAGGGCAAGGACAATGACCATATCCCTTTAATATGGTTTCACTCCCTATTCCCAGAAATCCACCTCTGTCACAGAGGTCATGTCTTTCTGCCCATAGTTCTAGAGACACCAATCCTTCTTTGAACCTGCTTGGATAATTATGATCTAAAAATCTGGTGGCAAAGTCACACATTTGAAGAGCCCACTGCACAGAAGGGTAATTAATTTCATCTTCCTAAAACCTGATCTCTGGAAGGGACACCAACAAAATGATGGGAAACCATGAGCAGTCATTTCCTGCTCCTCTTCACTCTGCAAGTCACAGTTTTATATGATGCTATCACATCCCTGCCAGCTTCTTTCTTCCACACTAGTCTTTACATTGCACTGATTTTTAGACCAGCTCTTTCCTCTACCCTCATCCATCCCATCCCAATTCCTCCTTCAAGTAGCTGCCTGCGCTTGCCTTATTGTGTTTTTGAGCTGTTTCCTTGTACTAGAACTCCATCAGCTCAGTGTATTAAAACTGACAGTGGGAAGGCTGTTGCAGCTGAGTTTAGGCAACCCAGTCAGTCTGTTAATTCATGTTTTGTTCAGAAACCTTTTAATATCTTTGATGTCCCTTTTATGTGTCTCCTTTAGCATTTTTGAGGTGGGATAATTGGAACTGCACACTACTTTTGGAGTGGTCATGTTTTTTGTTTTGGTCTTCTCCTTTAATGTCTACAGTCTGTAGTAGTGGTGCAGTACAGCTTTAAACAACAGCAACCACTTGTTCCATGAACAATAATTTGAGATTTAATTGGCTTCACTCATCCCTGTGTCATTTAATTGTCCTGGGATTCTTGTCTTTGGTATGTCAGTAACAGACAAAGCTAATCTCACAAGAGATTTATCAGCAGTAAAATAAATTAATGAAAATTGACTTAACTGCCATAAATCACTGTAAAGTACTCCTTTTTTGTGTTTATGTTTGTGTGCGTGTGTATTTATGTTGTTTTTAACAGTCAAATTCTGTTAAATTGCATTGTAAGAAAAAAGACAAAACTACTTGGAAGGGTGGTACTCTCTTATTTTGTGTGTTTTGCTTGCTGCTGACACAACTTGCACATTTACTGTACCATCCCTACTACAGTTAAGCATTTCTATAATGTCTGTTTTGCAGACAGATGATAAGATGCATGGCTAAATCAGGAATTTGACCAGCATCCTAGTGCTGAGAGTAAAGAACCAGCAGTTTCCAGGATGAATAGAAACCTATGACTAATGGCATTTGATCTTGTTAGGGAAGAAGCTATTTTTAATTCTCTGACGTTCAAGCATTGATTACTTATGTAGAGATGTTAGGAAAGTGCTAGACATAATGTGACCTCGTTATCTGCAGTTTTGCCATCTCAAAAAGCTGCCTTTACTTCTGCTGGTACCCTCTGTTCATGAAAAATAAAAAAAAAATCTTCCTGTTCCTCAGAAGTGTCAAAGCTACCATAATTACAAATGCAACATCTCAGCTATTGAAAAAGAAAAAACCTGGGCAGTTACACCTGAAGGACGTGTGTGATGGTAGAATAGAAATGTTCATCTTTGCACAAGCATTACCTCAGGGACTTGTCTGCTCTGCTCAAAAATATTTCTCCCCAGAAAGATCATTCCTACTCAGCTTGTCAGTGCTGCATTGGCCAGGTTTGCAGAAGATGCTGGTAAGAATGTAGAAATGCCTGTTCCAAATCTACACATTTTAATGAGTTTGGTACTTAGAATTAGTCACTACAAGATACTTTCAAAGGTGCAACACAATTTTCCTTCTGTCCTTGTACAGAGCTCTGAAGTGTGGATGTATATTTAGTTTGTTTCCCAGCAGGTCACTTCTTGTTAAAGCTCCAAAATATAAGCATCCAACTTATTTTTGAATCCTTCTAAAATGCTGGTATCTGTGATGTTAATGACAATTTTCTTATAAGCCATCTTCATTTTAATAAGGCATTGGTCATTGCTTTGCCCTCCATGACATTTCCACACAAGTGGCAAAAAAAACCTCCAAAGTGAAGTTGTTGGCAAATGCATCAGGAACAATTTTTTTCCATTTTCAAGCAATTATGCAAGGAAGGACCTGTTCTAGTCCAACAACTAGAGATTATGCTCATGATTTGTGGATGACATTAAATGTAGGGAGTCCAAATGTAATGAAATGCAGGACTCTACTGGAGAAGCATCAAATCAAATTAAACAAAAGACTGATGTAAAGCATATCATGTGGGGATGAAGAAGGGGGTGTCACCAGGGCAAATGGGAAGAGCTAGCTCAGCAGGACATATACAGCAGACATTGGCTCCCAGCCAAAGGCAGCCTAGAAACCAAGGATTTTGTGCTGTTTGACAAGACATAAATGCCACTTCAGTCTATTCAAACAGAGGTGCTGTGCTACAGAGACACAGATGACAATTGTACTTCTAGCCAGGGTTGATGATTTCCCAGCTGTCATGTTTTGTTTTGGGACATCAAATAAAAATTCAGCATGTAAAAATGTTGGGCAGAGAAAAACTGCAGAGAAGGATTCAGATCTGCATCATCTGTAGGAGTGAAGTACATCAATGTTTTTAAGAGAACTGCAATGACTAAAGAGCACTGGCTAATTCTTCACATTTCCACTGATGTTGGGTTAAACAATAACTGGCTTAGCGGCAACAAAGGAAGATTGGTGGCCCAACAAGCTGACCACTGTTATGAGGAATAACCTAACAAGATTCATGTGGTGGTACTGGGACAAGCAGTTAGGTAACACTCACACTGATAGCGGCTGTTCTCAAACTTGGGGTCATTGTCGTTGACGTCAGCGATGAGGACGGTGACCTGGCACACGCCGATCAGCGGCTCCTGCGCCTGGTCAGTGGCAGTGACAGACAGAGCGTACTCCCTCTGCTTCTCTCGGTCGAAACTCTGCGTGGTGGTGATGACTCCTGCAAACACAGACCCCTCCTGCTCTGCGTGTCACAGCCTCAGGGCTGAATTTGCAGAGAGGAATCTGCACATCTCCTGTGCAAAAGGAAGCTCTGACTGCATGCAACACAGCTGTGAAGCTTGATCCTCACCGACCCTGCAATGTTTACCTTGGACTAGACCAACTCTTGCCTTTCCTCTCCTCACATGTCACCTTTTTTCTGCTGCCCTGGTAAGAAGCTCAGTCTGAGCATCTTCTTATCTCATGGCTCATGGAGCACAGAAGGACTTTCTCCTTCTCACTGAAGGGCCTCTCTAGGTTTACTCCAGTGGTAGCCTAAGTAACTGAATCAGCTCATTGTCACTTTCAGGAGGTGTCACACCACAGAAGACACCAAAGTAATCTCTGCTACAGGAGTTGGAGGCTGCCTCATTGAACAGATTAAAATTGGGTAAAATCATACAGTGGATAAATCAAACAATTTTTTCCAAATCTTCAGGTTTTCCTCCTTACTAATCAAGTCTCTCCCTGTCTCAGCTATTTTCTTCTAGTTAGCAGATTTCAAACTGGTTTTCTTCAGGCCACTTCTAGACCTATTTCTCTACTATGCTCAGAGTTCTTCAGCTCTATTGTAATCCCTTCCAGTCTCCTGCACAGTCCTGGACATAACAATTTCCCATTTTCCTATTTTGACTATAGAAATATCAACAACTATATAACATCTTCATTTGAAATAAATCATATTTTATGACATTGTTGCCCTGTTCTGGTACAAGGGTTTTGCCTGCAGTGCACTGGATCTCATATTTGTGCATGAGATGAGAAACAAACTGTGGTCACATCATAGGGAAGAAGTTAACCTGTAAAAGTCACACTTTCTGCTCTGCATTTTTAAGCTACCCTTGATCCAAACAGGGAGGTAAGTGATACAGAATACATTTTTATCTTCTTATTGAACTGGGGTTTGTTTCCCTGTTTAATTTGCATTTGGGGCCCCCAATATAAGAAGGACATGCATCTGTTGGAGTGAATCCAGAGGAGGGACATGAAGATGATCAGAAGGTTGGAACATGTCTCCTGTGAAGACAGACTGAGTTGGGATTTTTCAGCCTAGAGAAGAGAAGGTTCCAGGGAGACCTTACAGCACCTTCCAGTACCTAAAAGTGGCCTACACAAGAGCTGGAGAGGGTCTGTGGGCATATAATGATAGGACATGGGGTACTGGCTTTAAACTGAGGTAGAACAGGTTTAGGTCAGGGAGAAATTCTTTACTGTGAAGGTGGTGAGACACTGCCCAACAGAGGTTGCCCAGGGAAGCAGTGGAAGCCCCATCCCTGTAAGTGTTCAAGGCCAGGTTGGATGGGGCATTGGGCAACCAAGCCTAGTGGAAGGTGTCCCTGCCCGCAGCAGGAGTGTTGGAAATAAATGATCCTTCAGGTCTCTTTCAACCCAAACTATTCAATGTTACTATGATTTGAATCACTACAACATTAATCTAATCTAATCTAATCTAATCTAATCTAATCTAATCTAATCTAATCTAATCTAAAGTGCCTGGCTATTTACACACCCTGAATATTTCCCAGTGTTTATCCTATAAACTGTCACAGCAAACCATACAGTCACACTGTTAAGTATGAGCCTGCATGGACATACTGATACAGCGGCATTTTCATTACAATACAATGTCATTTTCATTTTTTTCTCAGTAACCTGAAGCTACTGACCTGTGTCTGGGTCAATGCTGAAGCCTTGGGAAGCTCCATCTCGGTGCATGAGCCCATATTTCACCTCTCCATTGATGCCAAGGTCTGCATCATAGGCTTCTACCTGTAGCACAGGCGTGCCTGGAGGCTGATTCTCCAGAACCCAGGTGCTGTCACTGTAGTAAGCGCACTAAAAATACACCCAAACATCCGACCCTAAATGTTACACAGAGTCACATGAATTTGCTGCACAGTGTCAATATTTTTTCCAGCAGGTCTGAGAAAAACTTGGAAGAAAATCACTACTATTACTTATGCACATGAAGAAATCAATCTCTAAGGGAGAGGAAGGAAAAAGGAGAATGAAGGCTTTGCATTTCCTCTATGAAGAAAGCTGACTGCTGCTCACTTACAGGTTAATTCTGCTCTGCACACACAGACCCTTCAGCCCACCAGCAATCACCAGTAGCTATGGAGACTCCATTACCCCAGTTACAGCTTAGATGAGAAAAGAATATCTGCAGAAGGACGTCTTACCTCTCTAAAGACAGGCTTATTGTTATTGATGTCGTTAACTCCTACAATCACCTCAGCAAAGCTGCTGAGAGGAGTGGGTCCCCCTGAGGCATTGTCATCTACTGCAGTGACATTCAGGGTGTACTGTGGCCCTTTCAGGCTGGGTGGTGGGTTTCTGCGGAGTTTAATGATACCTGAATTTGGAAGCATAAAGTGCCACGTTAATTTCCTGTGTAAACACAAAATCAAGTGAGCATCACATTTCTCCATCACAGTATTGTTGGCTCAGTTTGTATTTTGGTTGCAAAGCATAGGAACCTGTCATCTTATTCTGTGTAGCCTTGGAGCAGGATCCCAAGTTTTGGCTGATAGTTGAAAAACAACCATCATATCAAAGAACTAATCCTCACTGATACAAAGTATCCCCATTTGCAAATTATATAAATATGGTTTTTGACATATGGGTGGAGCAGAGTCAGTAGAGATTAGACAGTAAATAACTGTGCTCTAAAACCTCTTTCCTTACCTTTCTGGCTATCCAGCTCAAAGTTTCCCTCCTCATTGCCTCCTGTAATCAGATAAAGAAGCCCATCTCCATCAGGGTCCTCTGCCCGAACAGTAGCCACCAAGGTGCCAGGACCAGCGTCTTCCGAAAGGAAAGTCCTGTAACTGATGGACAGAAGGGAGCAATGGCAGCACACAAAACATCAGAAAAACCATCACCATGTTAGCCATCAGCAAGATTATGAATTCATTATGAGTGGTTTTTTAAAGCTTTGGTCATGCAACCATGGAATCTTAAACTGGTTTAAGAAATTACTTAGTTCTTCTTTGTTCAACATAGGATACTTATTTTAGGATTGTAATCCTGTACTTTTGGTATACATAATTTTGAAGGATCTTTTGGAGGATAACAATATGCACCATACTGTGTTGTACTGTAGAACTGGATCATATGTATTCTAAACTTGAGAAAAAGGGCTAGTATGTGTCATGCAGTGTTTCTTATATCCCTATATATTAATGGAAAGCATCAGATACAGATGTTACTACAAAGATAAATGTAAAAAAAGTATTTAATTTGGTAAATAAATATATGTATGTTTTGTATTTAAAACATGTTCATACTTCAAAATTGTGCAAAGAATATAAATTGTATTGATTAGGGACAGGAAAGAAAAAGGAGTCTTAAACAAGCAGGGGCCCATGAAATTAGCTTAAAATACAATCTGTTGATGCTAAAATTAAGTTTTAGTGTTTGTTAACTACCATATTTATTTGTCACATATTTATACATGGATAATCACTTTGAGACCTAGGAACTAACACAGTCAAAATCATTCCCTGGATAGATAGGTCTTTGATTCATTCTGTTCTCTCTCTATAAAGTCAATATACCAGTATCACAATGATGTATTTTTTTTTTTTTATGATCTAGAAATGAAAGTCCAGCTCCTAAAGCCTTTCTATATAGAAATTACCCTTCAATTTCACTGGTACAGTTGCACACAACAAGTGACCATTTAGGCAAGTGCTATTTAGGTGACACTTGTGAACATGTAACCAAAAGCAAAAGCAGGAGTTCAAAGGTGCCTTACACGGACTGGGAGAAGACAGGAGCCTCGTCATTCACGTTGGCCATTCGAATGCGCACAGACGCCGTCCCTGTGCGAGGGGGATGTCCTTTATCGACAGCTATCACCACAAACTCGTACATGTGGTTTGCTCGCTCAAAGTTCAGCCTCTGGTTAGAATTGATGACCCCGTGATGTGTGATGGAAAAATCAGTGCTCTGGATGAAGTAAGAGATCTCAGAGTTGAAGCCAGAGTCGCAGTCTGTTGCAAGCACTATTAGAGAACACATTTAACAGAACAGTTATAGTGCAAAGGAGGTTTGGTTATGCTGTTTCCCATCAAGCCAAATCTGTTTTTTTGTTAGTTTTTGAGAACAGGCATAATCTAAATCTGTTTCATCCACAAAAGTTTTGGGGTTTTTTTTTGTCTGTTTGTTTGTTTTTGATTTTTTTTGTTTGTTTGTTTTTCTGGTTAGAGTCTGGGAACTTAGCAGAAGTCTGGGAGTGAAAAATCAAGACAATTCTTCCCTCTGCTCCAACCCAACCTGAGTGATCACAGCCAGGTGAATTTGCAAGAGAGCTGTAATCCTAGCACTGCACAAAATGCTTTGTAGAAATTGCAGTCAACACTGGTAATTAGCACACAATCAGTATGCACGTTGGTTGAACATTATCAGTCATAAACCAGTTCCTCACTCTTTCCAGGAATGCCATGTTCAAATTTAATTAGCTCCCAGCTAGTTATACACTTTGTGATTACCTGGTGCTTCAAGGTATGAAGAGTGATTTTAACATTCCTCCCCAGCAAGTGTTTATTCAGTACGCTGAGTGTCCCATCTGCTCAGAAGCAGCAAACCAGCACAACAAAGACCTGGAGCTCACAGCATAGCATCAAAAAAGTGATTTTTGAGAGGGAAGCTCACCTCTTTAATTACCTTGCAATTTTTCTAGCCTAACAATGAGGCTTCATATCATACCCACACTGGTAATAAACAAACTCCTTATTCTACCAATAGGATCCAGATGCAGCCACTGTGGTAGCACACAGCCTTTGGGAAGCAGAACAGTGATTGCAGTGTGTGGACACCCCAGCAAACAGCTGCAGCATCACCCACAGAGGGGTGGCAGAAACAACCCATGCCTATCAGAATATTGACTCAGAATAGGAAAGGAACAGAGAATGATTTCAAAAGTACACTGAAGAACTGTTCCACTTAGTCACAAAAAATTTCAACTGCATCTGCCTGTGGAAAGTTACTCATCTTTGTTTACAGGATATTTAGAGTGGTTGTAACACTTTGTTTAAAATCTCTCCAAATCCTGCTGTGAATAAATGTTTGTGTGTGTTACAGACTACAAAATCAAGGGCTTTAGAGTTAATCACTCTCTTGCTGCACCAACAGACAAAATATATTAAAAACCCAAGAAAGACTAAAATGACAGTGATTTAAATCTGTCAAATATATTGGGTAAGTATTGTTTTTAGAAAGGCATGCAGAATGTGAAAAACTTACTTGATTTGAAAAATTCTGATTTAATCTACAGTCATTAGTGAGCCATTGTAACCATTCACAAAAATACATTCTATGTGCTCAACTATATGCTTCTCTTCTCCCAGATGTTTTATGGCAAGTGGGGAATGTGGTGCTTACTTGTACACGACAGAAACATGCCTTAAGTCCCAACTGGGA
This sequence comes from Pseudopodoces humilis, assembly GCF_049639895.1. Lineage (NCBI taxonomy): Eukaryota > Metazoa > Chordata > Aves > Passeriformes > Paridae > Pseudopodoces > Pseudopodoces humilis. The sequence goes on from NC_142200.1 coordinate 22,952,900, forward strand.
ATTCTATTCCCCTTCATTTCATTCCTTCCTGGGAACTGGTGTGCATTGCAAAGGATATTTTAAGGATCATATGCCAGCCACAAGCAGTTCTATGCTGGCTTTACACATGTTCTGAACTAGCTCAGTGCAAACCAACTCTGGCTCTAGAGCTGACTGAGTTGCCAGCTACAGCTCCAAGCCTAGCTCTGCTGGCACAGCAATGCAGCTGAAGGCTGAGGGCCCTGCTGAGAGCACTCTCTGTGCTTCAGACTTCGAGTGGGCTAAAATAAAAGTGGCTGATAACTGAAACCCTACATTTGTGTCATCCACAGTTTTAACAAAATCACATACCACACCACCTTTTTCACTGCCATCAACAGCTACTACAAACATGTCCAGAATGGCAAAAGCTGTCTCATATTTGCATTTATTTTTGTTTGTGGGTCATTCTGAGGCTGCAACATCCCACCCCTCAAGAACAATGGTAGGAGCTGTTTGTCTTTTCTTTTTTTTTGGCAGAATTAGTGGCACAGGTCTCATCCTGAAAAAGGTACAGCTTCCTTGCAGCCCTAACAACCCTCCTTAGTTGTCCTACAGCAAGTGAGTCTTCACACACCCATTTCCACTGACTGTCACTATACTTCCACCTCACATTTTCTTTTCTAAGGTGGCTTTCTCTTGAAATGTACCCCATGTGGCAAGACAACAGTATGGGATGCAATTGCACAGCTTTGACATTCTGCTTGCTTTGGACATGGGGCATACATTTTTTCCCCACAAGTGGAATTTTGATGAGCTTTACAAGTCCTCTGGACAGAAGAACATTCATCTCGTTAAGGAAAATCACATGCTTAGGAATTTTAGGATTTGGATATTCTGACCAATTTCTTTCTTCCCAAGAGCAATTAAATCTAAAAATTAAGTATGACAAACTCTGAACACTCGTAGAAAATATTTAGAGAAAGCAGGTCCTGCAGTCCATTACACAAGGGAAGCTAAGCTTCTTATCATCTCTGCAACCTGCAGAATTCAGCTCCAGCTTTGGGAAATTTACATTTTTGTCTTTTTGCTAAGTCTTGCCTTGGCACACACTCATTTCTCAGGTTTCATACCCCCTGAAGTCTTTTATCAGGATACTATTTTAGCCTCTAAAAATGTCATCTGTGCACTCAGGGTTTATATGCAAGTGACACACAGCCATGTTAAAAACAACAGCCATGGGATGATGACTGGTAAGCCACAACCATAAATATAAGTTCACAGGCTTTCAAAATATTTTTCCTTTAGCACTTTGCAAGTCAGTTATACAGCATTAATGCCTACTTGACAAAACTAGCTTCCCATTTTAAAAAGCCCTGTTTTTTCTGAACACATTAAAAAAAGAAAAACTGATTGTAGAAGCTTCTGGGACACAAAATTATTACCAAGATGAATTAAAAGACAGCTACAACATTTAAAGGAAACTTAGCCACTTCCTATCAGCTGCTTTAACTTGGATACCACGGGATCTCTCCTTGGGCACAGTACAGTGATCCTCACCTGAGGACACTCACAACTCTACTTCCAGGGTACCTAGAAGGCATCCACAGACCGCCAGGAAAGCTGCCATCCACATCTTACAAAGGCAGTGCCTGTAGAGGAGACCACTTCCTCATGGCCAGAACATGAAATGGTAACTGGCAAGACTGAATGAAAGGTGACAGGATGGTCCCCACCTTGCAGAAGAGACGTTCCAACAGGAATGGTTTCAGGAACGTTGTCTCTGCTGTAAATGGAGCGCTGGAATTCAGGAGAACAGTCATTTTCATCAGTGATATGGACCATGATCTGAGGAAAAAGGACACATTGAGAATGGATTTTAGCTTCTACACTGCTAAAAGAGCACCTCTTTCTCGATACTGCAGTGGCAGTCAGTGCTTTTGCTGCTCTCCCATCCTTACACCTCTGATGCTATTCTCCTCACACTACTGCTATAACACAGAGAAGTATTTTCTCCTCCACTCCCAAGATGGGAGTTAAAGCCAAAAAATAATAAGAGGTATCTGCAGAGCCTAGATGTGAACCCAGGTCAGAGCCCAGATTTCTGTCTGTACTGCAAGGCCTCCCCCCTGCCCAGCATCCTCACGAGTGTTCCGGGCTATCCATCTGTGTAACTGGTCCTGGAACAAGGGTTTGCAGACCACGGGTAGGACATGAAGAGATTAATGTACCTCAGTCACACTGCTGAGAGTGCTCTCAACTTCCATGGCTTTCAGTAGGAGGTGGTAGAGGTGGTGCTCGCTCTCGTAGTCCACAGGGTGGGTCAGGCTGAGCTCTCCGCTCTCTTGCCTCACCCGGAAGAGCCCAGAGGGGTTGGTCAGGAGAGTGTAGGAAAGAGGCTGGCTCTGGAAAGAAACAGCCTCAACAACTGCGACTCTGCAAAGAATGAGACAACAGCCCTTTGCTTCAAAACAATAGCAACAGAGGCTGTCTCCTCAGCACCTAGAGGAGGAGGATAGGACGAGGAGAGTTGTCTTGCTCACTCTCTGTCAATGCTTGGCTCAGCTTTGTACTCAGACTGGAAACCCCTTTTGCTACAGGGAACCCCTCTACCTTCTCTTCTCTCACCAAACTTATTCACTGACATAGCAGTGCTGAAATAACAACCCACTAAAACATCTTTTTCTTCCCTATTGTAGTCTTTTAAATACTTGACAGCAGTTTCTGGATTAACCCCAGTTTCTCAGTTATAATTTCTCAGAAATAAATGGCCTACTACACTTCTGAGTTTCTCTGTAGTTGTATATTCAGAAAATAAATGGGTTCAGACATAGAAGGGAAACCCATGGAGCACAGGACTTTCCAGATCCTGCTGTCCACCTTGGCAGGTCATCAAAGGAATATTTGCCTTCCTACTCTGACTTATGTTTTGAAGCTCCACCTCTCACACCAGTCTTTCACCAGCACAATACACTTTTAACTCATCTCACTGAAAGCTCCTGGGAAGTAGAGAAAATTCCCTCCTCCTCATTCAGTCTCTCTTAAGGATTAGTGGCACATCTCCAACAATTTTTCCTAGGTCATCAGTATATTTTGAGGTTTCCTGCTCCTTAGAGGCCTTATGGCACTGTTCCACCTGCTCCTTAGAGTCCTTAAGCCCATTCTGCTCTCAAGTAGCTGAACAGTGACAATAAACCCAGAGCCAGCTTGAGAGCATCTCCCCACTGTGGCTTGGTTTAGCTACTCTTCATGAAACAGCAGAGCCCCTTGGAGATTGAGCTTTATCTATTTGTACTTCACACTGATGCTGTTATCTCAAGAGTCTGGCAATGATTTGTCTTTCTAGAAATTTAAATACAAGACAAATGGGACACAAACAACTCCAGGTCTGGTTAATTGAAAGACTATTTTTCAAGCATTTGTTTAAATCACCAGGAGATGCATAGCCAATAGTTTGGATGTTCTAGTTCATGATGAACTCAGTTGCACTAAGACCCCAAAAGCATTGAAATAATTCCAGCATCCCAGACTACATCTGACACGTGGAGACTCATGTCACACTGGAGACACTGAAACATCAGAAGAGGCATAACTTCTTTTAGAAAACACAACATTATTCTTAAAATGTAATAGACAAATGCATTTGCTTAGCCCTGAGAAGCAAAACTGCAAAAGTTTCACTCTGTTGTGCAGGGAGGGAGTCACGTAATCAAGTTCAACTTACTTTTCTCCTGCTGGAGTATTTTCAGGCACAAACACACTGTAGGACATGTTAGTGAACTGTGGAGGTCGGGAGCCTGCCAGGATGGAAACGGAGGCGTAGGGGCTTTTGTTGCCGTACTCATCAGAGGCTTCCACAGTAACCACGTACTCCTTGTTCCACGTCAAAGGCAAACCAGTCGTCATGATAACGCCAGTGTCCTTATCCACTCGGAATCGCTCTTCACCACCTAGCAAGACATGCACAAAGCCAGTCTCAGACATGCCCCACAGCAAGAACATTGGCACCTCACCATCTCAAGGTAAGCCATCCTCAACTCATCCACCCATGTCCTTGCATGCACTTCTTTTTACCTTTCCAGTTGCTCACCTTATCTTTCACTCACACTGTTTTGCTGACCAGTGTAAAAGAGACAAGAATGAGTAAGAAATGGAGCCTTAAGCTAACAGTAAAGCTGCCATCAATTTCAAAATAAGCAAAGAAAATGGTGAGAAAGATTCCCATCCACATAACTTTTACTTACAGCACTTTCAGCTTCTACTTGCTGTACTTGCTGTACCTTTAAGGATTCCCCAAGGGAAAAATCTACCAACGAAATTATAAAATGGGAACTAGGTATGAAACATCTGCAACTAAACAGAATTTTACCTTTTTTTCAGGCCAGCCCTACCTGCAATGAGTGTGTAAGTTATGCCAGCAGTGGTGTTTTCACGGCTACTGTAACATGCGACGAGCTGGTAGATGAGAGTGCCTTTGCGCGCATCGGGATCAACACGAGCCAGGTACGGGTATGGGTACATGCCCCAGGACAGGAGTTCCTCTTCTGGGGCAAGGAGCGTCACGTGGCAGAGGTACCAGTCATCATCTGCAAAAGACACATGGATTTCTAGACAGCTTGGTCACAAACTTTAGTTTGGAAATGTTAGTCAGGAATGTTAAGATCTTATCCATTAGTATCTGTAAACAAACTGAGAGGGATGCTTTCACTGCAAAGGACATGTAGAGATTTAATTACAGTATTTTTAGCTCTAGGTAGACCTATATGCAAGTCTTTTTAATTCACAGCAAGTCACTAACAGATGATAAAGGTATATATGGGCTTCTTGAAGAAATTTTCCTAAGCATATTTGTGTTCTGAAAGTGACCTTAAGATTTGACTTCAAATTAAAATGAATGTATTACTGAATGTAGAGAATAAATTTGAATAAAAAGACAAACTAAATGTAGAAAGGGGGGTATGTAGAAAGGTACATGGGAGAAATGCACATTTTCTGCCTGTTAAAATATGATCACATACTTCAACTGCAGCTGAGATTTCAGGTCTGTTAAGGGCTACACCACTACAAAATGAAACACCCTCCCAGGTGTATGTGTGTCTCATACAGGAAATCCTTCATCTCTACCTTCAAGAAGGTAATTTCACACAGGATGGAAGAAGACAGGAGCAGGTGGACAAAACCAGCACCAAAGGTAAGAAGTAAGCCAGAAATTCCAATTTTAAGCGTATGTCTCAGGGATGTGCCACTAAATAAAAAGCTACCCAGAGATAGATATTTCCTGACACACCAGACCTGTATTTACAAGCAGCCTTAGCCTGCAGTAAAAATACATGCCAGGCAGATTTCCCAGAGACAATCATTCCCAGGAAGGAAAAAACTTAACTGAAGTTTTGTGGGCTTTTAAAGTATTTAAAATCATTTAAGACATGGTTTCCTTAGTTTTTCTTAGATCGCTTAGATTTCTGCTTTTCTCATGTACCAGCATTGCATACAGGAGAACATTGGTTCACTTTTTTTTCCCCCCTCTGTATTGCTGTGAGGGACAAGGCACAACCCACAGCATGAGGTACTAGCTCATAAGAGAGCTGGAGTGGTCACTGTTCTATCTGTAGCCAAGAAGGAGGGTTGAGAAATACATGTCCTAATTCAGCCAATTACAGACAGTGTTATTTTGCTAGTAAAGGGATGAAAACTTGTAGGCATGGGCATTTAAAGATATTTTTGTTCATTTATTGATCTAATTTAGGCAGTTCTAATTTCTGCAGAGATTGAATATCTAGCCAAATATTTTTCCCATTTAGTGAAACCTGGAGAATGATTTAAAAATTATAATTATACAGATTATTCTTAATATTGCTCCTTGTAGGTGATCCAGTTATTAAGTACCAATCAATAATGAATGAGGTCCTAATTCTGCTGTAGATATTGTAAAACCCACCAAAAGTCAGAAATAAAACAGATCTATGTTTTAAAAAAGACAAGTGAACAAATTTCACTGAGTTCAGGAGAGCATGTCAGGGGACATTTGTGTTGTTCAAATTAATCATAATTTTCTGGACTCTTAAAAACACCTTCTCTCTCTATGAAAGGTTTATTTAAATAGAAACATAGAAGAATTTAGGTTGGAAAAGACTCTAGGATCATCAAGTCCAACCATTAACCTGGTACTGCCAACTTCACAACTAAACATGGGATTCAGCATCCCTGGAAATGTTGAAAAAGCATGTGGACATGGCATTTGAGAACATGATTTAATGGTGAACATGGTGCTGGTGTTAGACTGACAGTCAGACTTGATAATTTTAAAGGTCTTTTTGAACCTAAAGAATTCTTCAATTCCATGAAACCACATCCCTAAATGCCACCCATTGTCTCCCCATGTCTTTTGGATACCTCCAGGGATGGTGACTCAACCACTTCCCTGGAAAGCCTATTCTAATGCTTGGCAAGAATTTTTTTCCTTAATATTGAATCTAACCCTCCACTGGCACAACTTGGGGCCATTTCCTCTTGTGCTATCACTTGTTACTTGGGAGAGGAGACTGAGCTGCTCCTGGCTACAACCTTCTTTCAGGCAGTTGCAGAGAGCAGTAAGATCACCCTGAGCCTCCTTTTCTCCAGGCTAAGCACCCCCAGCTCCCTCAGCAGCTCCTCACAGGGTTTGTGCTCCAGACCCCTCACCAGCTCCATTTCCCTCCTCTGGACACGCTCCAGCCCCTCAATGTCCTTCTTGTACTGAGGGGCCCAGAACTGGACACAGCACTCGAGCTGTGGCCTCAGCAGCGCCAGTACAGGGGGACAATCCCTGCCCTGCTCCTGCTGGCCACACTATTGCTGAGCCAGGCCAGGATGCCACTGGCCTTCTTGGCCACCTGGGCACATGGTGGCTCATGCTCAGCCCTCACTGAACCTTGGTAAAATTTTGACACTTAGCAAAGCCTCAGAGCACAGACTCATGGGATGGGTGAGGGTGGCAGGACCTCTGGAGATCATCTGGTCCAACTGCTCTGCTCAAGCTGGGCTACCTAGAGCTGGCTGCTCAGGAAAATGTCCCACAAGGCTTTTGAATATCACCAAGGAGGGAGACTCCAAAACTTCTCTGGGCAATCCAGTGAACTAAAGTTCTAGAGGCTGGATTTCAAGAAAGACATGGACCAGCTGGCAAGTGTCCAGAGAAAAGCAAAGAGCATAACCAGAAAGAATGCCCTTCAAGAGAGGTGAAAAGACCTGGAGATTTTCAGGAGACTGCAAGAGACATGCAAAGAGTGATTTAAGAGGCTGAAGGACTGAGGTATGAAGTCAGTCAGCTATCCCTAAACTGCACACCAAAAAACAACCAACTCTCATTCTGAAGGAAAAGACTGGCATTAGGTGATGGGCATGGGATCCCTTAGCATGTTTTTCATTATAAGGACAATGAAGCCCCCAATAGTGGCCAGAGAGGTGAGACAGCATCCATCACTGAGATCTTTAAGACTAAACAAAGATCTGTTGGTAATCGCTTTGTTGTGACAAAACCTGCCTCTAGGCAGGGGCATAGAACCAGCAAGACTATTAAATCCTTTCCATCACACATTAATCTCCCTGCCCTTCAGCTTTTGCATCTCATTGATTTTTGAGGCATGCATGTCCACATGTCACTCATTCCCCTGCAGCTTCAAGGAACTTCTAACATAAACATTCTTTGGACTTTGTGTTTTATCTTTGCTGTTTGCTTAAGGGTAAGAAGTGAGAAAAGGAGTGAATGGCAGTCTAGAAACATCCAGCACCACACATGAAAGGAAAAAGCTGGGATGAAGCCAAACCTGGAGGGCTGTAGTACAGCAGGGGTAATAAACTTCAGCTATAGGGTGGAAAACCTTTTTGCAGCTGAGACCTGGTTCACTCCTTCAGGCCCTCAGCATTTATTTCAGATTTTCACACTTGAAGCTGTTTTCTCCATGTAAGTAAACAAAATTTAAATTTAAACAACCTGCAAGCATTCCAGTCCAAAGCAAAATAGTCTAGGTTATATCTATATAGATCAGAGCTCTAATTCTAGCAAGGCATAAATGGAAGAAAAGATAGTTACAAAGAGCAGATTTTATCAATTCAGGTCCAGAACATGAAAAGCAGTGTTGAACACAGTCTGGAGACCATCAGCTGGGTAGTCAAACAGCACTAATTTCCCCTATGATCCAGAAAGAGCTGATCAGAAGCAGCACTATGAGTAGGGACATTTTTGTTATGGTCGTTCCCCTTTGCACACACAGCAGATGTGAGAAACTTAAGGATTTTAAGGTGTTACGGACACATGGCAATCAGATACTGTGTAAAATTATCACACTGTCTTGAAACAAGTCAGGGAAACAAAACTAGCCTTGACAAAGTAGAGTTTTTCCCCAGGAATGCGTTGTGTTTTCAACTGTCATAGCTGCAAAGGCATTAACAGATCAAGCCTCTGAAATCAATAGTGTTTTATTTTGTTCCTGACACAACCACAGCTTCCTATTAAAACAAAATGCAACATCACCCAGTGATGTTGCAGTTCACCTATTTTGTCAATATGAATCATCCACTGCAAGGAAGGAAATAATCAGGAAACCAGACTATCGACAGCATAGTCTGGCCTCTGCACCACACATTGGAAACAGTCTTGGTAGGATCAGTCTGGAAGAGAATATTAAAGATTGCTGATTTTCCTGGAGATACTGGTGTATCCCCAAGGCTTCAGTTTTACCTCCTGCTTACACCTGAAAAAGACATGTAAACAAAAGGGTTGTCAATCAGTCACCAGTTAAGAGCATCCTAAGTAAAAATGTTAGGATGTAGCAAGTGCAAGAACAGGGGGAATGAAGAGATGCTAAGTCTGCATCTTGGAGAGTTAAACCCTCTTCAGCAGATCAGAGTACATACACCCACACCTTCCTTGGACAAGAATATGAAAGAAAAGGAAGAACTGGAAAGGGTTTTGAGGCTGCAAATGGCTATTTTTGCAAACCTTCGTCAATTTCACTCCTTTGATCATTTAGTTTCCTCCCTTACCAAAAGAAGAAAGGTAAGAGAAGAGAATCTCTTTTCCTAAGATTAGGATTAGAACAGCACTGACTGATGTGGGTTTAAGGGGACTAATGTTGGAAAATTAAGAAGTAAAAAATGTGCATTAAAAATGGTAGTTTATGTTTTGTTTCTCCTCAGGCAAAAGAATCATTTGAATTGAAAAGAGAGAGTGTGGTATGTGAAGAAGTTTCTGAAGTACCCAGCCTGAAACAGGACTCCAAGGTGGGATGCCTAGAAATTTCCTCATTGTACTGTCAGGCCACACCACTAGTCCTCAGCTTTGGCTCATTATTGAACCACAGCCAGGAAATCTACACCTGAGAAATGGTTACTATCATGCTAAAACCCCCTTGTCATCTTTAGGACCATAGGCATAATCTGCTTAGGGGTATTTAAACTTAAAAATTTCTTGTGGCAGTATTTGATCTTTAACCACAGTTCATCATCACTTTCAGAAATGCTTTTTTTTTTTATTTTGCATTTTAATTACACTGTTAGTGATATTTACACAGTCATGCTGTCCACTGTGCCGCTCTCTCCTGCCCAAGTGGCTTTTGGATCTGGTGGTAAATTATTCCTACAAGCTTGAACATCAGCAGCTGGCCAGAAGATGAGCACCCCAAATAAAGGTATTCACTGAGGTAAAGGAGAAGAGAAAGCAGCTTTAACTTGGTCTTCAGGACTAGTCCAGTCAGCAGCAGCTATGATGCTCATCCCTCTGCCCCAGCTGCAGCACGTGCTGTCACCCCCATTGAGAGAAGTGCAGGGGCACCAAGAAGCTCTTACAATGGGGACAGCCTTCACAACACAGATCTCCCCTTCAAAACTGAAGGCTTAATTTTATTAATTTCTTTTCCCTAACTCCCTTAAGCAAAGTTGTATGGGAGCACCTTCAGTCCAGCTAGTCTGCTGTCATGAATGTCATGGGTCAGCTCCACCTCAGACATTGATGAGAGATTCCCGAATGTGATGCTTTTATTGAGATTTGGTGTCCCACAAATACTCCTAAGGTTTGGGTACAATTCCCAGGAGTATCATACTCCTTTGAATCACACTAGGGCACTGATTGGACTCACACTGGACCAAGTAGTGAGTACTGTGTCCTGAAGGCAATAATAAGGGTAAAAATAGAAGTGTAATACCCTCACCATCAGTTATGCAAAGAGGCCTCTTTACTCTCTTGGCAGTCCACAAACCACTGCAGCAGCCTGGGGATAAAGAGCCCTCAGCCACAGTACACCTGGGCAATGTGACTGTCTCAGCTAAAGCTATGCTAATTTCAATTTTCCCTCCTCAGCTGACCACAACCAGCAAGCTTGGAAAAGAACAGCCTGCAGAAATAATTTTGCATTATGCCTATTACATATTTCTTAATATACACCAGCACCTGGACACATTTTCAATGCATACACACCCTTGCCCAGTTTAGGGGCCAAGGTCTTGCTTTTCTCAGTACTACCTGTGGACTCTCCCAGAGGGACCTTTGAGCTAAAAGGCAACTGCAGGTGCCACTGCACACATGGACAGCAAAGAAAACTCTTCAGCCAATTTTTCACTTTCTGTGTGAATGCACAGCTTCAGTGGGTACCTCTATCACATGGGATGTCTGAGAACCATGACATTTGCTAGGCAGCAAAGATCATTTCCACAGGCAGATGTCTGTACACCACAGGAAAAGCTGCAGGCAGTTATAGGAACAGGACTTCAAAATCCATTGTATTTTTACTGCTATCACATCATCTTGCCTGTGGTGTCCTCCTCTAGTTTTTAAAATCTGTTTTAATTTTGTTGTCCATTTCCAGAGGAAAGCTCTGAAGCACTCTCAGACCTGTGACTACAGATGTAGCATTTCTGTCTCAACCTTTAAATCTACTGCATCTGCCAACAGCTGCTCATTACCACACACTATCAGGAGAATTAGAAACACAGCACCACAGAGAAAGTAGGAGGTACAACTATTTACAGGATTGCAAAAGCTTCCATATAACAGATTCTACATAAAACAAGTTTTTTATTACAGTTTGCCACGTTAACAGCTGACTAATCCTCAGTAAAAATGTTATTAAATACTATACAAAAAATAATTAGTTGCAAGCACATCAGCTGATGAGGAAGTCAGATCACACCAACATAGTAAGAGTAGCTGAGGAGTCAACAGCACAGAGGGCATTCAGGGGATCTTTTATGGCTTTTAAAGAAGGAAAGTGTAGTAAGACACAGCTGCAATCATCCTACCCAGCACAGCATCTGCTCTTCCTCATTAAAGTGGTACTTATTAAGTTTAAAGTAGTTTGTGTGGGACATAAAAAATCTTGTTCCTGAGAGGTTGTAGCAGAGTCTGATTGCTTCAGTGGTTGGGAATCACTTTGTTTTGATGTTCAGTCTTCCTGTGGAAAAACTACAGGCATTTATCAGTGTTGTCCTTTAATATAATTAAGTCTCTTCTCCCTGAAGGTTGTTTAAAGGTTTTTAAAATAAAAAGTTGCTTGCTCAGGTGCCAAGCAGTAAGACCTGTTCCTATGACAATACTTAAAGTGTATAAAATTCTTTCCAAGCTTAAAAAGATAATGTCACAAGCAAAATACAATAATTTTAGAACAGCAAATGTGTCTGGCAAGTACAAAAAGATGCCAAAAAACCTCGTAGCAGTATTAACTTTACCACCACTGGGAGCAGCCGTGAGGAGCAGCTCAGACCCAGCAGCACGTGCCCCTTTGGTGAAGCTGGGCAGCAGCACTGGAGTGAAGTTTGGAACAGCAGCCTCCAAAGGAGCTGTGTGCTGGCTACTCTGCTGTGTCCTAAGAAATGAAAAAGTAAAGTTGCCAGATCACCTTCCAGTTCTCCATATATACTGAATTGCTAAACAGATTTTCTTCCATAGATGTGGCCCTTGACACTTTGCTACTTCTCTTTCACAAATCAGGTCTACGCCATACATGGGGTTCACTTAGGTAAAAGCTCAGCCACCCATAGGAACTAATGGCTCCTTACATTGTTGTCATCAAGCACTGCTTTTAGGGCATTCCATCAGCACCATTCATGGCAGGAGCAGAGCTCCAAATCCTTTCCATCAGCCTGTTTCCTCAGGTCAGGTTTTTAAAGGCTTTTCTTAAACTTTGTGCTTTACTTTCTCTTCAATTTTGGGCAGTTTCCACCAGCAAGCCAACCTCAGTGCTCAAACTGCAGTGCTGTTGAGTTCAGCCCTAGCCAAGGTCTGACTGCTGTAGCAAGGAACCCCTAAAATGCCCCAAAACCCCAGCTGTGAAACCACTGCTCCCTGCAGAGGACACAGCTCTCCAAGCCCTTCGGAGATGCACAAGCAGGAACAAGTTCAATTCCACTCCATTCATGGTCCCAGAAGAGAAGGCTTTGTGCACATCTGCCATGGGGAGCTAACACGGACAGACTGCCTGTGCAAACGTGGCACGTGTGTGTTTTGTGCCTCCCATGTGTAATGCAGGTGTGCAAAGGCAGCCCCAGGTCAGCTGGCTCCTGCCAGTAAACGAAAATCAAACACTGCTGTGCACTGCACAGTGCTCCTGGAGTGAGAGACAACACCAGGAGCATGCAGGGGTGTTTCTGGCATGGTGCAGCTTTGATCTGGGTCTAAAACCAGATTTTTAAATGCCTTCATGCTGTTGAAATGTAATGAAAACTTAAAATATTAAATCATAGTCTCAAGACGCTAGTCTTGAGAATAAAGGGTTGAATATTCTATTTTTAAGGTTTCCCACTGCTTTGCTCTCAAACTTGTCACGATAGAGGCTTTCTCATCATTTAAATAGCCTATGTAACTTACCAAGAATACTTCTAACATAAGCTTTGCATTTACCTCTTCAGTTTTAAGCTTTTTGTTGGCTTCTCAACATGTCTGATTTTATCAGACATTCTTAAGACTTATCTATTCCCTCTGTATCATTATATATGTTTACATTAATTTTTCTTTTTTTTTACAGCAAGATTTTTTCCAAAAATACATACAGATGGGGTAACGTAATAACCTTCATCCCTGGCCATTAAAATGGTTTCATGGGTTAAGTGAAGCAAGCTTTTTCTGTCAGTACCTGAATTTGGAGGCATGGAAATGGCACCCACAGATGGTTTTAATCAGTTTGACACCAGGAGGGAACACCCCCCAATGCCATCAGGGGAGGGAAAAAAAAAAAAAAAAAAAAAGCATATAATATGACCTCAATACTTGATCAGGTCAAATTTCTGTTTCTGGAGTGAGATTTTTCTAAAAATGCCAGGGGGTGCCAGGAAGCAGTGGGCCATTTCTGGCTCTGGTAACAAAAGGAAAAAAAACCCAACAAACCTAAGCTATGTTACTTGTTAGCTTTTATAAAAGCTGTATTACGTGGATTGAAAGGTTTCTCTTCCCAGTAGTCATCCTGATGGAAGTTTCTTAAGAAAATAGAAGGGACTCAAAGCACATATTCTTTCCATGTGCAGTTCAGGTTGTATTTACAGGAATGTCACGATCTGACAGATGTATTTTTAAAATGCAGCTTGCTTCCAGTGAGTCATAAGGGTTCAACGCTGATCATATTCTACCGTAAGACACCACACCGAAGGAACTGCATTATGCCACAGCCTCCTCAGTCAGATTAAAGATCTCCCTCCTTGGAATTCACTTACAGTAGTAAACAGCTGTTATCCCACCTGCAAGAGAAGAGGAATGAGATATCCATCTCACCTCCAAAGCCAGGAAAATACTGAACAGCCTTGCAGCTGTTTTACTCACTTCAGTCTTAAACTACCTGCTGGTGTTTGCCCCTCTGATGTCTTGAGGCACCCCAGAGTTAAAGGGTTGCTAACACCAGCCCTTTAACCCTTCAGTGCACTGCAGACACATGGGAGGGGAAGAGATTTGCCTAGACATGACTTTTTTGAGTTCCTACTGTTGCCAAACAAAATTACCCTTTGTAGATTATGGAGAGACTTCTTACAGAGTTGTTTTCAGTTAGCTGGCACGTGGAGTGTATCTGCAGTGTGTGTGTGCAGAACATGGACATCTACCACTGGGTCTCACTATTCCAAGACAAGGCAGTGTGCACTCTGTAAGCCCTTCGTGACAGGCTCTTAAGTTTAAAGAAACAAAAAAACAAACCAAACAAAAACACCTCTGAAACAAAAAAAAATCAAACAAAAAACAAAACAAAACCAAACCAAAAAAACAGAACAAAAACAACAAAATAAGCCCCCAAACCAAACCGAGAGCTGAAAGTCTTCTAGAAGAACAGGGGTAAGAAACTGCTTTTTGAAGCATGATAAAGTCCTAAATGTCAAACTTCTACACAGTGTGCACCTGTACCTATTGCCAGCATCAGAGAAGACAGCTGAGGGGGCAGAAGATGAAACAGTAAGTGCATGTCGTACCCTAAGTTGGTATGAGAAGTAGGAAAACCTGTAGGTACTTGTAGGTGTGAATGAACAAAGGCAGACTTGGAAGAGAAAGGGAGCTTCAACTCTTCCTCACCATCCCCAGCCTTTCCATGCTCAGGCCCCACACTGTTCTGATGGTGCAGTCAGTGTTTCCAGGATGGGAAATGTCCCAAAAGAAAATCTGGATGAGAAATGATGGGTCTGCAACCCCTACCTTTGCAAGAGAGTCTTGTCTAAACTCCAGGTCCAATCCATAATTATCCATGCATAGAGCGCAGAACAGCAAGGCTTTGACAGACAGATGGAGGCTGCCAGATTCCTAAAGAAAATGCAAACTGCTCCATGTAGGCAAATAAGAGAAGCCACAAAAACTGTGCAAAAATTTTTCTGATGCACAGTCCATGTACCAAGTGTATATTCAATAGGAGAACAGCTGTGCTTTCACAGTGCCTGCTACAGGGTCCCCACAAAACAGATGGCAGCCCCCTCCCAATCACTGCTGTGTGTGCTACTGAGCAATTGGGAAGGTTCAGAAGGTGATGGTACTCTAAGTTCAGTTTATTTCAGTATTTCAACTGTGCACAAAAATACCTTGTCTCCCTAGGACTACTGTTGCAGAAACAGTGCTTTAAGTTACTATCTGACCTACTGTTTTATTTTTTAAGTTTGTTTTTCTAAAAAGCTTTTCTTGAAAAAAAAATAAAATTAGTAAATGCATCCAGAACCCTAAGAGACATGCTTCCCTGAAGAAGCAGCACCTGTGAAATGCCTAAGTCCATTCATGTCTTTTACATAAGAGATGGCAATTAATAAAGGTCTGATAACTTTGTTTTTCAATTAAAGAGGTGATTAAAAGTTTGACACATGTTCTATAATATTGATTGCTTTGTGAGTGATTGTTAATTACATTTAGTAAGAGACGTGAGGAGAAATGAGGAGCAGACCAAAGTTAATTCTGTTTGACTTTTGACAGTTTGTCAGGTCTCTTCAGATAAAAAAAAAATGGATGCTCAAATCCTCTCAACATTTCACCATATTTTTGTAATATAAGCAGACAGAAAAAGATCCCAAGTTTGTTGCTCTACAAAGTTATAAGAGAGTTTTGATTTTCAAAGTAGCTTAAAGGAGTGTCTAAATGACCTTGTCCCACTTGATCATTGAATTTCTTTCTCCCTGAGGCTCATCTCTTGTCAATACATTATTAGTGCACAGACAGTGGTAAAAACATGCTGTACACCATCAGACTGGAGAGGACAACACAATTAATCATATACTGAACACTGTTCACAAGGTTATTTGTTTTCATTATAAATAAGCAAGACAGTCAAGCTGTGCATCCCCTTCCCAACTCCATCTTTAGCTTGAATGTGAAGTTCGACTTTAAACATCAGGTGATTTGTTTAAAGTTAGTAGCTGGAAATACTGTGCAGAGTTTTTCTAATGTTAAATGTTTGTCACTTGCACAACACATCCCACTCCTGCAAGAATAAGCTTCTCAGGCAGGGCAGGCAGCTCTGGACTTGCTGACTGCACACAGCAGTCTGGTAAAGACCACAGCCCCCAGCGTGCTTCAGCACATTTGTTTTTCTCTATTTCAGCTCTATGCTTCACATTTCCTGAGCACTAGGCTGTAAAATTCATTGATATAAATTGGTAAATATTCCCTCTTTAGTAAAGGTGCAAGTATCTAAGAAAAAGACAAGCAAACAATACAAAACAAACCTAAGCAAATGATAACCAGTTATGTTATTAGCAACCTGAGCTGCACTTAGAAACGCACTCTAAAACGTACTTTAAGATGAAAGTTCTTGGGAAGATCATGGGAAGGATGGCTCTTGCAACCATAACACACCTCAAGCTTAACGTTGTTTAAGAAGTTTATCAAGTAAGTCTAGCTATTCTTTTTGCTGTCTTATTAGGAAATCCATACACAACAGTATATGAGCTCTTGACATATAACTACAATATCTCCATTTGGTTCTCTATGCCAACTCCTAGGATTTCTGATTCAGAATTATTATTTTTTTCTTATCCTAGGCTCGTTAACATCTGTTTTGTAACGACTCCCTTCCCCTCCAGTGCGCTGCTGTGCCAGTGCCGTGCCTGACTCCCGGCATCTCTGGGCGCGGTTCAGGGAGCGGGCGCAGCGCGATCCCCCAGCGCGGTGGGCTGCAGCTGCAGGTCTGTAAGTGCCCACATCCAGGACAGCGTCACTTCCTCCTTCCCAGCTCCTTCCAGCAGGACCAGAGAGACAGGAGAGGCTCCCTGCTAACTGCCCCTCTATGAGACAAGCTGTCTATTGTGGTGCGGCCCCTTCTTTACCGGGCCCTTCTTGTTAACGCCTTACCAGACACCTCTGGTCCTACAAAAGTGACAAGAATTCCTTACGAGACACAACCAAAACAACTTTCCCTACGTTTCCAGCTGCTCCTTCAAAGGCAAAAGGCAGAAGCTCTGCGGGCGGTACCGGGGAAGAGCAGGCACATTCCCACTTCACCCTCCGAGCTCCCGCAGCCGGAGGGCAGCTCTCCGCAATTCACGGAGGGCATCATCGCAGCGGCCGCATCTCCTCGAATGGCAAACGCCCGGCACGGCCGTGCCTGCTCAGCATCCCCCTCCTTCGGGGCAACCCTTCACGCCCACCCGTCCCTTTCGCGGCCGTCCCGACCCACCCGGGCTGCGCCGCGGGGAGAACCGACCCCATCCCAGCCTCCCCGCCCCGTCCCGGGCCGCTACCTCCTCCGCCGCCGCGGTGCACCTTGACCAGCACCTCCGCCCGGCCGCCCGCTCGCAGCTCCCGCCGCAGGTAGAGCCGCCCCGACGTCCTGTCGACCGCCACGGGGGCGGCGCCGGGAGAGGCCAGCTCGAACCAGCCGCCCGCCGCCCGGTCTCGGCTCCTCGGGACGGTGAAGACGGTGTCGCCCACCCGCGCCCCGGAGGGCAGGCGGGCCGTGTAGCTCCGGGCGCCGGGCCCCGGCGGCTGCAGCGAGCGCGGCTCCCGCGGCCGCCCCGGGCCGCCCGCCGCCCCCCGCCCGCGCACGGTCAGCCGCAGGCACCGCGCGGGGCTGCGCAGCGGCCGCGGCCGCCCGTGGTCCAGAGCCGCCACGCAGAGGCGGAGCCGGCGCAGCCCCAGCAGCGAGCCCACGGTCAGCACCTGCCCGCTGCGGGGCACCACGAAGAGCAGGCGGCTGCCGGTGCCCGGCGGCCAGGGCCGGTAGGTGAGGCGCGCGTTGGCGCCCTCGTCGCCGTCCGGGGCGCGGAGCCGCGCCACCTCCGTGCCCGGCGGGACCAGCTCGTCCACCTCCAGCGGCCGGGCCGGCGGCAGCCACGGCCGCTGGTCGTTGCGGTCCAGGACCCGGACCCGCAGCAGCGCCTCCCGGGGGGACCGTCCCGCCCGCCGCCGCAGCCGGAGCCCGTACTCGGGCTGCGTCTCCCGGTCCAGGGGCTCAGCCGTGCGGAGAAGCAGCAGCCCCCGGCCGCCGCCCGGACGCCGCTGGAGGGAGAAGCGGGAGGCGCCGTCGCCTTCCAGCGCCCACTCCCCGGCCGGCTCCCCGGGGCCCAGCAGCCTCCGCAGCGGCACCCGCAAGCCCCGCACCCGCGTCCCCGCCGGGCTGTTCTCGGGCACCTGCCCGGAGAAGCGCAGCAGGCGGGGGGAGCCACCGCACCCCGGCCCCGCCGCCCCGCCGAGCAGCGGCAGCAGCAGCAGGAGCGGGAGCAGCCCGCAGCCGCTCCGCCGCGCCCGGCCCATCCCGCCGAGCGGAGCGCAGCCCGGCTCTGCGCCGCTGCCGCCACCGGCACCCACGGCACGGGCAACCCTGGTCCGTCCCGCGGCCACTCACGGCCGTGGGCGGGGACGGAGCGAGCCCGCCCCGCGTGGTCGAGCGGGGAACCCGCCCGTGGCAAAGCGCACAACGCTCCCCCTATTCCGTGGCAAAGCGCACAGTGTTGCTTGGCAAGTTCCTCATCTTCCCCCATTTCACACTGCCCGTGAGGGTCATCTGTAAGTGATCTCTCCCTGTCCTGTTCCAACTCGTGAACTTCTTGTATTTTCTCTGCTCTGTCCAGTTGCAGAGGGGAGTGATAGAGCAGCTTTGGTGGGTGCCCGGCATTCAGCCGGGGTCAAACCACCGCATGCAACCAGCTACTCCCTCCGGGTCTTCTGCAAGCTGAGCAGACACAGGATGAACTACAGTTCCTGAGGGGGTGGCTCGAGGAAAATTGGTTATCCTCCCTCTCCTGAGCTTGTATGTAAAAAACCCACCTGGCCAAGCTACAAGAACCACCATAAAAGAGGAAGAAAACACTATTGCATAGGAGAGAGCAGACCTTGGGACACTTGAATCATAAGAGCAGATGTCACCCAGCAGACAGGCTTCCTCTGTTGCAAGCTGGGTTTGTCTTGGAAGCACAGCCTCTCAGAAGTGCACATTCAGGTTGCTGCTCCTTCAGGAAAGATGCAATACTTTTGGGACAAGAACAGTGTGTGCTTTTGTTGAGAGCAAGACTGAAATGGTCCTTCTGAATGAACCTTCTGAGCAAACACATCAGTCCCACCAAACATGCATGAAACAATCTGGGCATGGAACTCATCGCTCTGTTTAGTCTGTGGAAGATGTGTTAGATCAGTGGAAGTGTGAATACAAGCCAGGCCACTCCAGTGTCAATCACTACCCATCAAACCAAACAGTACTCAATTTTCTCATCGCTCCAAGCACGAGTTCCCAGCAGCATCTGCCAAGATGCCAAGAACAAGAGTATCTCCCTTCACACAGTGAAGGTTAACAGCTTAATAGCCTTTTGCAGAGTCTCCACACCTAGCTGGTCAAACTATGTTAGGTGTTGCTCCATCAGAAATGCTCCCTCTTCCTGCTTCAAACAGGCTTGCTAGTTTTACCAGAAGTTTGTTAGGAAGGCAGGGGTGTTTGTTGCCAGCTGTGCTGTAACTTCAGTGATGACATATCTAGGCTGTAAGTGAAGGTCTGCACAAGAAAGTCAGAAGCCATTTCACTCGTGTTTAGTCAAATATCACGGGCAACAGTCAAAGGTAACACCCAACTGTTAGACCTGCACCTGCGCCACCCGGGGAATTACCAGTTTTATGGAGAGGTAATTGTTGGGAGATCACATCCCATTATTACAAGCTGTCAATCTTTATTTTTTACCCCCTCAAGGTGAAGGGATGATAGCTTCTAAAATGTGGCACAATGCAAGATTTCAGACTGGGAAGGGAAACGGTAAACCCAAATAGTTTTCCAGAATGGTTTAGCAGTGAAAGTATAAAAGTAACCATCCAGATCCTTGCCTGGTTAATGTGCTGTAGCAAGCTTTGAATATGCTGTGGTTGGTCTTTTTGCCCTAATTCCTCCCTTCACAAAGGCATTAGAAGGCTCATTAATTTTAAAACACTTCATGAGCTAGCCAGACCACGCAAACAAGTGTTCAGTTTAGGACAAGCTTAGCTCTGTATGGAGACATGGCACAGCATTCCCTCTTCTGAAGTGTGTTGCATCCTCACACAACTTTCAACAAGCAAATTAAATCCTCTCAAAATCAAGTCCCATTTTTAGCCTACATTACAGGACACACTACCCTATTCTCTTCTATTCAAACACTTAGAAACATGCAGTTTCCCCTACAGCTTGTGAAGATATAAACTAGATTTTATTCACAGTGTTTCCTCCCACCTATGAACCCATGTATTTCAAATACATTAATACAGCATTTTGGTAATGGAAATTCAGGATTCTCCTGCATGTCACTCCCACTGCCAGAATTTATGGCACACCTTACAGAGCAGAAGCAGAGCCAAGCTTGCCTTGTGGATACTCACTAGCACGGCTGTGTTATTTTCAACATCGTTACACAAAACCTGTGTGACAATGAAACAAATACACAGGTATTTCTGGCCACAAATCCTACCCTACCATTTAAAGAGATGCAAACACACTTGAATGTAGCCATGTTTTCCAAAGGAACTTGTCTGCTCCTGCAAAACTGAGGCAGAATCCCCAGAGACTGATCCAGTGTTAATCCAAGAGGACATCTCAGTAAAGATAGTTGGAGATGGCTCTTCCCTTCAATAGGAAACAACACAGACAAGAAATAAATACAAATAAATAAGCTCCTTAGACATTGTCTAAACCAACACAGATACCTTCAGGACATTGTCAGCTTCTATAGGCAGAGAATCATACTGAAATTTAGTTTGAGGGTTCTTCTTAAGCAAAGCTGATCTAGTGAACTGTGAACTACAACCACTAAGAACTGCCATTCTGAGGCCAAAACATCAGCAAGCCCAACAGCTTTCCTCTGGCCCTTCCTCGCAGCTGGGACAAGCTCCTGGAATGCAGCCAGCAGTTTGGACTACAGTTCAGATAAAATGGGCCAGCCTGGGAGGAGAGAAAAATCAAAAAAAAAGGAAGAAAAAAAGAAAGGAGCAGCATTTATCCATGTGCTAACAATGCTGAAATAGATGAAAATGTGACATACTATAACTAGACATGACTAATGTGACATACTAGTCTATGACTGTTTGAACTGCATGTGTTTTAGAAAGAGGATTTCATGATGAAGTTAAAAACAGGCTTGATTTTAATGTACCTTTCTAAAATTGCATAAATGGTTTATTCACTTCTGCTGCAGTGATTTTGTCTTACTGCCCAGAATTGAAATCAAATTAGTCACAGAAACCACAGGTGCACCTAGCAGTTACTCTGGGGAGACCACAGCTTCTGTGGTCAGAGTCTCATGGAGAGTGTAACTGCTCAAAGTTCTGAAAGTAAATCTATGTACTGATAGTGTGTTATAACCTACTGAATAACTCTGTAATACTCAGGACTGCTTAATGTATGTATATTCTATATATGCAGTTTAATCCATAACAAGATGCATCTCATCTCACCACTATTAAAAAAAACATCCATTACATTTATTACCTAAGCAACTTAAAAGCATACAGGGGTTGAAGTATGATAGGCTGGGTCATTGTAAAAATGGGAAAATCTGGGAAACTAGGTCCTACAGATTCCAGAACCACTATTTAGGTGGAAAATAATCCAAACCAACAGTAATTTTATCTACCACCTCTGAATCATTGATTATAAATGGAATATATATTTTGCACAGAGATACAGACTCACATAAAACACATATACACCTACTTACAGACATGTATCAATACAAATTCTTTTATATGTAATAGAATGTTCTCTGTTTCACAGATAGTAACCAAGTCTCAGTTTTGCATAAAGGCATAGAAGAGTACACAAATACCAACATGAATTTCATGCTGCCAGTAAGCTCCATTCCCCTTTGAGCTAAGCAACCACAAAAAGCCTGGTTGCTTGAATGGCTAAACTTGGATACTTCAGCATCAGCTCATTTCCTGACTAGCTTTAAACAAAGCAGTCTGATAAATGCTCAAACTCAGAATCATTATAAATTAAAGATGTAAATACATAATTTTTTTCAGGTGCTAAATGATCTTTGGAGTTTTTGGAGAAGTACTTTGTAGGGTATTTCTACTGGAATATAACTTAAAGAAAAAAAATCAAGATTTTTGTATCATTACATATTAAATTATTACAAATCTGCATCTGAAGATTTCTACTAATAATATTGTATAAAACAATAGAGGGCTCCAAGATATTTAATCAAAACCTGTAAAAATTCAAGGCAGATAATACATTAGTAGATTAAAAATAAATGTATCAGTAAGCATTTGACGTTGCATAGCACTTTATTTCCAGGTGACATGCTTGCTGTAGGAGGATCTTTAGGGAGAAAGTCACAGTTCAATAATTCCATATGAAGCAGCTCACATTTTGCTGTTCATCCTCACACAAGTATGTCACAGTCAGCACGACATATGGATCCAGTCTGAGCAGGCTGCTTGTCCTCAAGAGCTGTGAGACTGTTTATGCTGCCCATCAAGACAGATATTTGAGCTATGCTGCACAGTCTTCCCTTGTCTTCTCAAAGGATAAAATGGTTTGTGTCCCAAACAATCCATACTTTCTGGACTTGGCTTTTATTAATTTTTTTTTTCCACAGAAAAAAAAAAATACAAGAGAAAAATATTTATTATGTATACATTATTTTCATAAAAAACTGTCCAAGACAACAAACAGGATAAAAGGAATTGTATTCCTTAGACTTGTTGTTAAGTAGCTGCACACAGATAAATCCATATGCCATACACACTACTGCTAAATGTCACTGTTAATAAGTAAAGCACCACCAATAATTCTTCTGCATTATTGAAGTAAACAAGTTTGAAACTTTGAAAGGCATTAAACCTTCTGTCCCATCAAATAAATAGGTAACCTTAAACATCACTTGAAAGGCAGAAATACATTTAACTGTGCTGAAACCAAAACCATTGCCAGATTAATTACATTTAAACACATTGTTGAGGTACAAAACAATTCAGAAGACCTTTAGGCATCACTAGCTCTGCATTTGGCATAGTTCAGAGTGCAGCAACATAATGGTGATTGCTTTTTCAGCTGTACTGATGAAGTAGAAAAGATCATTAAGATAACACACAATACATGTCTTACAATTTCCACTTTCTCCCCCTCTATAGTTAGGTTTTAAAAACAGTATTAAAGCATGATTATGCAGATTTATGTTGAGGTACTATTTCACGTGAAATATTGCTTGTGTTGGAATAAAATTCTGCTTCTCTTTCATCTCCAATACCACAATACTCCAGAGTCCACCTGCCCATCAATATTTACCAGACTTACAGATTCAATCACCATTACTGCTAAGAGAAGTTCCTCATTCCATCTCCAAAACACAATAGTAAAACAGACACCTGTAAATGCAAACACATCACGTGTGCACATGCCCACACACTCACAAGCACAGCCTACGCTTTCTCCTGTTGGAGTTTTGGTTAAAGGACAGGTTATATGAAGTTTTAAGTAAGGATCGCAGGGATACCTTAGAATCCCTACAACCAGATGTTGTGGCTCCTTTTCTTGTGAATTGCATGGAAAAGCTGATGGCATGTCACAAGGTCTGGACACTTGAAGATGACTTAGTGAAAATAAGGTGATAAGAACAAGACTTGGTCCCTAGCCTCTACCTTTCAGTAAATAGTTATGCCACCAGAGCAAATAGCTGGAAAAATTTTCAATGCCTGTGAAACCTTTTGGCCATCTTTCTTCCACATTTGTGTATCTTCTCCTTATTCCCCATCCCCATGGAAAATGTATTTAAGATTGTGTTGTATTAAATTGTATCACCATTTACTTTGGAAGAAATTAAATAAATTATTTTTTAAATAAAATGAACAGAAGTTTATGCTCAGAAATACCTTTCCTTAGTCTCAAGCCCTGTCAAATCTGAGTTCAAGTATGTGGTAATTCAGGAAGTGAAAGAGCATTTTTTTAAGATTATGACAAAACTGTGTATGTTAGTTTAGCTGTGGGTTGGTAAAATTTCGATTCCCAAGTCCAAGGATAACAGGTGGGTGTCTGAAAATACTATACAATTTATTCTTTCAAGGTAATTTTTCTGCATTTACTAAGATCAAATATATCAGAAAGTGGAAATGTGAAGGAGGAAATAAGCCAGCAGAATAGTCACAAGAATTGCTATACAAATTCTCATTCTTCCCAGTGAACAGCTGTTAGATGGCTGGCACACATCCCAGCTGCACCACTTGGGCATCCTTGGAGGCTGGCGTATTAAGACACAACAGAAACTCTAGAAATCAGAGGGACAGGAATTTAAAAAAAAATCTTCACAAAAAGAAACATGAATTGAGGTTTTTGTTTGTTTAATAAAAGCTTGCAAGGCACATGTTTCAACCAAATTGCAACATCTACAGCAAAGCAGATCAAAATTTGTAAAACTTTCCCACAACCCTTTCAGGGAGTTAAACCTGTGATCTGTTTGAAAACCAAGCCAGGGTTTTCTGCACAGGTCTGGCGTAATTATGCCCTATTGTTGTCCCACTGAGGGATATCACTGGAACTTAGTATTTTTCACAGAAGCTGGAGATTAGACAGCATTTTTGCTAGTCCATAGCTGGATAAGAAATTAATTCACTTTCTTTATAAGATATGACTCTTTCATTCACTCATTTCAATTATGCCTTTTTACAGGACAACCACAATGTTCTCCCAAATAAAAGGCTCCTTCTGTTACTTAAGGCTGCTGTGCCAACAGTGCTGCAATATAATTTTCTCTAATATAAAAAGCAAGGTAAAAATCTTAAATGATTCTCCTAAAGCAGAATCAATTGAAGTATCAAGAATACATCTTAAAAACTATGACAAAACTAATAGCAATAACTAAGTCACAGTTCAAATAAAGTTCAACTCGTTCATTTAAACATGTATAAAGGCCAATGTGCTACAAGACAGTTTTGTTTAGATGTGTGGGTAGCCTCATTTGTGGTTTTCTTAATATGTGTGCTCTACATGTAGGTGTTCAAACTATATTCTATGTGGTAACACGCACAACATTACAGTAAAACACAACAGGCAGTCAAGGACAGTTGAATGTTGCATCTTGGCATGGCAGTCTAAGGCATGAAGCCGTAAGCTCTGCGACCTCATCTACCCAAGTACAGTTGTAACCCTGAAGTTTGCACCTGGGATGCCTTATTGCTGATATGAAGTGATATTCATGAATTACTAACTTCAAGAGATTAAATGACCGACACACAGACATGTAATTCCTTGACAGTGACTCAAACAAATTGAAGTTGAAAAAGGAACTCTAAACTTACTTCCAAATACTACTTCTATACCCACACATACAGAGGGAGTTCCTGCAGGCCTGCCATAGCTCAAGTTAATATACAAACTTCTGTTGGTATATGGTAATTGAGCAGTCTGGAACAGCCCAGTGCAGTAAAACATGCACTTGTGCACAAGCAAATAAATGCAGCCTGCACTCCAGCAGACACACAGGCACACACTATCCCAAACACAATGCCCGTATGCCCAGAAAGGATATTTACTTGTAACTTGTAACTCAGTTATATGGATGTTTCTCAGTGACAACATCCCATAATTCAATGGATTTATCTGAACATGGGTTTCAAACAAAATGTGTAATTTTTGTCAAGACTTGTAGGCCTAAAAATATAACCGAAAGTAAAAACCAAATTACAGACATGTTGGCTTTTACAACAATAAAGCTTTTTTCCTTTAAATCACTCCAAAAGTGGTAACAGTTTTAAAAAATCTCAGCACTATGTGTCAGTGTAAAGTAAGCAAGTGTATCTGCATAAGCAGAGAAGAATCATGCACATACAACAACATGCTGCAGTTCCTAATAATTTCAGAGTTAAAATCTCCAATTTGCCATAAGGATTGTTTTGCAGCTTCCACTTGCAGAATGGTTTGCAGAATTTTCAGCTGGGGGTTCATCCTATTTTGCCAGATCCTTCATTAAAGACATCTGTGCTCCAAAGGATCCTTCCCACATGCCTAATAGACTGGTCTCTGGGCCAAGTGTTACGTTAGTTTGTAACTGCAGGTAACTCCTAAGGGGTGAGCAACTTCTTCCAAAACTTAGCGCTGGCTTTTTGTCCAGTTACACCTACATTAAGCAATGCTACTGTTGCCTTTTATTGGAGTTTCCACTCTCATCACTAGGTTTAGGCCCAGAGTTGTAATTAAAACATCATTCATTTTCTTGAAAGTCTATCAGCCAGCAACAAACAGGATGAACAGATAATTTGTTAAGAAAAGGAGTTGTAGAGGCAAAGAGGGTCATGTAATAAAGACAAATTTTAGAGGGAAGCAAAACTGCAGAGTACTTTCCCAAATTTTCAAGAATCTGTGTATTTGCATAATTGATATAAAAATAGCTATAAACATCTGTACCATTATTTACTAATGGTGGTGATTATAGTGTTTTAAATGACAGTTATGGCACTATCTTAATATACCTATTGCATAATAAGTTGAATGAAATGAGTATCACCCATCCCTCCACACACACACACACACACACACACACACACACACACACACACACATACCAGCACACAGACAGGGTGAAACTGAAGTGCAGAAGTCTCAATAGCAAACCTGGTTGTCCTGCTACACCTGACTGAAAACAAGTATGGCATACTGTGGTATACTGGCCCATTCTGGTAGCTGCTAAGAAAGACACACTTATGCATACATACATACACACTTAAGTGTGGAAAAATGTTGAAAACAAGTTCTTTCCAAACTGAAGATCTCAGCTTGTCAGCTCCTATTGTTAGGTCTAATTCCTAGCATTTCCACCAACATGTCTCTGTAGACAACAGAGACAACACTGTAGAGATCAGTGCCTTAATCTGTGGAAGTGTTGTTTAAGTAAAATCTTCCTTATTTGATTTATACAAACAATATAACTACGTGGAAGATGTATAAATGTGTATTTGATAAACACAGGAATGTTTACCATGGAAGACAGGAAGAATTAAAACAAAAGAAACCCCAAACTAAAAATCCAAACACTTACTTGAAAAGACTTGGGATAGTGATTGCTTTCCTGCTAAAAATTAAAAGCTATATGACTTAAATGAGCTCCTAAAATAATTTTGCTGTATTTACTGAAGTCTACGCATACCAACTCTCTAACACAAAAGTCAGAAATCTCATTTACATGAAGATTAAGATGATTTATAATGGGAAGAAAAATGTAAAAACATGGAAGACTGTAACACATTATAGAGCCTGTAAAACTGATAAATGTTCCCGTTTCCTTCAAGGATGGTGTATGTGTCTGCTGATCTGTAGATCAAAGAATTTCAGTTTGGTAGAATAAAATTGTCAGTACACTGCATGTGTGCACATCTATCTGCAAAAATAAACTTCCTTGCTCAAAAGGAACTTTTCCAACTGAAATTCATTCACGATCAATCCTTAGAAAGAAGCTTGCATGCTTTTTCATGACTGGAAGGATATCACAGTGTTGATTCTATATACAAAGTAGGATCTATTCCAGTATACTCGAGTGAAATAATTCACATATGGAGAATAGTTCATTTTGATTTCATGACAAAATCGTCCATATTTTGAGTAGGCATAGTTGTCACCTTCCTCACAAACCACCTGTCAGGAAGAAAAAGATCTAATTATAGTAGTGAAGCGGTTACAGAATGTAATTCTGTACATTTAATTAACTTATGTATTCTGTAAATTTCATTTATGATAGACATTTAATTTCCACATTGTACAGTTCCAATAAACTGAAAACACATTCTCCTGTAATTTGTTTAACCACTTAAAACAGCCTTTGTGAATTAATTCCTTCGTTAAGGTAGCAGACATTAAAACCAGCTTATTTCATTCATATTATAAACAACAGCAGTGGAAATTATGCATATGCCCTGTTTACCCAGTAGTTCAAACCTGACCTGCACTGGGCATAGCAGTGTAAAGGAAACAAAAATCTTCTTTACCTTTCCCAGCCCAAGTAAGTTTGACATACTTAATAAAGACCAAAGACACACAGACATCACCCTACAAATTCCAACCAATTGACTTGGAAGCAAACTGTGCATTTTAGCATTTACTGTCTGATATCCCTGAAGAAATCCCTTCATTATTCCTTCCGACGGCACAAATTGACATGGTTTTAAAAAAAGGTGGTAGGACAAACTCATGAAGAAAAATTTACCAGTGGCTGCCAAACACAAAGGTAATTGCCCTGAGCTATGGTCCTCCAGCAACAGACTGCTGGAAAATGTTTGTCTTTCCCTATCAGTAGAACTATGCTCCCAGTCAGTGTCAGAAACAAGATATTGGACTAGCACTACAGGATGTAGCACAAGCTAGAAAGTAGTACTTATCTTCTCAAACACAGCAATTCAAAACACATCCATAGATCTGTCAACACACTGTCTGTCCACTTTACTTTGGGAATAAGTAAATGCTGCAGTTGCAGTCTTCAAATATATATGCACTAGCTTGCACTACTTTGGAATGTCTTGATAATCTTCCAATATGACTTAAACAATTTTTGTTAGCAAGCAAATGGAGAGATTGGTTTAAAGCTTCCTGAGACAATGCACTTCATTAACTTTCCAGAACAAACTAGGTCAGTTTTCTGAAAAAATCCCCAATACCCAAACCAACCACTCCCCCCAAAACAACAACAAAAGAACACAATAAAAAAACACAAGAAGGATTATGTGTGAGAGAGAAGTATGCAGGAAGCATGGAGATGAGAGATGCAGGGGTATGAGAGCATGGAATCCTGAAACTGTGGTTAACTGCTCCAGTGGAAATCCTAAGTATGAAGAGGAAACAGGATCTTACTCATACAAACACATATCTGAGAAGAAACTGAGAGGTAACGTGCAGATTAACAGTGATGGAGGTTATTCATACACACACACTCTAGTTATGGTACAGTGTATTGGATATATCCAGGAATAATCACAGCATACAATGATTTTAGCAGCAAGACAAGGAAAGAAATAATAGATTTCAGAAATGCTAAGGAACTTAATAGAAAAATGGAGACAATATCCTTCATGGATAAAGTAGTTAGGAAACCTAGAAGTGAAACTGACACCAGCTGTATATTCCTGGGGAAATATAAAGTAATCCCCTAATAACACACCACTCCTATATCTCTTAGAGGTAACTAGTGACTCCCTCTTTCCTGTTGACCTAAGAATAAGCAATGAAACTCTCAGTGAGTTTAAGGCTACCCCCTGCCTTTCTGAAATCAAAATTTTTGCTGGGTTTTCAGGAAGCCAGTGAACAAGTGGTAGTGAGATCACCTCATAAACCCCACCTTAGCAGCAAGAGCAGCACTACCAACATGCAGACAGAACATGTCAATGACTGAAGCAGCATTAATGGTGCTGAACCAATCTTTCTAGCAGATGTGGCTTAAACTATCTGTTGGTGTGCTAACCTATCTGCAAGGCTGAACTGAGTAGACTTGCACCCTCATCAGAACCAAAGAGTCTGTGTTGAACTAAATGTTAGGCTGGTCCTCATCCCAGCCAGAGTTTTAAGAGAACTGAGTTTATCCATATTAGAATTTAATCTTCAAAACTAGTAAAGAATGCCTTCTGAGGCAGGGCTTCACTTTTGTAATAACCTCTTCAGGTGTCGGTCTTGAACATTTATATATAGTTAAATGGTACTTAATGATTGGCAGAAAAGCAGCACAGCTAGATACCTCCATGTGTTAGGAGGGATTAGGGCAGTTAATAGTATTAGGTAAGACTACAAGTTTAAGAAAAAGACAATCCAAAACTTAACTGATCACTTTTAAAACTTGAGTCTTTGTCTACACATCAATTACAATAAGAAAAATAAGACCAGCATTACAAGATTTATTTTTAATTTAATTATTTATGCAAACATTCATTTTTTCTCAGCAATACTTACATGACCATTAGCAATATCCAACAGATCTTTAACTCTACATCCTCTTACAGGTCCCACTTCATTGCAAATTGAATCTTCAATAACCAGAAAGTTGGCTTTGTAAGATGTGAGTATCTTGTAAATATCCTCAGCTGACCTCTTTGAATAGATTTGATAAATCTATAAATTAAGAAAACACGTTCATGCAATGCAAAAATCAGTGATGACTTAAATACTGGGACACACACACACCCACAATGATGACCTATCTGCAACAACAAACTATATGTACACATCAAGCTATAAGAAGTTTGGTTTTGAAATCTCCAAAACAGTGAGGCAATGGCCAGCTGAATGGGAAGTATTTGTATTTGATGCTGGCAAGTTCTCATCTTACATACTTCAGGTGGCCTGAAAAGTCTTCAGAAATAATATTTTGATATTTGTTTCTGTGCAGAGTGAAGCACTGGTAATCTACTTGATAATCACTTCCATGTCTGCTGGACTCCTATGTCCTCCTTCCTTCTAATACATTTGATTTCTTTGCATTACATTTGGGTGAAGAGGAAGACAGCTCCTGTGAGATGCCACATTTATGGAACTGGATACTCACGTTCTCATTTCTTTTCAGAAGATCATCATCATTATACAAAGGCAAGCTTGACACCATCCATCCTGTACAGAGCTTAATCACACCCATGAGCTGTGGGCTGCCTGCAAACACTGCAGCCACAGGAGCCTGCCGTCTGCAAAAGCAACACCAACAAGCATGTCTGAGTACTGGATGCACTCATCAAAACAACTTTATATACTGTGGGGTCTGGTAGGGTGCTGCAGAATGAACTGGAGTACGTGAAGGTATCATTGGGGGTCTCACTACAACTGGTGATGGTTTTGCTGTGGCAGTACTTTCCCTGCCAGTGAAAGTGCAGACCTGCAGCAACATGGAGTTTGAGAAGAAGGGTTCCTGCTGGGGCAAGGGCTGATGGCTGTTCTCCCCTCCTTGCAATCCACCAAGCACCATTCAGAGTGGTCCTGGAATGGATCTAAGTATTGCTTTTCTGAATGGTTGCCAACTCATGACAAAAAAAGCTTGAGAGAGACAGTAGGTGGAGGGAGAAACAACATGATGTTATCTTGTAAGGGAAAGATTTGTGATTGTTGTAACTTGCTCTCTGCTATATATTTCATATGTAATCTCTGATTATGTATTTCATAATCAACGAGAAAACAATGTCAGCATACAGAATAATGTCTACAGTAATGATATTTCTGGGTTTGGTATGATTTTTTGACTATTTGTATTTCTGTATTAGTGAAAGAAAACAGTCATTGTCATACTTTATTACAAGCTTTGGCAACTTCTGTAGAGAAAATTCAAATTAAATTCATATTATCAGAGAGAAGACTGAGAAATAACATTGAATTAAAATTTCAATGTGGATAGCTAAGTATATCCATAAGAAAAAAAAATCTTTATTTTCTTTAAAAATAAGAGCAGCTGCTACAGATAAGGGTAGTCCAATTGCTCGTAGATGAGTGCATCTCAATGAAATTCACCATGATTTATTATGTACTTGAAGTATATGCAGACTAACATAAAAGCCATTAGGTACTTGGCATTATTCCAATTGCTGCCTTAAAGAGCTACAGCAGTGACAAACAACATACACTACTACAACAAGAAGAAATTGCCTGGAACACTAATTACCAGCCTTGCCTTTTGTGAAGATGAACAGGTTGACATTAAAGACTACATAAATACAGAAAGTAATATTCTAAAAAATACAGTTAAAGCTAAGCTATCAGAACACAAGGGATCTAATTTTCAGAAAAGTGCAGTTCCTAATGACATAGCTTGAAGTTAAACTGAATGAGGCAGAATGCAATTCTGAAACTTTTGGTGGCAAGAAAAATTTATCTGTGAAAATAACTTGACTTGGTATTAGCTGTGTATATGTTCAGTGTGAGCTGTGTAACACAGCTCCATACCTGCTGTGGTCAAAGGGGAAGTCTGAATCACACATGTTCCTCTCCCTGTATCCTGACAAAAGTCTCTAAATCCTCACATTCAGGTATTTCATTTTGTTGGCTCAGACACATAACATTTCAGTGTTTTTGTCCCCTGCTGACATTACAGTCAACATGAATCCTGTAATCTAATGAAAAGCTAGCATGCAAAGAAGCAAGATCTAAGATCTTCCTAAGACCTCCACCTCTATTTGGAAACTAGGTCTGCAATGACATTAAACATGACTTGCATGTGTGTTTCAGGATCTTCTCTTGAAATCCATGATAAACTCCTGTTTCTTTTCATGGGAACAATACCAGACTTAAAATATAAAATGTCTTCCCCCAAGCACCATTGAATGACTTAGCAAAAGAAAACCCAGCTTGATAGAGGTAGCTCCACAAACTGCTGAGATAAAAACACCCTTACAAAAAGCAGTAAAATAGAAACGTTGGACTTCATGCTTACTTTATCCATGTCATAAGTTCTACTGTATCAGGATCATAGAATTCTTGCAGTTCTGTAAGCTCTGTCATTATTCTAGGGAAAAACTGATGGAAATGTTTTTGGTTACTTACAGTTTAAAAAAATATCTACAGAGCATCTCACTATATTAAGGCCTTAAGTGACACAACAGAAAGGGGTTTCAACAGTTTTCCCCCCAACTGGTACTTTTGCTTGAATATTTTGCAAATCTCAGATTACATTTACTTACCTGACAGCAGGAGACCCTCTCCAAAATAAGTATGTTAAACAGAAGTTCTCATCTCTATTTTATTAGAATGCTTATAATTAAAAATAAATAAACAAATAGCAGCAACAACATTCATCAAGTGGCCTTAAATGCATCAAAACCATAGTTCAGGTGGTCATATGCAAATGTCTACAAATAAGGGCACTGAACCAAGATGATAAATCTCCCATGGCAAACCTGCTCGAGCAGGAGGGATTGGACTGCTGTGACTTGATGGAAAGATGCAAGCAAGACAGGAGAGAAGAAATTTCCTAGACGAGCCCTGGTAATGTGACCTGGACTTGCTTCTGACTTCAATCACTACAGTGAAGGAAAAGTACATTACAAGGTGTGAAGTGGGTATCTCAGTTTAGGCTCTTGAAAAACATTTTGGGAAAAGCAGGGATTCTATGACGTAAGATAGAATGCCGCCTCTTTCAAACCAGGCCAGATTGCAACCCTGCATCATGGCTTTCCTACCCTGTCAGGTTTGAGGTCTCTCTGTTAAGACGGGAGATTTTGTCAGTCCTTGAGTCTTTTGGAACGTTTATCTGAAAAAGACATGACTGGAAACAGGCCAGCCTTGAGGGGCTGGAGCAAGTACATGCACACACTGTTGTAAATGCTAAGTGAAAGTTACTGGTTGTCAGCTCTTTTGGAAGATGTTGAAGTTTACAGATTATGCCAGATTAAAGAGACAACTTACTTTGGGACAGCCACAGTGGACAGACAGAAGTGGGAGCCTGCTTCTAATGAAGAGCTTCTACCCTCACTACCTGGACAACTCAGCTGTCAAGTGACAGCAGTCTACAGCCAGCACAAGAGCAGCTGCCATATGTTTGTGTCAGGGACAAACAGCACTGCTGTTATACATACATTGGAACTACTCCCAGAACAGAGGGAAGGAAAGAGGAATTGCTACTGCCACCCCAAGGAGAACCTGCTTCACTCATCAATCACAGCACCTGGAAAAACCTAGTTAGAGGAAGGACTATGCCAGACACAGTCAGAAGGCAGCCAAGCAAAAAGATGCTGAGCTATACACTCAGTCTTTTATAGCCACGGTAACAGATTAGAAGTCTCAAGGCATTTTTGCTGCTCTGTTACTTCTAATCAACATTCTCAACCTCAGGATGAGTTATGAACGTGGAGAGCAAACTGTTCACTAGTACTTCAAAGCAGAAGCTGGATCTGCAATGGATGAAGCCCCCTAGAGTCCAAACCCCGACACTGCTTTCATTAAAACAATCTGAAAGAATTACTTGGTTAACTAAATTAGTTTCCTCTATTGTAATATATTTCATAACTTTTTTGAGCAACTCTAGCTTTTTTTACAGACAGTATTTATTGCTCCATCAAAAACATGTAAAAAAGGCTACAATGGAAAATGTGGCTGCAATGTAAGATAAATGCTACAAAATCTGTTAAAATACTGTTGGGCAAGACTGGCTTCTATATATGAATTCTCAGACTATCCAAACTACTTTAAAGCTGTGTCAGTATAGCGGAGGATTACACTTCGAGATGTTTCACATATTTTTTTCACTCACAGGAGCTTAAAAAATAATTTCCAAATACTCTACCCCAGTCTGTATACGACTTGAAATAAAGAACTAAGTATTTATTTTCAACATGGAAACATCTGTGTCTTTTCTTCTCTGTATTGTACTAGGTACACATCTTAACACAATGGTCTGCACAAAGAATTTAACTCCATTATAATTTGATGGGAGCTTTTCAAACAGTTTATTTGGATATAGCCCCCTGTAATTTTACTTCATCTAACTTTACTCCTTCTCACTTAAACTGAGATTGAGGCAACATAGTTTTCAATACCCTGAGTTTTCACTTGGCAGTATATTCTTTGTTGAGCCAGTTTATACATCCAAAGCTTAACAGCTGGATATAATAAAGTCTTAATTTAAATTTAATTACAATAAGTGATTGTTAAAAAATTAAATTGTCAAATACCTTATTCTAAAAAAAGTGAAGTTTTTTTTATAAAACTAAACATATTTTCAGCGGATGACAGCTTCAATTTCGTCACATATATTTAATTTCAACGAGTATATTTCATTATATTTGCTCATCATTTTGACTCATATTGTGCCTACATACAAAGAAAACTCCACAAAGGTACTTTTCTTACCTCTTTCCACAAGCTGAATCCAATTATAGTGGGAACTGCCATACTCAGAATAAGAGCCTAGAAAGTACATGTTAGAGAAAATGGATTATGCACCATTCTCCAACATTAAGGTGTCTGTTGATTCTGCTCATACAGTGAGCAACACTTATGCCTGAAACCATAGAGTGACAGTAGGTGAAAATTTGTGGTTTTCTACCAGGCAAAAAACTTCCCTCAAACAAGAATTTGCCTAATTTAGCATGGAAGGCTTCATTTGACTCACAAAAACTTTACTATCATTTTTAGGGACAGTTAATTACTACTCAAGTAACACTGATTCCATGTGCACATAATGTAGGAAACAGAAAAAAGTAAACAACTCATATTCAAATGCTATGAGAGAGGAAAAAAACAAGCACTTCAAACCTCTGATCTTGTTGATGCTTTTGTTCAGATTCACTTTATTGATATGCAAGACCCAGAAACCCATCTCTCAGCATTGCAAGGAGAAAATAGCTTGTATGCTATAGAAAACATTTGGTAAGGAATGCACACAAAGAATTCCTTTGATAATAAGCAAACACATCTACTATGTTAATAGTAAAAAAGCAGGTCTACATCACAGAAAACATGAAGTATATAAAAGAATGTGCTTACCATGTACCTGAACATATTGTTACTCCCTGACTGAAAGAACACAGTCAATGTTTCTGATATAGCAGTGCATGGTATTTTCACAGGAGACATAACAAACCTCTAATATATTTATTCCTATATGCCTCT
Organism: Pseudopodoces humilis; assembly: GCF_049639895.1. NCBI lineage: Eukaryota > Metazoa > Chordata > Aves > Passeriformes > Paridae > Pseudopodoces > Pseudopodoces humilis. Next base: position 22,988,290 of record NC_142200.1, read on the forward strand.
TGAATTTAGGGTTAGCAATATCCTATCCCTATTTTATTAATAATGCACAAAGCTGCTAAAAATCACACAAAGCAGTTCTTGTAATATTGAGACCAAAGCTTGGAAGCAGAGGAGTTGTTTGCTCTGTAACACAAGCTTATCTTCAGTCACACACTTCTCTATAATGGCCATACATGAACAAATCTTATACAAAGTAACTTCACTTACCATTTCTTATGAAGCAGTTTTACTCTCAGCAGTTAAATACACCTTACCAGCCATTTAAAGACCCATTTCTCAGAGAAACAAAGCTTGCGTCTCCCCTGTGTGTACCAATACTTTTTCTCCTGCATTCCTCCTAAAAAGTGCATGACCTTCTTGACCAATCCCAACTAGATATGACAGAGAGATCAAGGTCTCAAAGATTTCTTAAAAGAAGTTGACAAGAGTGAAAGGGAGATGAAGACAGCTCTGCTTTTTATGAGGAATGGTTGTAACATGAATGCAACTTTATCACCAGGTACCAGAGAACAAGTGAAACTAAGAACAAAAGACAGAAAAAGCAGACCATGTGCGTTCCACTGCTCACAGAACCACCAGTTGTTTTCATGGGTTCTTTCATGGGTCTTAAGTCGTGGTCTGTAAAGCTATATGCTTGCTAGCTGTATTTTCCAAGATTTTGGCAACAGCAACTCACCAGCAGTATTGGGTGCACAGCTTTCAGTCGAAGCCACTTGAAAAGCGTCATCCAAAGTTCAGGAGAGCACACACCAAATGCAGCAAGCATGCAAACATAAGGTGTCCATAGATATTTCATTCTGAAAAACACTGCAATAACTTAGTTGGGACCCTGTGTATGCCTCTGTACTCAAACTGCTATAAAAACATTCAGATGTTTTTCTCATGTCTAACACAGTCTGGATGTTCAAACAATCTGAGGACAACTTTGATGGTAGGGCAAACCCAAGGAAATCTCTAGCAGAAGAGCTGGCACCTGACTACCTCCTGTGAGATGGAGGAGCAAGATCCTAGGTAAAAGATGACAAAATCCTTCACAGATTTCAGGGGAGGATGAAAGAAAAACAGAGAGAATAGCAAAGTCACTTGGCTGTTGTGGTTTTCTAGCCAAGAAGGGATAAAAAGCAGCTATTTGGCAAAGCTGTACAGACAATGTACTATAAGAGAGTTCCTGAAGAAAGGAGAGGAAAATATTTAATTACAATTTATGATTTGCTAATGTTGTCTGCCTCTTAAGGGTAGACTAGTCAGCTTAAAACAACTACAGGATAACACAGCAGCCTGCTCATTTTAAGCAATATTTGTGAATATTTAGATTTTAGGATGAGGAGCCTAATAGAAATAAAAGCCTGACATCTTCAAGATGATTAAGCTGAGAAACAAGATTAGAACAATTATGTCTTCCAAACATCAGCTTCTCTAGCTTTAAGAACTAATACAATACTTTCAAAATTAGTTCTGCTACTGCTTTAATGTATAAAGCAAAGGTACACTTCATGGCAGCCTACACATAAGAAGAGGGATAAGAAATCTTCCATGTCCCAATATTCCAGCACTATTCTGTTCATCGAAACACTACACAAGCTCTTGCTAAAAATAATTACAGCACAATTCTACACTTAAATACCATAAAGTGTTTAAAATGTGATTCAATTAATGTCTTGGACCTTGGCTGCCATAAAGCTTGGAAAACACATTAAAGAGATCAAGCACAAGTGTTCATATAACCATATCCAATTTATAATCAAAATCACCTTTGACTACTCTTAAGTATTACCACTATATGATAAAATTATTTCCAAAAAAGGGTGGACTTCAAAGGGATAAACAGCGTATTATGTCCAGTAAGGAACTCTGTTTCTTTCAAAAGAGATACATCAAAATCACACTTACCCTTCCAAACACATCGCTAGACAACCAAGCAAAATTGTGTGAATTACATGATAAACTATTTCTGGCCTCTCTCCAATTCGACCATCCTCAAGTTTAACTGTCTCTTTCAGTGGTTCACCACTGCAGTTGGAGAAAAAGAGACATGACTTAATTCAGATATTATCCCAAGAAAAGGTGCCAAAATACTTTTAAGTCACAGTGCACTAAGATCATTCTGTATCTTAGCATATAATATTGTTGCACTATTTACTTGCTTGTTGTACTTGATCAGTGACCTATCAGTACCCACTGTCCCTTGTTTTAGATTGCAACCTCTCCAGAGCAATGGCTGTAAATTAATACAATGGGATCACTGCCATTGACCACAAATCTTACTTGAAGGTAATTCAGCACCAAGAGACAGTCTAATTAAGAGCATGTACACTACAAACATTTAGACGAATCATGCTGAACATGCATTTTAAGTTCCTTCATACCATTAGCTTGTTAAAGACTTCTGGAATCAGTAGGATGATAATTGTCTGCAGAATATGTGTACAACAAAGATAACAAAACTAGCTTTTAATCACATTATTATAAGTTCAAGTAATATATTATGAATAAGAATCATGGCCAAAATCTTGCAATGAAAGGTTTTCTACTAACAAGATAGCAAGGCACAGAAGAGATAACAATTCTTTCTACCCTGGTATGATTTCAGGTTACATTTTTATAATAAGCTTCCTTATGAAATTAGAAAAAATATTTGAGAATATTAACTGATTCAAAAATTAAAAAAAAAAAGAGAAGGTTTATTTTAAGCTTTTATTTTAAATAAATAAATAGTTATTTCAACCATTAGCAAACAATAAGTTGGCTCCATTGTTCTCAATATCCTATCACACATCCAACCTGACATTTTCATTTACAGCAACATAATCTTTATATGCTAGAAGCCTTCATTCTTGAAATAAACCTATTGATTTTGCTGCAGACAAGTAAGAAATTTGTTTCAGTATCTGAGCAGTTACACCATTCATCTTCTACCAGGAAGAGATAATTTCCTAACCACTAAGTTTCCAAGACAAGTTATGCTAGGATCTACCGAGATCCTAGAGGGATCCTAGAGAGAGGTTCCATTACCCCTTCTCTCAAGGGAACTGTGAAGCACTGTGAAACTAAAATTAATTGAGTAAGTTTTACTTCAGCTCTGTTCCAAGCAGCAAAGGCTAGTGGACCTTATCAGAGTAAACAAGTGTTTTAAAAAACTAACAGTGGAGCATTAGAAATCCAAAGTCCTCTCAGCTCCACCCACCTCATCTTTCTCAACATGTAAACTTGAAAAAAACCCAGAAACCCCAAATCTAAACCAGAAAAACAAATTGTAGCAACAATTAGATAACTTTGCTGTTGGAAGGAGAATTACAGATATAACATCTTTCTCTGTCAGTGGGAAGAGACAAACACATCAGCAAACATCAGCCAGAGATCTGCAGGAACTACACCTGTGGGGAAACAAACCAGTGACAGCTCCCTGTCCTGACAGTAAGGATGCTCAAGAACCTCCTCACTAAGGGACTTTTCTTTAGGAGGCTGTGGTAGGCCTTCCCACTGGTGCTCACATGCTAACAAACTCAATGGTACAACAAACTTTGGAGCAACAAACATGATGACCATTCCCTGAGGCATACAGGAGCCTCTTATTTATAACTTATTTTTAATAGAAACAAGGTACTTACCAAATTCTCCTAAAAATGACCTGAGTTACAGAAAAAAGGCAGATAATTAATACTAAAATATAAAAAGGCAACAGTGATGACTGTGTTAGTCGCAAAAAGAAGTCTTGGGAGGGTGCCTGAAGAGATTCTTGACAAAGGAGCCAATTCATTGTAAAATTCCTAGTAAGGAAATAACATTCCATTAAAAACAATAACAATGTCCCATAGATTAGAAAAAAAAAAACAACCAACAACCCTGCACGAAACAATCCCAGTTTAACCTATTCATGTCATGGGAAACTACTTGAAATTCATCTTTGAAAAGCTACCTTTTTATCATTTGAAATTGCTTTGCAAATACTCCTTAGAGTAACTGTCAAAAGGTTATCTTCCCAAAAAGCATCTGTGATCTGAACAGACCTGATTACAGTTCCTTATATCACAAAAGCCCAGCTTCCCATATAACTCCATTATGGGAACCAAAAGAATCTTGTTGTCACAATGGATTAAGATTTTAGAGATATTGATGCAAGAAGGTATGCTTGTCCTCATTCCAAGCAAGGAGATGAAGAAGGGAAAGTGGTCATCTGAGATCACAAAGAAGCCTGAGGCACTGCCAGGAATAAAATCCTTAATGTTGAAATTCTAGTTCTGTAGCTGAAGCCACCTGAACATTCTTCTTTCTGAGCAAGCAGGAAGATAATACACTCTGCCCAGAAGCACTGTCAGTGTGTACTCTCAACTGGAACTGCTACAAGCATGTGGTGCTGTGAATGCATTCTTGTCTTTGTTTTGCTTTCGTCCCTCTTTTCATTTTCTCCCAAGGGAAGACTAGAGGACAGAACCACTTTCAATCAGACAGTTTAAAGATTAACAGCTGGGCATGTCCAAACTGGCCTTAAAAGATAGATCTTCAAGCTCTTGTGCTGCAAATCATAACTCCAGTACACAGTTATGCAGTGTTCCAGGTGTAAAGGCACCCAGTTTCTCTCATTCTCTGGCTTCATTGGACAGCCTGAAAAGTGAGGTTCAGCAAGGTCCCAGGGGGAAAAAAAGGAAATCTCTTAATACCTGGGAGCTGAATAAACTGAAATCCTGACCAGGAGTCCTTTCTTTTCTTGCAAAACACTTAAGAATGGGTATGTGTGTGTGTTAAACAATGCATCGTAGTCAATGTCAGTACATCTTGTCTTCCAAAAGCTCCCCAACAGTTTCAGTTGCGTGTGATGTCATTTTCCACTTGTTCCCCTGCAACGTTGTGAAGTAGTTTTTTGTAAGAGATGCAGCTCTTCAGAGAGAGTTCCAATCCCTGCACAGAATTGCAAATCTTGGCTTGGTTCCAGGAGTGTGTCAGTCCTTACTAACACTCCATTGGAAGTTTTCCAGAAAATCTGTTGCCATGACATCTTCTTGCAGTCCAACATCCAACTCCTTTACAGATACTAATGCTTTTCCTTAGAATCACAACAATTCCCTCTGACTTTTAAGATGTCCCTTGTCCTAATTTCTTCCAAAACATTACAGGAAGTATTGGGGATACCCACAACCCAAGTCTCTTTTGAGATAGTATCAATAGTTCATGACTCTTTCCAGAGCCTTTTTTCCAGGCTATTAAAAGCTCATACTGCTACCTTTACCCTATTAGCTTTGTTTTCAAGTCTTATTAGAAACACTAGACAGGACACAGAAAGTTTTCACTCTTCAACATCACAAGAGAACAGAAACCCTTTCTTTCTGAGGCACTTCAGTATTTTTCATGCCTTGGGATGAAAGCATTTCATTTCAAGGCATGAAAAATACTGAAGTGGAAACCTTAATACCTTAAGTAAATTCTGTACGTGCATATTTTTTTTACTTCAGTCTTAAAACCAGACAACAAATAACTAAACTATTTCCCTAGCTCCTCTATAAAACTCTCACAAGACAATGAAATATTACACTTCTCAGAGCAGTTTCAAAAGTTTGGATATCTTGGGAGGTGTAAAGAGTTTAAATAAACTTACTTAGTTGTGTTTAAGCCAAGTTTTACTTCAATGAACTTCAGCAAATGCTCATTTTCTTTATGAGGAATGAACATCTGAAAATTAATTTATCAGAGAAAAATCATACAAAATGCTGGAAGCAGTTTTCACATAGTCATTCAGATTATAAAAGGTCAGGTAACTAAATCTACTCAAGATTTAGTTAAAACTAACAAAATGTATTAAGTGTGCCAATTAAGGTACTGGTATAGTATTGTAAATCTTCACTTCAATAATCTACATTTAGGGTCTACTTGAGAATATTATTCCCTTCATTCCACTCCCATACCACAACAGGAGGGCAAGTGAAAAGTTGCCAATAAGTTGTCAAGAGACTACTGAGCAGTGTAAGGAGGATCATGAAAATCAGACACAGACTTACTCACAAGCAAGCCTAAGAGTGCTGTGCTTGGCTCCACTAGAAAATAGGACTTCAGCTGAGCAAAAGTCATGAGCATTTGTAATCTTCATACAGATTGTCTGAGCTGCCTAAAGTTCTGTAACTTACTCACAATTGTAATTTAACTCACATTTTTCAAGATTAGACTTAATTTTCCTGGAGATACAGTAAGGCTAATCATTCTGAATGGCACAAGAAAATAATTACATGTGAGCATTCTTTCAAGCCTTCTAGGGTTCAGTAGTTTGTTTACTTTTAATCTAATACTGTTAATTAACACAATTATGGTGAGTTTGAGACGGAAGAAAAGCACAATGATGTGTGTAAAAGGCCAGCAAGAGGGAATTGCTAATCAAAATACAAGACCAGGCTAAAATCCCACTGTGTAATCTCAACTCCTAACTGATTCCTACACAAAGTGAAAACCTCTGTTTCCATGTTCTACTTGAAATGTAGTAGAAAATTAATATCTACCTTGAGACTACTCATAGTTGTTCCTGGCTATTGTGTCATTATGCACAAGAATATAATTTTAATATTTTGACTAGTCTGTAGAGGCCATCCAAGTTATAACAAACCCCAAATTTAAGCAATAGATAAAATGTCTTTTACAGAGTATTTCTATGCTGTTTCAACCCAAAAGACCAAAACCCCAACAAGACCACGCTGTTTGAGCTGCTACAAAATGACTCAACTTTTAGCAGTCATACTAACTATGAATTAAGCTATGAACTAGCATATCAAAAAAGACAAGCAACACTTCAAAAGATTTTTTCAAGATTTATCTGCAACTTTCAATTCAGATTCTGAAATTAAAATCACTTTTTCAGAGGAATCTTACCTTTAATAAGAAGTTTAGTGTCACTGCTACCGTAAGTACCAAATAAATATACATTATTTTCAACAATCTTGACACAAAGGTACTTTTTTTCATATTCATCTGCAAAAATATTAAAGAATTCTGTATCATTTTGGAGTTCAGTTTAAATTTTAAAATTACACTCAGGATTAGAAGAAAGTCGAGTTACCTGAAGGGATTTGGAGAACATTAAAGCTACCACAAGACTCAGTAATGGTGACACTAGTAAGGCTGAATTTTCAAACTGCAGAAGGTAGCCCCCGATGAGAGAAAACAGGTAGATTCTGTATACCTCATGCACCTGTTGAAGAAAAAAAAAACCAATAAAATAAAACTATGATGGATATAAATCCTGCTTTTTAGAGCAGTAGATAGCTCACTTCCTCTGTTAATCAAGGGATTAACAGATCTCAATCCTTCTGAAAAGTATTGCACGTGAAAATTATTCTGGTCAGATCCAGTAACTAATGGACAATTCACAAGAATTCTGTAAAAATGCCAGAAGCAGGAATATTTTACCAGGTCTCCCCATTCAGTAACACCTCCCTGTGATACAGCACAAAGCAGTAACTACAAGGCACAAGAAAGAACACATAATTTGTGACAGAGCTCACCTGCAAACAGGTGCATTCCTTGCCCTCAAAATAACTTGTTCCTAACCTGTCTCAGGAATGAATACTCAGACTGTTATCTATACTTGCTGTTATTTACTATTTGATAAGCAAATCTTATAAACCTTGATGCTTGATTCTTCAGACTTTTACCAAAACACCCATTTTCTCCCTTATATACCCTGCTTTGAACTACAACAGATCAAACATTTCCCACTGCTGAGGAACAGAATAAAGAGAAACTGAAAGAATAGATGAAGAATTAAAATCCCATGCATTTTGATATCTAATAAAACCAGAAGGCACACAAGTACAAAGGAGCATATATACCACTGTAACATGCAGAATAAAAATGCCTTGTTGCAACATTTCTAAGAAACATTTTGCAGAATGAATTTAAATACTATCTTGTATTGAAAAATCAATTTGCCTTCAACATCTGTCTAGTCTATTTATTGGCAAATCAGTGCAGGACAGGCCACTGAGGGTGAAAATGAGCCCTTTGACTGCACAGAGCCAACAGAGCACTTCTTTGGTCTGCCCACCCTGCTGTGAATAGGTGAAAGAAAAGAAGAGGCAGCTAGACCAAAACAGAGGAGTATCATTCATCACTCTTTTAGCTCCCCAAGGATGTTTCAGGTCTCAGAAGCTTTGTTCTGAGACACAGCAGTCCAAAAGAGACTCAGTTTAAAGTTATTTTATTCTTCTGGTAGATATCACATGCACTTCAGCTGGGCCCAGGCTGCAAGACATTCATCACTCAGTCTCTTGTGCCCTCTGGAGCTCCTGAGCAGTATGAATGGCAGGCAACTCAGAGGCTGCCTGTAAGTCCCCAGTCAGTAGGCTGAAAAGTTCCAATACCTTCTCTGTCTGTGCTAGGGCAAAGCTGTCCAGCAGGAAAAGAGAAACAGCCTGGACAAACAGGAGATAATGACTGTATTCCCACATCATCATGAAGGTATACGTTGAGGCATTCACCAAAAGATAACAAAACTTCTAAAACAAAAAGAAGAAAAGAAAAGGCATTAATTTTGTACCCATGCATGTCTGTCACCAAGAAACTGAGGTCATTAAAACATAAACTATGGAAATAAATTATTAATTTGGGAAATAATTAAAACACTGACTTCAGACATGCTTAACTTTCAGAAGGAAGAAAGTAATTGCTGAAATACTCAAAAACATTTCAAGCCAATCAGAAGAAACATTTTTGAGAGAGAGTCAAGGTAAGAAAGTAACAGCCATCTTCTTCAAGAAAAACAGTTTACATGAGAAAAATCCTGCCTCAGTTTATTTAAAAAATGCAGCACGTGGTCCATTACCACACTGCTCTCTCTGAGCCCTCCTGGGGGCATAACAAGGTAGGGCACAAGTTGCTTAGCAAAAACTGCACATGCCTAGGTGACATCCAACTGGGTCTTCAGAAAAGAAGAAACAAAACATCTACTGTTTTCTGCCCAGAAGGACAACAATAGCAGAAGTAACTACCCTAGAGTACAGTTTTACCAGCAGCTCTTTTATTAAGAAACTAATTTTGTTTTACCTCAGCAGAACAGTTTAGGTTCTTTTTTAAATAGCCTGTGAGAGCTGCTACTTGACATGCAAAATACGGCAAAGCCCAATTTTCTCTTGATGGTATAGAGTAATCAATTCTTGTTGTATCTGTCCTAGAATAAAGTACAAAGAAACAAAAATATTAAAATATTTATGGAACAAAAATATCAAGGAAAGCCTAAACATCACTTCCAGTTGTACATGAGGCCTTGCAAGCAAACTTTTCCTGATTTTGGTGCAAAGTAACACTGACACCATTTTCCTGCTCATACAGTTCACAGATTTATTAACAGCATGGAAGGCCAAATCTTTACCCATCAATTTAGCAGGTGTCCATGTTAGCTATCATTTACAGGACTGAAACCAAAAAAGCATCTGCCTTGAGCCTTTTCTGACCTGCAATGAAAATCAGCTCATAGCTGGGAGAAACTATTCCTTTCAGTTCTCATATAATATGTTTTAAACAAGTGATTTAGGTACTTGAGCACAACATACTCAGGACAAACTGGTGCTCGCTCACAGCAGCAGCAGCAAATATTTTGTCTACGGGGAAAAATTCTGCCCAGCAAAACAAGAGAGTAAAGACGGATAGGGAGCATGCAGGGTTTTATCATGGAATGACTTGACAGTATCCACACAATTAGAGGTGTAGGTGAAAGTTTTTTAAAGTGCTAAAGTGACTCAGAAGCACAAGCCACACTTTCAAATGTGATCAAAGGCATCAGTCTCAGAGGTACATAGTCTTCTTTGTGTCTACTATGCCTTTAAAAAGGAGCCTCAGACTCCTTTATCATTCAGGTATTCAGAAGCATCACCTTTCATTTTTTCCTCTGAAGCCTCTTACAGAGGCATTTTTGGATCTTTTTTAACTACTAAACCTTTCATTTTGTTGACACTGTTTGATGTTATTCACTGTTGAAAAAAATTACAGATTTATCCACCATTTTTCCTATTTTCTACTGTTCATACCAACTTGATGAATAGTATTTTCAGCTACTAATCACAGATCCTGTCATGATGACTTCACACTCCTAGAAGATGCTTCCCAGCTGTTCAACTTTAAAGGTAAATCTCCAACATTTTGTTCCATATTTCAGGTGCTCTCAAGTTCACAGAAAGCCCCAGAGCTCCATGGTGACAAACCAAGAGCATGAAAATAGGTTTACATTGCCCAAATGAGGCTCCCTATTATTGTGGTGCTTCCTAAGGAGAAGGGGAATTCCAAACAAATTGTTTTAAAATAAAAAAAAATCTTAGTATTAAGATCACCTAAGAAAATTCCACTTTGCAGAAAAACCCACTACAAAAAGAAGATTAAAAAAACCAAATGTCACAATATTTAGAGCTGGCCACAGAGTGCAGTTCTGTTTTACAGCTGTTTTGGATATTTGTCTTCGTTCTTCATCAGCACAAAACCAAATCTCCTGAGGAATTTTTTTGAAAAATGAAATTGTCATAAAGTCAGTTCAACTGGTAATGTGGATGGACAACAGGAGGCCTTTCCATTAAAAAAATTATCATGAGAATCAATGAATCTCTTGCAAATGTTTTCTATTCACCATAAGATATTGTTCTCACAGTGAGAACAAAAAACTTAATAAAAGCATTTCAATGCACTAATTAAAATCATTTCAATCCACTAATATTTTAAAATGCCTTATTGACAAACTAGATTGTATAAAGATGTTTTTCTTACCTGTTAATAATGAACCATGCTACAGTCAGCATTCCTGCCAGCCAAGTCCCACTCATAACCCAACTGGTTACAAACAATGCAGTCACATAAATTCCCTGCAGTCCAAAAACTATACCAATGTAGAAATACACTGGTTCAATAACTTCCTGAAATTACAAATAAAAACGAAGAGACATAGTGGCAACTGAGCTGAAGCTGGAAATTATTACTATTTACAATTTGTTACTGCTAACAATGTGCTAGGTGCTTTACAAACAGGTAAGAGACGCCTCCTATTCTAGAAAAGTACTGGGCATGCTTTTATTTGGGGCTCAGGAAGAACAAAGCAATGTGAATTAAGTGCACACTTCAGGACTCAGCTTGCCAGTGCCATGATTTTTGAGTTTGCTTTAGCTTGAACACTCTATGTGTCAGATTTAATAAATCTATGCTGCAGTGGGATATAAAGATCAAAGGACTACTAGAAGAAGTTATAAAAGGGAAGAACTTGAAGAAGTAAAGATGTGGCAAAAATGGTTCCAAAATAAGTAAATAATAAAAAAAGATGAGAGAGGACATAAGTACACAGCATAAGCAGAACAAAGCCTGAGTAGAGTGTAAACTGACAAAAGGGTAATCTACAGAAGTGCTTTTCCCTATGGGCATTGGACAGACAGATACCACTATAACAGAATTCTGTACTCCAAAGGAGTTAATTTTCCTGTTTTTAATGGATAGCACAGATACTCCTGACATTTCTAAGTAGTCTGTAGAAGTAAAGAACAACAGATAAGGTTAGTGGTTAGTGTTAAACCCCAAAAATCCTATGGCAGAGACTGATCAGAATTGAGGAGAACCTGGACCTGGTGAGAGCCTTAGCTCAACTCGTTCAACAAAAATGGATGTGTTCATTGGATCCAGCACAGAAAGTCTCATACTCACACACACAGATACAACCATAATGAAAGTACAGGAAGTAGGAGAAATGCACATACTTCGCTACCAGATGCTTGATATAAAACACTGGCAATCAACTCTGGGTACAAAGTCATTTGCTGAACAGCATTTATGGTCTTCAGTGATACTGTCTTATTGTTGTGTGTCAACTCATAAACACCTACAGACAAAAAAAAAAAATATTATTCTTGGAATCACTTACTACTGGCTGTACCTAAAAGAGGCCACAAAGTGTATTCAAAGGTAGGGGGAAACAGATTTGATCATTAAAGCTGCTGACTGATTCACCACACCTAGTTTTAAAGGAAGGAGAAACTTCCGTGTTAGATGTCATTCCACTCACTGATCTAGCTAGAAAGTTACTACCCTTTTTTCATCTAGTCTTTGAATAGAAGGCCCAAAACTAATCATCTGAAGCACAGTCTTTTCAGTAACACACTGATGTTACTGAATGCAGTCCTGGAACTACTTGCCTATAGATCACCTTCACAGGAAGATATTAAGGAGTGAGACAGATCTAACAGGGATGAGCATGATGTATTAAACCCATCTCCAGAAGGACATCAGGTATGATGGCTTCATCACCCCTTTCAACTCTGCATTTCTGAGATTTCTAAGAATCATTCACCAAACACAATGTGCCTTTCTATGAGATTAAGATGGAACTGAAGCTGCCATACTTGAAGGATCACTCCAAGATCATTCCAAAATGTTATAAATAAAGAAAAGACTTGTCAATACTTAGAACAATAGAGCAAAACTAATCTAAATCAAGATACGGGGGAGAACAAAAGGCTCAAAAACAATGCAACAGTCAAACCAGACAATTGTTTCCAGCTCTGAGCATATCTTGCTGTATGGTCTGCAGCTGGTTCTCTGTAGGCCAAACAAGGTCTTTCAGGACTTGTAACTGGGCTCAGCACAGCTGTAATACACTCTTGAAGACTGGATGCCTTGTGATACCTTGTAGACACCTGAGTCTACCTGTTTGCAGAGACAGCGTCCCTGAATGAGGCATGCCATCCACTCACAGCATGGGCAACGTCCCCAGAGGTCATGAGGCACTGAGTGTACCAAAGACCTCAGATATTGCTGATGTGCTACATTTCAGCTGGGAAACTGTTCAACCAATAAAACACTAAGCACAAAGTTTAGTTTTACTGACTTCAGTGAGGTTTCACTAAGGGACTGAACTAATTCAGTGGCTGACCACTGCAAGATAGGGCAGTTCAACCTCTTCTCTCCTGAATTCCAGCCCCATTCTAGTGCAGTTCTGAACTCCCTGAACTAGCATGGAAGTGCTCCTTCTTCTTTTCACTGCTTTAGTTTCCCTTTGGTTTAGGGACCTAGGGTCAGTGAGCCCAGAGCCAGCGCAGGATAAAGAGCAGGAGCACAAAGGAAGGAGAGATCATAGCCACTCAGTCTGTTCTCCTTCCTGTTGCTTTCTGTCCCCACCACTCAGTGCTCATCAGCATCTATTCATCACAGCTGACAAGAGTAAAAACTTCTATCAGGGACAGGATGGAGCAGATCAGCTTGTGACAGAAACTGTTCTGTCTTCTGGCAGAGGACAGAAAACAGTAATTTTCATCCCTCATTCCAAAATTCAACATAAATTATATTTACATGGCAGAAAATCTGCTACTGTGATACAGGCAAACTGAATGATAATTTTGATACAGGGCATCATAAGAGTAATATTAACCCTATCCTTTATTTGATTATTTGAGTATTGATTAAAGGCAATCTGCTGAAATACAGGATAGTTAACTACTCTTTTTGAAATGGCACTAAAAAGTTAGGACAGTGTGCGTATTTTAATTAATCTGACCAATATACCTACATAAGAGAATAAAATTAGTTCTCCCCAGTCTGCAGGAGTTTTTTACTGTCTACAAAGAGAACAAGACTTTTCAAAGTTAATAAAACAAATGAGTTTTGTACCTCTTTCAAAGGAAGGAGCCTTTAGCAGTTCTTTATAGAATGAGTAATAAATGGCACTGTCACCCTGAAATGTAATTTCTCGTTCAAGTTCCTAGGAAAAAAATAAATATTAATCTCGTGCAATCTCTTCCCAGAGAAGACTATCTATTTGCAGATAGACTGCTTCTGTAACACAGTACATGGTTATGACTTCACTGTACATCTTCAAAATATTCCACAAAACATTACTCTTCACAGCATTTCTATCAGGTACATAATGCTCTCTGTAACTTAGCAAACATGCTTGGAATCAAAGCAATTCAAATCCACATTGTAAATCAGCACGAAATCCACAGGATCTTTTCATATTCACAAACCTGAATTTCATTCAACTTTCTATACTACACTTAATAATGGAGTTCTTAAGAAAACAAAACCAAACCAACTAACCAAAAAATACAAAAAACCACCCCAAAAGCCCAAAATAAACACAGAAAACCCCAATAGCAAACCCACAACCCAACCCAAATAGCCCAACACATAATCCTGTTGATCAGCTTCTGCAATCCCATTATGCTTCAATTATTTTTCCATATTTTAGAAAGGTATTTTAAGAATAAAGGGTGGCATAGAAAAACATACAAAAGCATGACAAACCACAACTGTTAGCAGGAAGAAAAAAAAAAGAAAATTAAGAAGACAAAAAAAAAAATAAGCTGTTTCAAAGACAGAGGCCTCAATAGAAGAACAGGATTCTGCAAGTAGTCTCAACATTACACGGATCAGATTTGATTTCAAGGACACAATTTGGCTTTTGTTGCAGTAGTTTATCTTTACCTGCCTGCTGGAAAACCAGAATTTCCGTTCATGATATGTAGAGAGGTACACAGCATACATCATCCCACTGGTGACTGCTGCCAGACAGCCAAAGAAAAGCTTTGCAAAACGCTGGATTAACAGATCTGAAAATGAACAGTGGAAAAGCTAAAGTAGTCCAGAGGATTAAGAAACAAACAGTACATCCTACATATGACTAACTTCTGAACAACAATCAAACTTACTGGCATGAGAATTAGCACACTATCAGCAGCACAGATACATTGAAAACTGGTTTGTTACTTCTGTCCTGTAGTTTTAATTCCCAGTTGTTATTATTGCTTCACAGGACCTTCAGACAAAATACTCAAAAACTACACTGCAAATTTTCTCCAGCAAGCTTTGTTTTCAAATGAATTCCAAGAAAGAAAAGCATCTTCCAGATAATTATAACAAACTCTAGATTCTACCCAAAACACCACAACCTTCTTAAAGACTTTAAGAGACAGAGCTAGCATAGCATATCTAACATAATTTCTGAGACATCCCATTTTCCATTCTGTTTTTGAATATAAGAAAAAGAAATCTGAATTTTACCAAACTCATTCAAAGGGTGTCTATTTCATCTGTAGCTTCCTCGAGTAAGTATGTACTTTTAACATAAAAGCTTTTGGTAGCTCTTTACTTTGGGTGAGCACTTTACTAAAATTATATCTAGTTTTAGTTCTGTTTCCTGAAAAGCTGTAAGGACTTTTTGTCTGCTCTTGTTTCAGTACCATTACTTCATGCATATCAGCTTACAACCAGATCATTCCAGGAGCAATAAAAATATTTATTTGTATGCAAATAGTAACAGTAAATTTCTTAACTCCCCTGCCTCTACCTCCCCAAGCCTGAAACAGTCCAAGACTATAATTTCACTCTCCAGTACATAAAATGTCATTATTAAAGAAATCTAACATGCATGCCTGTTTTCTCTTGAAATATTTAAAAACTTAATTCAAAGTAAGTGTGTTATAAATTACTGTGCTACAAATATCTTCCCATAAAATGTAAGCGAATAATGAAAAAAATCAAAAAGTCAGCTGAAAATTCTGTAGCTTACATTTTGGCGACCTTCCCAGCTTTGAATTTTCTTTGTTTCTCTCCTCTGGAACCATTTTGTCAGATTCTGTGCTGTTTTGTTTCTTTCTCTCTCGCAGGTCTGCTGCCCCTGAAGACATTTTTTTTTTAAAGTTATTGTAACACAATACCTAAAATCACACTGGGAAATCCACACAGCAGCAGGTAGCAGCCAGTTACTGCTACTGATTCAATCCCATGGAAGACAAATTGGACAAAGACTCAATTAAAGTATGTCATATGCCCAACTAAAATAACAATATAACACTACAGAAATTAATTCTTACATTACTCCTTAGAAAAAACAACAGTATTCTCTTGAGGCCATACTCTGGGATTACCCAGAACCCAAACTGGAAGCTAACTGGTTTATTCCATTTGATGAACAGAAATGAAGGAAATGAGTAGTTTAGATACATTGATACAGACACTGGGAGAAACTGGTGCCAATTCCATTCTACTCTCATCCTGGTTTTATGCTGCTATAGCAGTGTAATAGAAAAATTGAGATGCCTATTACTTATATGGCAAAGGCTTTCATAAAGTAAATCTAATATCACCTTTTTCCAGCTTTTGGATCTACTGGAAATAAGCAGATTTACAAATATTTAGTCTAACATGTAATTAAAAAGCCCAGTCTGCTCAGCCACACAGATCACATCACAAGACCAAGGGCTTCTGTTAACTTTTTTGTGAGCAGCATCAGTTTGAAGTCCTGGACCATTTATTTTAATCTGAAAGGTAACAAGGCTAATTCACAGACTGCAAGTCTACATACAAAAAGACTCATTGCAGAAAGTATTTTATAATTCCTACATTAAAGATACCCCACAATATTTATGTCATTCCGGAAGTGGAATGAAAAGGTTTAACTGTAACTCACGCTCCAGAATTTTTAGCTCTCCTATTTGACCTACTGTACAGCATTGCTTGAAATTTAGCAGCCACCAATTTTCCTCTGGACTTAAAACAGCTCCTTTATAAACCCATCCAACTTCAGGCTTGAAGTGTCAATCTTCACACCCTACAACAAAGCTTCTAAGTACTCTGGTTGTATATTACTTCAATTCCAATTCTACAGTCTACTTTTAATTCCTGGCTATTAGATCTAAAAGTTAGAAACTACAGATAGAAATATAAATGGTTAAAGTGATGTCTGCCTGTATCAGGAGACCGTTGTGTTAACAGAGCAATTTGTAAATCATCCTGAGCAAACCAAGATCTCAATAGTAACATTTTTGATGGAATGAACAAAAAATGTCTACCTTCTTAAAAACAAGACAAGAACTGGAAAGATTCTAAACAACACAAGGTGTTCAGTATCACATTTATTATCATGTCAATCCAAAATTAAATGTATACCAGCATCTCTTCATTACATGTATATGAGAAGTTTATCAGCAATGCAAACACCAAGTGCACTGTAGTTAAAAATCATTTGTACTATGTGAAATAAAACACAGTGGGAGAAAACCTGAGATCACAAAAGTGGGCAGATACGTGCTTGGAAGGACAACTGAGTGCCCCTGTCATTCTAGTTATGACCAAAGCAATAGCACTGAGAACATAGGAGGAAAAGGCCTTTGCATCTCTGGCAGAGAAGTGTACCATAGCAGAAGTGTAACAAATTTATAAAGTATTGCATTAACAGCAGCTATAGAAAGCTCCCAAAGAAGTAACAATTTAAAATTCTACTTCTGAAACACCATCTCAATCAGCAAATTATCTTCACCTCGATTTTCAAGACTGCTCAACATATTCCCCCCCTAAGCAGTAACACAAAAAGATGTGTGTTACTTCTGTTTCTTGCAGCTGCCGCAAACAAGAAAAATTCTTTCACTTCAATGAATCCTTCAAAGAGAGTGAAATGAAAGTCAAACAAGGTAACAACTAAAAATTACCTAGAATTTTGAACTGATGACACAGCCTCTAATATCTCTTTATCCAACACATGATTTTTCATCTGCTTTTCACTTCCCTGTAAGTCCCCAGTTCAAACGAGTTCTTGTTCAGAAAACATGTGTTCCACTTATTTTTGTGTTTCTACTGCAGAAAAACATAACTCATTCCTCCTTTGTGCCACTATACTCATCTACTTTTCACCTATTAATTGAACACTGTCTGTAACTTTGTCTTCTCATCTAAAGAAGGATAAGATAGAGCTGGGAAACATTCAGAGAAGGGCCATGAGGGTGATTTAACTCGTGCAATGGCTCCCATACAAGGGACGAGGAAGCAAATTGAAGATGCCTCAGTCTAGATAGAAAAGAAGATGACCAAAAGAAGCATGTCAGACATCTACTAGTTAGTGAAGTGCACAAACACACTGAATAGAGAGCAGTGATTCACCTTTTCTAATACAAGAAGTTCTCAAACAAACCTAGTGAGTCAGGCTAAAAAGAACCAGCTCATTGCACATCACCTTCACGAAGAACACTCCTACCCAAAGAATGTTCTGTAAACCAAGAGTTTGCAGAGATTCATAAGAATACTGACACAGTTATGGAGGATAAGCAACTAGAGACCCCTGAACATACAGAAACCATGTGCAACTCAGAAAGTACCCCGGCTGAGAATAACTGGGAGGCTGGAATGCGCCATGGGACAGATTTGCATACGCTTGTTTTGCTTGTTTTCCCACATTTTTCTGGGTGCCTATTAACAGTTTTGTTTCTGCTGATTTCTCCAAGAAAACTAAATGCCATCTCCTATCCCCTACTAAGGGGGTTTGCACTGAAAAGACATGGAGAAAAATGCTTGTGTAGGGGCTAAAAGTGAAACAGAATCGCAGAATACCCTGAGTTGGAAGTGACCCACAAGGCTGATCCACGTCCAGATTCTTGACCCTGCAGAGGACACCTCAATAATCACACCATGTGGCTGAGAGCAGTTTCAAAGCGCTTCTCGAAAGCTGTCAGGCTTAGGGCCGCGTCCACCTCCCTTTGGAGCCTGTTCCAGTGCCCAAGCACTCTCTGGGTAAAGAAACCTCTCCCTAATACCAATCTAAACCCCCCCATACGCAGCTTCAGGCCATTCCCTCGGGTCCTGTCGCTGGTCACCACAGAGAAGGGATCAGAGTCTGACCCTCCTGAGCAAGCTGCAGACTCTGATGAGGTCTCCGTCAGTCTTCTCCGGGCTGAACAAAACAAATAACTTCAGCCGCTTCCCCTCAAGGCCCTTCACCACCTTCGTACCCCTCTTTAGGGTGCACTCTAACGAACTCTAACTTAACGAAACGAGACAGAAGACTGACTAAAACATGCGGAAGGATGCCAAAGAGAAAGTACACTCAGGGAGGCATCCACGGAGCCCACAGATGCTGCCCCGGGCGCTCTGCCCAGAGACAGTGCCAGGCGAGGGAAGAGAAAAAGACCCCACGTCCCCTGGAGACCGGCCCAGACTCCCGCTTGGGGCTGCAAAGGACAGGCCGCCTTGGGCTGGGGCCCGGGAGGCCGCCTGTGTCCTGCAGCCCAATGTTCCGCCTTCGTCCGTGCGCGGCGGTCCCGGCACGGCCCTGGCACAAACCGCGGGGGGCGGCCACATCGCCGGCCTGAGCCAGAGGCCTGGCCCCGACCGCCTCCGCCCGGCCCCGGCTCCGCGGCCTGAGGAGCCGCCCCTCACCTTCCTCCATCGCCGGCCTGTGCCCGCCGCCCGCCGCTGGGTCCCCCCGCCGCTCGCTGCGGGGCGGCGGGTCCGTCCCCGCCCCGCCGCCCCCACCGCCGCCCGCCCCCCCCCGGCCGCGGGGGCGGGAATGCTCCCGCATCCCCCGGCGAGCGGAGCGGAGCGGAGCGGGCCCGCGCTTCCTCCCACCGCCGGGACTGCGGCTGCGGAGCGCGGGGGGCGGCCGGAGACGAGCGGCGGCGCACCGGGGCACAGCGAACGTACGGGGGCACTGCGAATGTAGCGGGGCACAGCGATCGTACGGGGGCATTGCGAATATAGCGGGGCACAGCGATCGTACGGGGGCACTGCGAATGTAGCGGGGCACAGCGATCGTACGGGGGCAGTGAGAATGGCGGGGCGGCGGGGCACAGCGGGCGCGCCGGCAGTACAGGGGCACCACGGGCACAGCCACCGTGGCGGGGCACAGCGAATATAGCGGGGCGCTGCCGGGCGGTGTCAGCGCTCCCCTGCGGGAGCTCCGCGCTGCCTGTCCCCCCGCGCAGCTCCCCGGTCCGCTCCGTGCCGCTGCCGCCTGCCCGCCCCGCTCCCGAGGGACCGGGCGCCTTCAGAGAGGCCGCGGGGCCCCAGATTAGCTTGGACAAGAGGAGAGGCGGAGGGACCTTATCGCTCTCTACGATTACTTGAAAGGAGGTTGTAGCCAGGGGAGCGTCGGTCTCTTTTCCCAGGCAACCAGAGCTAGGACGAGAGGACCTGGCCTCAAGCTGTGCCAGGGAAGGTTTAGGTTGGACATCAGGAGGAATTTTTTTACAGAAAGGCTGATCAGACATTAGAACGGGTTGTCCAGGGAAGTGGTGGAGTCAGCGTCCCTGGAGGTGTTTAAGGAAAGGCTGGACGTGGCACGTTGTGCCAGGGTCTAGTTGACATGTTGGTGTTCGGTCAGACATCGGTCTCGATGATCTCAGAGGCCTTTTCAAACCTAATTGATTCTGTGATTACGGAACTGGTAACTCTTCTATGGAAGAGGTTTATGGGAATTGCCCCTTGGAGGCTGTCTGTCTCCTGACCTGCAGTAAGGCCAGTGGCCGATCAGCTCTGGAAAACTGATTGCTTGTCTGGCAGCTGCAAGGAAAAACTAAATCAATATGTGTGTCCTGTTGGAGTGTAAAATGAGATTTATAAGTTTCCTGGATTTTTTAATAAAATCTAAAATACTTCTGCAGTTACTGATTTATTGACTAGGGAAAGGAGTTGCTTATGTTTTTAATGATCCACATATTATCCATTGCATTTCTAATGCATCCTGTTTGATCCGGGGTTTTTTTTTGTGTTTTTGTTAGTTTAGGGTTTGTTTTTTTTTAAGTTACTGGAATAAGCAACAATAATCATTGCAATGAAAAGAACAGTAATTGTTTTAAATATTTGCTCAGACCTTTGGTACATGGACAGACATAAACAATTGCTCAGTTGTGCTCTAGATGTTCTTTTTTATTAAGCCTTCTTTGTACCTGCTCTTGTATAGTGTACCTTGTTGCATTTATTGTGGAACTTCAGTTTTCTACTAATGCTCCAATATGGATCATCCCACACCTTGGTTTCAGTAAAATTATAAATGCACATCAAGTTATTTACATGCATAACTGTATAGTTAGCAAAGAAATGAAAAATCCAGCCTGCTCACTCGATTTTCATTTTTTCCTAAGGAAAAAAATTGCACATTCGAAGGTGGGAGAACCAAAAAACATTTTTCATGCAAGTTTCTTTCTCCTAGAATGAATATGCTGAAATGATTGTTAAGGTAATGTTGAAAATGTTATTACTGTTGCTCTTCAATCTTCCAAAATGCTTTCTGTAACTAATATTATATGAAAGTTATTTCATTTGAAAGCTTATTATGTGCCCTAAACATTGTGCTGTAATACATTACAATGAATAAATACAAGGATGTTGTGTTCTTTTTCCAAGCTTTCTCTGTACAAACATGCATCATGTATCTGCATGGTGTCATTTGTTCTCTGTTTACATATTATTTCTAAGCCCTGCAGACATAACTTTCCTTTTTATTTACAAGTTCATGATACTGATGCATTCCAGTTTAACAATCATTCTTTCTCTCCTTTAGAGATTGTTGTCAGGAGACAGACACAGACCTTAGTATAATGCATTAATACTGGGCATGTTTGTCATTACACAATTTTTTTTAAAAATGTAGTTGTTTATTTTGTAAACAAACCAAGTTATATTTTTTTATGTTAAAAGATCCCATGCCTAAAAATTATCTTTCATGTTTCAATAATCAGGTAACAACTGTGGATATTTCACAAGTTCTCCTAATTCCAGCCTTTTGTAGGGCTAATTTTCAAGCTGCTAACTTACAGTTCTGGATTGTCAGTATCCAGGGGTTTCACTTATTTTAATTTTTTCAGATTCTTCCCTCCTCAAAGCTGTATATTTTGTATCAAAGTGTAAAAAAGTAGTGCCTACAAAAACAGGCAGTAGTGCCTGTTTGTGAAACCAAAATTTTGCTTAAAGTTGGAAAGGTGTGCTCTCCCACCTGATACTGAGACTGCGAGGAAATAAGTGGGGAGATATTGAGGGATAATGATAATATGGAAGCATTACTTAAAATAGGACCTAAGAAGTCCTAAGAAAATTAAATTCCCCAAAATATATAGAACCTTTGGGATTTTTCCACACCTTTTTAATTCTTTTCCTGTCTTATTTCAGCACAGCTTCCAGTGGTTTTGATTGCTTCAGCTCCTGCCTGCCTTGGCTAGGATATAAGTGAGTCAGGTTATATTGTCATCTGCTGTATTGTAAAACATGGAAAATATACATTAAATCAAGGGAGCTGATTTAGATTTGCACTCTGAAACTGAGCTGGGGACATAGAAACATGCTTTGGCTCTGTTCCCTCTTAGTTTCAATCCTCTGGTGGTAAATCTATGTTTTGATTTCTCCTGTGGCCTTTGGAATTTCTTCAAACAGCGCTCCTCCTAGAAGACAGCATCCTCCAGATGGAAGACACTACAGATAGGATTGCCATGACCATCTTCCTGTTCTTTCTACCCTGCCTCTTACATTTACTGTCCTTGAAGCAGCTTGAGAGATCCTGCATATTCATTTTCTTTGCTTCTTCCTGTCACTCCTTGTGCTTCCCTGTAATCTAGAACTAACTCATGTCACCCTGTGTTTAGATATGTGATACTCGACAGCCTCTCATCCTGTGCACTTTCTCTTCTACATCCTTCTAACCATCTCCATCTTCTCCATCCCTTTTTTTTCTCTCTCCATCCCACCTGAAATAATTCCTTCTTTGTTTTCAGCCTCTTAAATGGCATTGATCCTTATCACAATTGCCTTTATCTGACCTGTAATTTTCCCTGTTAGTTTCTTGCTTTTCATCTTACCTCATAAGACCAAGCCATGTCAGCTGACTAACTGCCATATTGCTCCTTCAGCCCAGGTGCCTGAAGAGCACTGTATCAGGATTTTATATATATATATTTAGTTAGTCATGGTAAATGGACTACAGGAGAAAAATCTTGATAAATGTTTGTTCATTTATCAAACACACAAACACACACCCTCAGTGATCTGACTTGCTTTCTGTACCACTTCTCTCTTTCTGCTCTTGCTCTAATTCTTGTTTGTGCTGCAGGTGAAGTTCCTCAGAGCAGAAGGCTGACCCTTGCATTTGTGAAACATGCAGAGTATTGTGTCCCTGGCCAGAAATAACAGTGAGGGAGCATAACTGGCCGATAGCTGCCTTGCCCTCCATGTGGCCTCTGCTCTGTGAGGAGACCCACTGCTCTGCTATTGTCTCTGTCCTTTCCTACACTCCTTTTTTCTCCCTGAGCTGTCTCTTTGACTTTTATCCAAGGATAAAGCCCTTTGAGGTGGATGACTCACAGCTCTGCACTTGCTTTGACTCACACTTTGCCACTTAGTATATTGGTCAGCTCTTACTAAGCTGCAATTTGAGTTTTTTTATTGCTAATGACGACAAGCCTTACAGCCCACATCTTTGATTTCAGTAATTTCTGCTGGGTCAGAGCTATGCTTGTTTTCTCCACAATTGGTCAAAGCTGTATTTCCCCTTTCTCCCTCTTCCTGGGTTTGATACCGTTTGATTTTTTAAACATCCCCTGAAGATTTCAGAGTCTGGAGGTCTTTTTGTCTCTGGTGCCCAGCTGTTTGGGCTGCATTTCTGAGGGTGAAGGTGCTGGTCCCCACACAGCCTGCCCTGCCAACATGGAAAGGCAGCCTCATCCCTTGCCTCCCCACACAGCATCCTCTCTATTCATCAGCTGCTTGACCGGGAGCAGCTCATTCCCCAGCTTCCCGTGGCATCCCCAGTAACACACCTAGAGTGGTGACAGAAAGTTGGTGTCATCACACGGGTGCTGGTGATGAGGGCTTAGCAAACACTTCAGCTGGTGCAAAACAAGCACCAGAATTCAGGTCTCTTTTTAGGCAGTCTGTTGTCCATGAAGGGCAGGCCTAGCATGACTGGAGTCACTGAAACCCCATCCCTGGCACTGACATTAGCAGGAATGACTGATTACATTTAGGAGGTTGCTCTTGTAATATTGTGCTGGCCTTTTTTATATAAGCATTTTTCAGAGAAGTGGAGCAATGTGATCTTTAATGTATCTTAATGTCTTACTAAATACACTACTCAGGCACATCTCCCATCCCAACATAGCAACCAGCAGCCTTAGCTCCACATTCTTGTCTGACCATGTTACAGTTGGCAGAAGAAAGGGCGATATCACTGCTTTTGATGGGTTTCCAACTTTAAGCAGGAAGCAACTTGGCCTGATACTCAAAGATTATAAATCAGTAATACAAGTCATAGCCCAAACACTAAGCAGACATGAGATCCCTTCTCAAAAACTGCATCTAGTGTTATTAAAACATCTTGGGCTGAAGCAGCCCTCTGCAGCTGGTGCTGCTTTTCACTGGAGTGAGTAGGAACAGACATACACAGTCGCTGTGCAACTTTTGCACAGGCAAAACGCACTCCAACCAGGCAGATTAGCTATTACAAGCTACCAAGCTACTGCTTGTCTGCTAGGATTTCCTAGACAGCAGGAAAAGAAGTGAATGGGACTACACTTGGCAGTAGGGTATAACTTCCATCTGGGATGCAGATTCTTGACTCTGAAGCAGCTCTGATAATCCCAGCTGTAATTTTCCAAGAAGGAAACATAAGCCAGGCAGTTTATTACAGAGAAGTGTGATTCCTCTAGGAAGGGCAGTTCTGTCTCCTGAGCTTTTTTTCAATCCCAGCCAGCATTGCCAGGCTTTGACTTCATTTCCAGAACTGATGCTCTTCAAGCCTGGAGTTGTCTGAGTTGAATGGCCCCATTTGAAATTATTCAATTTACTGGTACCTGCATCAGTCTGTATAACTGCTTTTATGAGACATGGGGCACTATGAGAAATGCAGAGAACAAAAATACCTAGTGTGTAAGCAGGATGCCTATCACTGTGTAATTATGTATAACTGTACAGTTACATAAATGCTTTTCTAGGGGAATCACCAGTGACGGCAGCAAGCTTTGCCTGTCATGTTTGGGCTAGGTAAAGCACTGACTCATCATACTTTGAATACTCTGTTTCCTGCTTGTTCTATGGTAAATGGATTACTGCCTGCAATTTCAATAGTAATTAATGAAGATGAAAGATAGATCCAGTGATAAAACCAGGTTGTCTGAAGAAGTAGAATAATTTACTCCACTTGTCAAATCTGATAGTGTTACTAGAGTATCACTAGCTTGTTTGCAGACTGATTCTTCCTCTTCTTGACAGCTGCATTTTTATCAGTTGGGGTAACAATTCGAAGCATACAAACCATGATTTGACTCTTTTGTTCCTCCTCCATGTGAAGTATCCCCCTCCTTCCCTTTATGCCACTTACCTTGGGCTCATTTTTTGCAGTTGCATATTGCTTCTTGAGCTGTCCCACCATCTGGTATGCATCAAATTGGTCAAACCTTGGGTGCAGAAAGCAGCAACTTTGTGCTCAGCTCTTAGCAGGTGTCCTTGTACCACTTCTGGTACCCCCTCTAGCTTGTTAGCTCATTCAGCTCTGGATGGAACCTTATTGCTTAGATGGAGAGCAATCCACAAAGAGAGCAATGCCCTGAGAGAGGAGCTGGCTAGGCAGTGATCTGAGCTTCTTCCACTCAAATGGAAGCTCCAGAGGAGATGTCTGCATTGATGACTTTAAAGCACAGTGTGATTCTCTGAAAAAGGCACTATAATAGTTCAAGATAATTATTATCAGTGATATCATTACCACTGTTTCAGTGACTGTTACTGTAATACCTTATTACAATACTTACACAAGAAGAAATATGCATTGGCAGATGGAGGTAGGGAAGGAAAGTGTTGGCTTTGCTTAAGCAAAGGGTGGCTAAATTTGACATTTGATAGAAATACAGTAATCTTTCTGACATTAGTTGGTTAGAGCATGGTACAGTAACACCAAGGTTGTGGGTTCTACCCTGCTCAAAAATTGGACTCTTAAGTCCACTCCACCTCAGAGTATTCTATGACTCTCAAAACAAAAGCAGAATCTTTGCTTCCTTGTAAATCTGCAGTTTTTTTGAGTTAATACAAGCACAGTCTGCACATATGAAACAGACAACCTGGATGGTAGGTAGATACAAGATCTATCAATAAGAAACTTACAGAGAAATTAATTTATGCACAGTTCTGATGAGCAAAGAGTCAACATGTTGGTGCACAGTGCTAGTGAAAGTGCCAAATGTTTATATGGTTTTTGTGATGAGAGAATCTGAGGAAACCAGGCTTCGTGGTTGGCCTTAGCTGGCCTCACTGTTTTTTCCTGTGTACATTATGTTAGAGTAATTTAATATCCTTCCCAACTTTACGTAACTCTGACCTTATAGGTGAGGAGTTGGTGCTGCCCTAGGAATTGCAAGAAGAATGATGTTTGTTGACAGAGGTAGATAATATCTTCCTCTTCAGTGAGTCAGGATATCAGCAGCAACGACTTGGACAGGAATTGACGGGAAATTTACACTTAGTCCTTGAACTCTGTGGTTTTGGCAGAGATATGACTGAATGAAACACAGAGTGACAGAGGGAGAAACCTGGATTGCCTCCCAGAGAGGGAGTTTACTTGAATTGCTTGGTCATGGACTAGCTTGTTTCATTCACAGAAAAAAATCTGAATCTTAAGAGAGACTACTACAGTATCCATCCCATTGACATCAGGGGCCCTGAGAAGCAGCTATCATGTAACCAATCTCTGCAATGTACTTAGGAGGGTGTAATTAATTGCTGGAAGTCTTCAGTGTGGCTTCACTGAATTCAATCAGCCCCACAAATATCACTCAAACTTCTGTGGTGTATTTTGTAAACAGGACTTACCTATAAAATAGACCCAAGCATCAATGGTGCTCATTCAAAATGTCAGTTAATTTTATCCTGAAACAATTTATTTTATGCTAGAGCTTAAATTTTCATTAGTTCAAGGAATGGACATTCTTTTAGGATCATGTCTTCCAGATGTGCAGGACTGCAAATCAATAGCCAGTCCCTGCAATAAATTTTTGTTTAGACACTTTATGACCTAGGCAAAGAGTACATTTATAAATAGGGAGAAAACTGATAGACTGCTAGAAAACAAGAGCACCTGCCTTTCCCTGGAAAGGTTAATGGAACTATCAGCCTGCAGGTATCATGCTTGTGGAGTTTTCTTCCCTTGTCCTCCTCAACCCCGTTGTTTTCAGTTGGCATTTGGAGAAGTACCAAATTAAATCCAAGTTAATGTATATATAATGAAATTCTGCTGAACTGAGTGGAGGGGCAAGAGGTTTTTGAGATCAGTGCTGGGAGACTCTGGCTGCCATTTGTGCCTGCAATAGGGAGCAGTGGAGGGAGTTCAGGGTCTAATGAGGGCAGAGTCTAAATTAAGGCAGGCTCTGGCATGCGCAGTGGCAAGGAAATGCAATTTGGTATAAACATTTGGGCTCCAAAGTGAGTGAATGCCACCTACACTGCTCCCAGGAGGCTCCTGTTTCTCAGGAATGTTCTGGCAAGATGTTGCAACCTAGGTATTAGTTGTACTTTTCAGTTTGCTTTGTCATTTTCAGCAGCAGCTTTTACTCTGTAAAACCATACTAATATGTGGTAGTGTATTAAGTAGAATGCACATTTTCATTGACTCTAAAGAGGTGGGCAGCATTCTGGCATGCACCCTTGCAATTTCCAGACTTGATTCCAGTGAACAGTTCCTACACTAAACACTGAATTTCCATCATTACAAAGAAGGATTCTCAGTAAATACAAAATTGCTAAGTGCCAAAATAATACAGCATTTTTCTGTTGGACTAAACAAACAGATTGACAGAACTCACTACTTGCTGACCAGATTCAAAGGTATATAAGCTAAGAAAGCAAATTTAGATAGAAAAAAAAATCCTACTTGTGCAACACTGCCCAATGAACATTTCTTGCCCTGTGAAATGTTCAGTGACAAGGTAGGTATTTTCCCTCAATGGACCCTACTCAACAGACATGTCAGAAGGCTTATTGATAGCTCCCATGTACAGAAGATCTGCTCCCCTGTTAGCCAGAGCTCTGCTGCTCTCATTTGACCTCATCCCTAGAAGGCTGAAACTTTATTACTGTAATGAATCTTTGTTTTTCTTTCCTTGCACCTGGGGGATTTAAACGTGCTTGTGCCAAGACACTGTCTCCTTGCTTGGCTGTATATATAATCTGGGATACATGCAAGCTGATTTCACATGGAAATTAGAGAGGATGGAAGAGATTTGTCACCAGACATTTGTGACCCATGTTACATCAGCCTTTGGGAATACAGTTTGTCAGCCAAAATAAAGGCTTGCCTTGCGAAATAGGTTGTTAGCACTGATAAACAAAGCTTCAATAGGAGTTGAGAATCAGGCTAGTAGCCTGAAATACTGAAGTCATTTGGGACCTTGAATTAATGTATTTGTCCACAAACAGGTTCATGGTGGAGAAGGGCAGGGCAGGCTTCCCCACCTAGCAAACACCATGCCCCATCTGATGCCAACCATTGTGGGAGAACTTTGATCTTGTTTGATTGCTTGTCAGTTCTCAAACTGCCACTATTTTTTATTAAATTGATCAGTACAGAATTCATCCATTTTTGTGCTCCCTTCTGATTCCAAATAGCACCAGCCTTCAGTTTTGTAATTTCCCGATTTAATGACTCCTGACATACTTGAGCCAAATCACAAAATGTGTTTCCCATGGAAGCTCTGCTCTGAAGGTCAGCAGATCCCTTCACTTTTACACTGTTTTATTGATGTGTGTCACCCGAAGTGAGACAGAAGTGAGTATCCCTGCCTCCCTTTTAAAGCTCTGCCTAAATGCTTTTCATCAACAGCTCCCATTGGAATCAGATTTCTCCTTTGTTGTTCTGTTTCCTCCTTTTTCCTCTGGGGCCAAAGAGTTCAGCACTGTTTAATCCTGGAAAACCAGGAAATGAGAGTTACTGGGAAGAGGGGTAGGATTCCTCTTGCCTATCTTGAGATGAGTGCCTGTGTGCTGCTTCAGCTCATCATCCCGGCTCCAGCTGAGCAAATGGAGAGAGAGAGGCTTCTCCTGGGGGCCATTCACCCCCTTCTGAGAGAGCTGGCTGGGAAAGGTGTGAGGAACCACATAAACTGTGCCTGAGGAGCACAAATGCAGGGCTTAGAAAGAGAGAAAAAGACTTAACACCAGGAAGCACAGGTTGCTGGTCAAGGATACATAGGGCAAACATAGGGGAGAGAGGAGATTGTCCAGCGTGGGTTGTCTAGCATGTTATTGATGAAGAAGTTCACAAAGCTTCTATGAACTTCTTCTCAGTAGTTTATTTTTAAGAGATTTATGTTATTTTATTACAATATATTTTACTTAATATAGAATGTAGATAAATATAAATTTGTAAAATTGTAATATAATTTTTCTTTAAGCTGGTATTTGTTTCACTTGAAACCTTTCTCTCACTTTGCTTTCTATAAAACTTTTGAATTTTTTTTTATTTTCAAACAACAAACCCCAGGAAAAGCTCTTAGGAAACAGTTAAATCTGCATGACCCCCTTTGTATCTCAGAAGTTTTCAGCAACCAGAGGCCAAGCTACCACCTCTACCCTGAGCACCCTTCATGCATTATTAACTCTCAGAACACATTACTGTGCACATTCAATGTATGTAAATACGGAGTTTGATTTTTATTTACTCCACATAGTACAGCAGAGTTAAAGAGCTTTTAAAGTGCATGTATATAAAACACTGTTTCTCAGAAAACTAGTTTATGTTTAAAAATCTGGAGCAAACCTAGAACTTTTTACAGTGTAGATTATCTGTCACAATCGTTATTTGTTATGTGACCTCAAAATTCATTTACTTTTATTAATTATTTTTTGTGTAACACAGTAAAAGTAATCCACAAATTATTCTTTGCAGTGGTTCTGCTTCTCTTGACTTCTAAAGCATTATATTAATTTTATGTTTTGCTTTTAACTCACATTCCAGAAGTCACGTGTCTGGTGAATAATCTCAGTTATATTTCTGATTTGTCTTTCATTTAAAAAAAAAATAAAATTATGCAAGCAAATTCCCAACCTTCATGATTAGATAGAAACTTGGAAAGACTAGAAACCACGAAAGCAAATGTTTCCCCATTATTTTACACTCATGACTTCTAAACCAGTCCCTGGGTGTGAGGTTTGTTAGTGCATGGGAGGCCCCTGCTGTGCTGCAAGCTGTGAAAGCCAGAGTGCACGTGAGCAAACAATGAAACAGCAATCACAGTCAGGGTTTGGAGTGGAGGTGACAGGTTGCTTTCTATGAAGGTTGTGAGATGGTTATAGATTGGAAAAGGAAAGGTATACAGCAGTCAAGAAGCAGAAGTGATGAAGAGAACAGTGGTTGGAACAAGGTTCCTTTGTGCAGAAGGATGCTCAGGGCTTGTCAGTGGATGAAGTACTGACCAGTACAAGTGTAGGGTTGTCCTGTGTCCTGTTCCAGCCTCACTCCAGGAAAGGCACTGGAATAACAACAAGCATCCCATTGCACACCAAAGGAATGTTTAAATCCTCTGATCACATCTGAAGCATCAGTAGTTGCTTTGTTACTGGAAAGAAGGAAATTAGAACAATACCATTCAAGCTGTAAATTAAAAGCCCACTGCAGATGTAGATTTCATAAGTCAAGTTATTAAGAGCATTAGTATTCATACTAGAAGTAATTAAAAGCAAGCAAACAGGAAGAATGCCAGGTGAGAACATACAGGTTGGAGGAGAATTCTCTACTCAGTTACACAAGTGTAAATGAATATCTTGTAAATAAATCTACAATCATTTTCTTGAATGAAGTTACAGTCATGCTGCTTGTAAGTAACTTAACCGTAAGCACTAAAAACCAAAACAACAACATACAATTTATAACAACAAGAAAATAAAAATTAAATGTAAAATAGAACTGACTTGTTTGTCTGTTCTCAATGGTGCCCTGGAAATGAGGTTATCCTCTCTCAGGATGCTGATAATTTGCTGGGCTGGGACTGGTCCGATTTTTTCTGACTAATGTCATAATTAGTCAATTGCTTGAAAATATTTGTCTGAGAAACCTCTGATACAGTTACTTGTTTTTAAAATGTTGTTTACAGTTGTTTATAATTTGTAGTTGTTCATACTATTTTATTGACAAACCTTTTCCCTTTTGTGTATGCATAGTTGTCCCTATTTTCTCTACACAAATTCCTTATTTGTGAGTATGCTGTAAATAATTCAAAGAATAACTTCTCATTTCATGTGACATTCAGAAACTATTTATTCCTTATATTTTATAGTGAAGCTGTAAAATGCATCATTGTACTTGCTCCTGATCAAAACATGGAAAGTTTTTAAAACCAGGTATAGTCAACAACAGTTCTCTTTGGATTAAAATAAGTCAAGGGTTTAGAAGTATTTTCAAGATATATTTTAATATCTGAAAGTTGTCTGACTTATCAAATAAAAGATGACTCATAGATCCCCCTAGGAAAAAAAGATCCTTCTTGTTTGCTCAAATGCCGAGCCATCTTTTAATCCTCTTCAGATTAGTTTACATGTGTGAAATTGATATTTCAAGGTACTTACAGTACCTCCCAGAGCACACATAAGTTACTAACCAAGCTGGGCTCCATGGAGTTTCTGCATTCCATCAGGTGTTACAAGGAGTCTCAGCTGGTGTGTGCCTGGTCTGGGGGAATTAAGGCCAGGTGAAATGCCAAGCTCCTTAGCTCATCTGCTGCAGAGAACAGGGCTGCAGTGTGCCTGCTCAAGCCTCGTTACGGGAATAAATCCGACGTGCCTCACTTACTAGGTCAGAGACAGCCTGCAGTGTCTCACTATGCAGTGTGCCATGATATCAGATCTATCACAGAAGCCAAAAGCATGATTAGGTTGCAAAAGCAAACACTGAAAATTTAAGAAATGCTAGAATTATGATGCTTACTCAACTGACATTTTTTTACTGGTGGCAAATGATTTATGGTACATTTATCTCTAGCCACATGATTACCCACTGGTGTTTTCTCCCGCCCTGGTGCTCAGGATGAGCAGTTTGTTTATTCTGTGCTGAGTGTGCCCAGCCCTTGGTTACTGTACACTCTTCAAACCCTGCTTGGGAGACAGCTACTTATTCTTACTCAGGATTTTTCATATAATTGTACTGCTGGAGTAGTTCAGCAAAATAGAAGATGTGCAGAGTCCTCAACATTTCCCATCTACAGATGTTTGACCTGACAATTGCAGTAACACTCCCAAGGGGTAGGAGAGGGTGTGTTTTACCCACACAGGGGAGTGGGGAGGACAAACCAAGGGCAGTTCCCTCAGGTGCTACTGCAGAGAAGCCCACCCCACTCACCAGCAAATTCAAAGCCTCCTGCACAGACACTCCATCTCCATCCACAATTTCTTGCCCTGATGTAAACCTCCTCTCCCTCTTCCCACAACTTACCCCCCATTATATTTTGTGAATCAGACTCTACATCTCTCACAGCTCTGCTTTCATACCGGGAAACTTCTTCTTTATGGCTACATTCACAGCTCCTATTAGGGACCTAAAATTATAATTCCCCCTTAGATCTGATTAGCACTTGCTGGACTGACATTCTCTCCTGTAACTGCAGGTAAGGTTATGGCCACCTTGGGCTGGAGCACAGCCAGGAAACCAGTTGTCATGTCCTGCATCTTGGCTGGTTATGTTGATTTTTTTAACTGCCAAAGAACATAGTTTACCAGATTTCCCTAATTTACCTGTGAAATTGTACAAAAACCAGATCACTGAAAAGAAATCACGCTGTCATGACAGAGTACAGAGAACTTCTGAGTACAGAGAAATTAGCCTTCCTCAAAGAAAAAGTCACCAGTGTCTAACACAGACAAAATGATGTCTTTTCCTCTAGCCTCACAGCTATACTGTTCTGCCTGAAATGTTCCACAGTAATTCAGCAGGAGACAGAGATAGAATGAAAAATTTCAGTTCAAGTTTGACAAAATCATAAACAACAGAAAACAAGGCTCCTAAGGGACATACTGAAGACCTTAATAACAGACGCTTTCAGCAGCTCTGCTAATAATAAGCTGTGGGAATTGATGGTGTTCATTTTAAAATGATTTTCACATTTAAATTTTGATGGGACTTATTGGTTAGATGCTGTGTGCAGGGCAGATAAAGCAAATGGCTGGCAGTCCTGCTGGGGTATTTAAAAAAAAACTCCCTTTGCATTTGAGAGGAAGATGAGGCTCGTCTGCATCAGAGGTACAGATTTGGGGCATGTAGGTACCACATGACTCTTTTAGTGCCTTTCTCAGAACAGCCCCTGGTGCCGTACCACAGCACCATACGAGACACCCTTGAGCCCCATACTTGCCCTTTCAGAGACCAGTCCCCACATGGTATAGAGACTTACTCTGCAGGCTTGGGCTTTTTCAGGATGCTTGTCAGTCAGATGTTGCTTAGGAAGCTCCAGGAGCTTGAGGTCAACTTGGTTGACCAGGAGCTCCAGTCAACTTGGAGTGACTGATGGGAATTTTCAGTTGCCTGGCTGGACAAACCCAGGTTTCTCTTCAGTATTTAGAAGAGGGTTATAAACTATTAGGAAGTGACCTCAGCTGACGGGTATATCATGTTCTTTCGTTCTATTCACTTACAGCATTTACAACATCTACCCATTATCATTTAGACTTTTACAACTCTTAATGACCCTTTTATCAGAGCAGCAATAACCAATAAATCCCCTTTGGCATTTATTGCTTTGTCTCTAATACATAAAAGGATCAATTTATGGTTCTCATGAATGCTGGAGATTATTTTTCAAACGACTTCTTCAAATCTCACTACAAAACTAAGTGCTCTGATGAAGGCCCAGTTTCTGTGGTTCACTCAGCATCAGCCCTAAATTAAATTCACCAACAATATGCAATAAACTTTGTGGACTGGATTCTGTATGGCAGAGAGAAATGAGAAAACAGAAATCCCAAATGTCTTCTCTACAGGGAGGTGTTGCTTCCCCTGCCCATCCCCTGCCAGCATCAGTTTTGTCCTTAGCTGCCAGGAGGAGTTTCAGGCCTGAGCACAACCAGCAGGAGCTCTGGGGACAGGGGGCACTACTTTGTCAACAGCCATCACAGAAAGTACAGGTGGACTTTGTACACTTGACATGGTGCACTCAGCAGTCAGATAACTAAAATCAGTTTGCTGATGATCAGTTTTGCTTTGTCTGAAAATGGTGGAGAGAAACAGGCACCACTAGGAGAGGCTTGTTCCCATCCTACAAGAGGTGCCCAGGAGAGACAGCTCCAAGGTGTGCAGTCATGGCTGCCCTCCTCTCTATGCCTCTGGCTAGCATAGTTAGATGATGTCATCTAACTTCAAAACACCTAAAATTAGATGCCACTAATCTCTATGCCTTCATTTCCAGTGATGACAACATAACTTATCGCACTTACTACAGACAGAAACAATACTCCAAAGATACCTTGTTTACCCACCTTTGTAATTTTTGCCCAACATGCTGTAATGTCCTGCTCTCCCTGTAGGACATTCAATAGATTGCCATTAGTACTTTGGAAGGTGTGTTTTGTCTTGGTTTATCTACAGGTAAAACACATGCAGCTACAGGACTCTGCAGAGAAACTCTCCCCTGCCCTTCCAAACCCCATCAATCAGAACACAACGGAGTAGTCCTCAAGAATCACTGCAAAGTGAGCTGGTAATGAAGGCAACCTAAGGATTCTGTGTGCTCCTGGCAACAATTTCAGTTTTGCTAACTCTATATCTAGACACTAGACTTGGACTTGATTCAAAGCCCAGCACTGGAAAGACTTGACATCAGCAGATTTTGGACAGGGAGGTAGATATTTCTATGGGGTGAATGAAATGCTGTACAAAGATGCCCAGTGCTATGCGAGCCACTGCCAGGGCTGGAGGCCGATATTGCTGTCCTGGTTAGAGACCATATCCCAGCTAACCCTTGATGAGAAACTGTCTATTTTGACCTGGGCAGGGAAGCTCAGTTAGGGCAGCAGTTTTTCCCCCAGCACAAGCTAGCCCAAGCACCTCTGTGCCATGTGGAGACAGTTCAGTGCCATTATAGCAGGGTCTGTGCCACACAGACCAGACGTGCTCAGCTTATCCTATTTCCCATCTTCTCGGCTTCCTGTTCATTGCTCTACTGAGGTCTGCTGCCAGGTCTTCCCATTTTTCTCTGAGGTCCTGCTGACCCTCTTCTCCTCTTCAGAACTACAAACCCAACAGCTCCCGAAAGAACTTTTCATTAATATAATTTATTAGCTAAATCATTCCTCTGACCTATTTCTTGTTCAACTGGCATATCTCCCCATCCACTCAATATAATTGGCACAGCACCTGAACTCTACTGCCGGGGTTTAAATGGCCTGACATATATCACTGAGTCACAAGATATTAAGAGAAAGGTGAGAGGATTATTGGCACCCTGCCACTGGGATCAGGTTGGATTTCTTGTCCAACCACTGAAACATGTGGTTGTATAAAGAGGGTTTACACAGGCTTGGTTTAGTCCTTACTCAAAGTTTGACCACTTGAAAACAGCATGGGACTTACACTAAGGACTGGGGACTTGGCCACGTAAGGAAGCTTTTCTTGAGTATATTGTCCTGTTGATTTTTGGAAGGGGATGATTTGCATGAGGCTCTGCAGGATGGGGCTGGCCAGAAGCTGGAGCTTGCTGGAACTGGAGTTGCACCAATACTTTTCTCCTTCCTGGCTGCAATGGTCCATTGCAAAAGCCATTACCAGCAGCCTGGCCTTGCCTGCCAGTCTGCACATAGTCCCAGTTACTCCCATTGCTGTGACTTCTCACTTTGCGTCATGATTCTCTCATC
The DNA here is from genome assembly GCF_049639895.1 of Pseudopodoces humilis. NCBI lineage: Eukaryota > Metazoa > Chordata > Aves > Passeriformes > Paridae > Pseudopodoces > Pseudopodoces humilis. The sequence continues at coordinate 23,023,861 of NC_142200.1, forward strand.
AATGATCCTCTTGCTTCTAAGTTTAACACTGGGCTGTAGGTTTTCACTGGTGATTAATTTTGTTGTATAATCTCCTCTTTCTGAATTATAAAACATCAAAGAGTACAAAACACGGCCACTGTCCTTGTCGAGAAACATCCATTCTGTCTTTTTGTTCTTTTTCCTGGGAAAAAAGGCCTGCTGACATCATCTGCCTTGCTCAGGATATTTGTAATTGGCCCCTGTCTTTTTTTGGCTCCTCCTTCCCTCCCCTCATCTCTCATCCCCTACTCCAGAGTGAGAGGTAACCAGGGAAACCAGGAACCATGGCAACCCAAAGCAGCATAATTTTTCTCTGAGGAAAAAAATATAAGCATGCAAAATCCCTTTAATGTTTATACCAGGTGCCTGGGTCCAGATCTTCTCTTACCTTCCTCTTTGGAGTGAGGAAGCCATGGACCTGCCTCCTCTTGCTGGGGCTGCCCTCGCCGTGAGCCCTGGGTGAAGCTCACCTCCAGCCCTCTTGCTTCACCCAGCCAAAGCCCCTGGCTCCCCATGCCCCCACAAAGCCAGTGTGGCAGCAGGGGCTCAGTTTCCACCTGTGTGGCTGGTCCTGACCCACCAAGAGCAATCAGACATGCAAGACAGTAATCTCCAGGTTACAAGGAGTATCCCCATCACTCAGTGCTTCTCAGGTTTGAATACATTTCTCAGCAGGACACAGGGAAGTGCTTCTTTCACTAACTGGAGATTGAGAGCTTGAGCACAGAAGGTTTAGGGTCTGGTTTTCAAAGGGTGAGCCAACTGGGCACTTCTCTGTAGCTCTGGACATCTTTTCCTTGTCACAAAATGAGTCTGTGATGGAGGATAGAAAAGTGACTCTTCCCACACCCACTGAGTTGTTCACCCTCAGATTCCAAACTGCCTGGATGAGAGACAAGGATTCTACCCTGCCAGGCAAGGCCAAGAACGTAGGATTCCAGAGCACATTTTTATTACTATGTAGTATAATGACAGTATCAGAGTGGTACTATCATCACCGCTTCTCCAAAATGTGGGAAAGAAGGGCAGCCAGCTGTGGAGGGGGAAACATGACAGCTCTTCTCTCAAAATGGGGCACAGGGCGACACTGCCTCACTGCTGCTCAGTGTCCATCAGCAGGGTTGTTTGTGCACAGGAATAGGAAGCATCACCCTCGGGCAAAGCTTTCAGGGCTCAGCCCCTGCTCCCTGTCCCTCACCCTTCAGCCAGGGCAGTCTCCTCAGGGGATGGTAGTAAGATCCCAGCCCCTTGGAAACCCCAAGGTCCCTCCTTCTGCAAAGGGCTACGGCAAGTACTGTTCTTGGTGGGGTACAGGAGGCTTTGGAATCAGCTGTGGAAGCTTCAGGCAGCCTGCCCAGCACTGCTCAGAGGCTAAGTCAGCAAAGAAATAACTAGCAAGTTTTGCTACACTAAAAGTGTACGAGAGACAAACTGCTTGACTTCTAGCTTATTTCCAAAATAGAACGCTGACTGTAAGTTGCCTTCTTTAGGAGATGAATGATGACAGAAGTAATATTTATTTCTGAGTTTGCAGATGAGGGAATGTCAAGCAGTGGTTCGGAAGAAAACAAACAAACCCTGGCAGGCAGCTATTTTTATAGAATAGTTTTGTGTTGAAATTTCTATAAGTTGGCAAGAGAGTCATCATGAGACCTTTTATCCAGATAAGCCTATGCCAAAATCTTCAGGAAACATCTTGCATGTTAACTTTTTTTACTTACAAAAGAGGGGAGAGGGAGGGAAACGAAGGCTTAGGGAAACATTTGCAGACGTACAGTATCTGCTCTATAAGGCACCAAATACTTTTTATTCTGTGGATGCAAATGGGACTTTTCCCAAACCTGCCACTTGCTAAATTCAAATCTGGTGTAGGTCCAAATCAGTCCTTGCAGCAGATTTGCTCACAGCCTGAGGAGGGAGATGTCACCAGGCCAAATAAGCAAAGTTCACAAACCCTAAGAACCAGTCTGGGATATCTCACCTTTAAGGTCAATGAGCCTCTTGAGAGAAGACTGGCTCTCCAGTGTCCCCAAGTAAAATTGTTTTAAAGAGACATTGTCAAAACTCTGCCGATTATGTTATCCCTGACTTCTGCTTCCCAGCCAGCACCCAAACAAGATCTGTGCAGGAGAAGCATTGAGCCAAGAGGACATCTGCTGCGTCCGCAACTGCAGCTTCAGGCCCAGTCCTCTAGGAAGTGGCTTCTTTATCAATGTTTGCTGTTTGTGTTTGATGTCCAGGAAATGTCTGGACTTTCTTAGACTTCACTCTATGCCATGAAAGCATTGCTGTGTGCATGCATGCATGTGCCCGTCCCTAAAATCTGTACTCTAAAGAAAATATTTTAGATTTAAATGTTGGCTCATAAGGAAAAATTATTTTGTGCTAAAAGAGCCCTTGCCATTGCCCCAGAGAGTTTCTGGCTAATAAGACATGTCAAAATTTGGTTTATTAGAGTTGTTCTGTTGAAATGTGAGTCATCTGTTGGAATCTGCCGGCAAAGGGGAGGAAAGGGTTACCTACTATGTGAGAACGGAAATCTAAGACGGGAGCTTTATAACTGGCTCTGTTGATGTGAGCATTAGATAGTAATGTCTCAAAAGTAAACTATTTAAACAGCTCCAGTTTCTATGCTAAATTGACTCAGTGTGTTTGTAACCAAAGGGACAGCTGCTTCCTGAAGAGCTTCTCTTAACGCTTATAAGGATTAACTGGTTTGTCTTGAGATTATTGAGATCATCTTGATGTGCTTATTTTATTGATTTGTTTTCTCATTTTATTTATTGTTCATAACATCACTTTAGAAGCATCTTTTTCTTGATTTTACTCCCTTTGTTTGGACTTGATTTCTTTTAGTAAATAGGGCCAGAGGGAGGTCAGAAATGAATACCATCTAAAAGCTTGACCTCCAAATTTTCCTATAGATCCCTTTCTAAAGATTCATAGTGAATTTTTCACTTTTCACATTTTCATGCACTTCTGCTGCTGCAGGTAGTTGAGCACCAAGGGAAGCTTTCAAAGTGAAAAAAGTAGTGAAAAAGTGTGAAAAGTGTGAAAGTAGAACACAGTCATTTTTCTAAGTATTCCAGGGGTTTTTTGCAGAGGTCACACCTGTCCTGAGCAGCAGGTTGGTTTACTCTGAAGTGCTCTCAAAGGACCCCACACGTTCACCCAAAAGAACATGCCGTATTTACATTCAAGGAATGGCTGCACCATGAGGTTAAATTTAAAACCCTGTTGCATCAGTCACTAATTACCTTCTGTGCCCATTGCATACCCATGGAGCCCACGCCAGGTAGATGAAAGACATATGCCAACACTTTGGAGACTGAGGGAGAGGGAGACAAAATAGAACAAAAGCTGGGGCAAAACATGAAGAAGGAGCATCATTTATAGCCGTGTCCAGGATGGGGCAGGGTCAGAAACATTGAGGGAGCTAAAAAGTCTGTCTGAAATGATCACCAGCAATCAGCAACCATCATAACCCTGCCCAGAGTGAAGGGCCATAGAGAGCAAGTGAGGAAAAAGACAAGGACAAGACAAAGAGCCTTAGGAGGTGCCCATGTGTGCCACCAGGGAGCCAAAGAGGGCCCTACTTGAGCCTGGTGCTGGAGAGTCTTGTATGCAGTATTGCTCCCTTCCAGATGGCAAGGTTCATGTGCGCAGCACTGGGCTAGCATTCATCCTTTGTCTTTCTTCTCAGGACAAGTCCTTTGACAACGTGACTTCCAGGCTTCACAATGGATCTTCAGGTGAATCTTCACAGCTCTCATAGAATGACACCAAGAGATGATCTTATTCTGTCACATGGGACTCAGCTGCCTCTGATGGACTTGTGTTTAAGCATAATATGCATCCTCCTAAGTATCTTTGCTTGTTGTCATCAGGATGTCTGAACTTCTTCCTCTGAGTTTCCATTTCCCTTACAATCTCTTTATTCCATTATAAAATATATCTAATAATTCCTTGGGCTCCTGATAGTGCTTGCAGCTGGGGATAATATAGCTGCATTCTGTACCTAGATACAACTGGATGGGATACGTGCCCATCCATTAGCTGACGGGTGTAATCATTGGCTGGGAGTTTCTGCCACATGGAGAAGATGTGTCTATTTCCCACGCAGAGGGCTCAAGTGGATGCTCCTGATGAAGATGAGAAGGAGGAATTAATCCCCTGATGAGAACCCTTGGAGGTTTGATGCTGGAGCTGGAAGGCGTGAGAAATGATAAGACATTGATTAGGTCTCTGAGTCAGCAGTGGACGCACCCCTTGCCACGCTACCAACTGGTCTATTAGCTCTCCCACTTGTTTGTTACCTAACTTATCTTTCTGACTCATCCCAAACGCAGCTGACACCAAAGACAGGCAAACTACACACCACTGCCCCTTTGGCAGCCTCTGGTACACCTTCTGCTGCCCTGTACCTCCCATGAGGATTCACATCTTTTCTTTGCCAAATGGGGAAAAAAAGGTAAAAACATTGTGAGTGTAAGAATGAGAGGGAATCCTGGAGAGAAGAAAAGAGCTAGGATTGCTCCTGGAAGAGGAAGAGGGATTTTTTTAAAGAGATAATTCCCTTTTGTGCACTTCTGGTAAAAAAATGTCGTGTTGGCACCAGTCCTATATTTCAGTGATGGTGATGTGCTCGCCATGAGTGAAGCACCACTCTCTGTAGCAGTAAGCCACAGGTAATATGCATTACAGTCTTTCATCTCACTCTGGATATGACAGAGGCAACACTTAATTTTTCTGTTTTGTTTTGTACTAAGGACAGGTTGATATTTCACAGTGCCAGATTAGAGCCATAGGACTAGCAGGGGGATCATAATCACCCCAGTCCTGGAGGTACATGAGCATCACCATTGCAGCCAGTCTCTGCTCCTCACTCATTTGGCTCATTTGGACCAAAAATAGCCTCTTAAGCTCCTCTGCAAATTCCTCTGCAATTCCTTTTTAGCTAATACGCTCTAAGTTAGGTGCAGCAGTAATGGGCATGGAGACACAGAGGAAAATGGGAAAGGGTACAGAACACTTCCATCTTCTTCCCTGGGATCAGGTAGCCTCAAACAGTCCTGGGCAGCTTTGAAGAAATCAAAAAATTTCCTTTTTTCTCTAAATTTGCAAGGGCAAAACAAGAGGCACTGTGTGCTGCTGGTTGAGAACAGCACAGGGAGCAGATCTCATCTTCCAGCACATACTGCAGGAGCCCAATGGCAATCCAGTTAGGCTCAAGGACACTGCAAAAGGTGATTATATGGGTTTTGGTGAGACTTGACAGCAGGTGGAGTTGGGGATGTGGTTGATCCAGGTTTGATGAGCATGGTCTCTTCTGCCTTCAGACAAGTGAGTCCATTCTCCAAGAGGGGAACAGGTTCTGTTGGAGTGGGCTGCATCATCTCGTGAATGCAGCAGGATGACATCTCTGGTGTGGAGATCTGGATTATATTTATTTTTATATTATACTTTTTATATTTACTTTGCCTTTTCAATGTCCATGTTAGTCTTGCTGGTTGTTGGAAATTCAGCAGCTCCAGGTTTTAATTCTTGGTGCAGTATTCCCACCTGCTTTGTGAAGTCCCAGTAGTCTGTCTGAGAAAGGCATCTGATCATCTTCAAAATGGTGTCCCAATGCTTACAAGGAGCTCTGTTGGTGACCAAGGTGTTCTCAGATGCAAGGAGGACTGCCAGAGCAGACCTCCCTGCTCTAATGAGCAACCATCAGCATTTTGTACCAGGCTTTGCAAGTTCCTTCTGATCATAGTTTTTCTATGTATGTATGTATATATGTATGTATGATCATAGTTTTTCTTGCCTGGGACAGAAGTCCACAAGTATCCTTTTGTGTCTGAGTTTTGACAATGACATCCTCAGCAGCCTCTGAGGCAGAGTCTGAGGCAGCTCCCATTTCCTGTGGCTTATGTTGATGCCTTGAGAGGCTAACTAGAACAGAGGGTAGACAGTGTTAAAGGGATAAAGTAGGCATTTATTTAAAAAGCCTTCAGAGGATACACCTTGGGCAGTACAAGAGCTCAGCTGTGGCTACATTCAAGATGGACAACGGGTCACAAGTTTTCACACTTTTGAAAGTTTTGGTCTATTTACATAATGGGGTTAATTGTCCAATTACAGCTTCAGGTAATGAAGTCCCATCCTCCCAGACTGCTCCCCTCAATTCACTGTTGTTTATACTTTTTGTGCCTGGAGCTGCAATGGTGTCCTTGGTTCTTGGGCTGGAAAAGGATTGTTTTGTCTAACTAAACTGTGAGGAGGACTTGCTAACACCTTATATGAATTTCAGAGTTATATACTAATGCAGTTTGGAATCTAGAAAATATGAAAGCTAAAACTTAAGGCATCAGCGTGGCCACAGTGCCGATTCAAAGTGTGCATGAAAAGCTTAGCCTGAGAATATGTGCTGCTGCTATTGCACATGTGAAAACTGAATTAATTGCAAAGGAGAGAGACTTATGGGGAAAGAGACCCACCTTCAGGTTTGCCCCACACTTCTGCCCTTGGAGGCAGAGACATTCACCTGAGTTGAATCATTTGCAGGAGTTGTAGCTGGAAGTTTGCAAACTATTCTGCTTATCAGCTCACAACTCTGGGGATATGATTTCATGTCACATGCTCTACCTGTGCTGGCAGAAGTTGGTGCTGGCTGGGCACAGGTGAAATTTCAACTTCACCTGTTGTTAAGGCACACAAAGTCTGCTCCATATTTTGTAGCTTCTAAATTCTGAGGGCTATCTCTTATTGTTCAATGTCTTTTCTGCTGTCAGGGGAGGCTGAACATCCCTGACTAAACTGCTGGGAGTGTATTGTAGGCATGTAATCCTAGACCCTTGAGTTTTCCATCCTGGATTTTCAAATTTTGCCTTTATCTTTGTTTTTTTTTTGCCCACATTTTTCCAGTCTTTCTACAGCTGAAGCGTCATGGAAATTCTTATGGATAAATATTCAGGACACTATTTAAATAGGCAGCTATATCTTGCAGATCATCTGCTTTGCTATGTTGCAAATGTTGCATTTAGTATTGTGTAGTGTGAATTATGGATATGTGTTGCATATAGTCTGGGATAGACCCATACTGGTCTGGCAAGATATAATTATGGGTCTGGCAAGATATAATCAAACTGGACCAGGTTCACAGTTCTCCCAATTCCTCAGCAGGACTTATTTCTTTGTGAAAGCAATATATTTGCACATTATTCCCAGCTATGGGGATAGCTGACCTTGCAAGAGAAGCACTTAGACGGTTGTAGCACACCCTATTCCTTATCACTTGCTCAGCTCTATTAGTAAATTAACCAGATGGTTCCAAACTATCCTACAGCCTAGTGTGAAGGAATATGCAAAACTCCAAATCCAGATTCAAATCTGTTAGCAAACAACAAATTTATGTAGTAAAATGTCAAACTAAACCCCTGTCTTCAAAACAGTCTTCCACTCAGATGTTCCAAGTCCTGGGCCAAGCTGGGGCTGAGTGCTGGGACACTGAGCAGTACTGTGGTGTTTCCAGAAGCTGCTCATGGAAGCTCCCTCCAGAGACTGAACCCACTAGGTTCAGATGATGTTGGGATCTGCATCTGTTTGGGCAACTTTTGGTGTAAATCTCTGCGAGGTGGGTTGAATTAGGCCCTTAATGGCTACAGAAATACGGAAATAAGAGTTTATATTTACATAGTACATTTCATCCCAAAGGACCCTAAGTCACACTGCACAAACTTTACATAAACAGCAGAACTGAAATGCAGCTGCATCAGGAATCAGGGTGGCAGCCAGCTGGCATGTGTTAGCAGGACAAAAATAAGCCACTATTTTTGGCCAAGGACATCAGGGCAAACCCCTCTATTGCGAAAGTGCCTTCCAAACTTCAAAGTGCAGTTTTACCCTAAATAGTGATTGTGGAAAAATAGATCTTTTGTAGTCAGTTGACTTATTCCCAGGCACATCTGGGGAATTCACTCACTAAAATAAGGACTTGCTATGTTTTATGCCAGCTAAGGCTGCAGAACTTCCTTACCCAAGATAGCACATTTCTACTCCAACTCCAGTCACATTTGCAGAATTGGAAGCCTTTTTCACACAGCTCTTACTACTCATGGTGGGACACAGAAAAAGCTGCTCTGGCTTTCTCTGCTGAACTTACCCTGAACTGGCACATCTGGAAATTAACATTTTCTGTTGTTAGCTGGGCAGATTTGTTGATTAGAAAGACAAATTTTCACTCTGCCTATCAAGGTAACTTTTCAGAATACAACTGACCTTTAAATATCAGCGTGGAGAGGCCAGGACATTTGAAGATCTTGCCACAAAGGCCCTCACAGAGCAGGCTGTGCAGCATCTCTCACGTCTCTGGGCTATCCAAACACTGCACAACGCTGAAAGGTATGGTTCCTTACAGCACTGTCACCTACGAAATGCACGGAATTTTTACAGATCCATATTTATTTTGGGGCCACAAGGGTATCTATACTTATAGAGTGCACTGCCTCTCAGAGAACTCTGAATAACCCTCCAGGATAAGTTGCCCTGTGGCAACTTGTGGTTCCCTGTGGTCCTCCTCCCATACCTCCATGGCGTGTTGCAGCTGAATCCTGCGCACTGGCATCCGCCTTCCTGAGCCATCATTGACCTCTCATGCCATTTAATTCCTACCAGTGCACTCTCCAGCATGATTTTGGTTCCATACTACAGTCCAGTCCAGTTTGGGGGATATGAAAAATCCAGTGACCATTCCCCAAGAAGAAGGATGGATGAGAAGAGTTTAGCTGTGCCATCTGCCCTCGGGGCCAAGGAAGAAGCCCTCAGCCATTTGATTTACTAACATGCCCACAGCCTTTGAGAACTGAGCACCCCTTTGGCACTGCACTGCACATTGGATTGACAAGGAAGGAAGAAGTCAGCCGGGAGCCAGATGTCTTTCAAGGAGTTGGGACACAACCCTGCTGGTAGAATTTGGGGCTCCAGCCACCCTCGCTGTCTCCCACCCCGGCACTAACACTGGCACCAGTGCAATGATACAATGACTGGGTAGTGGAGCTTGTTTTTCTGAAGACACATAGTGTTAGCTTTCAAGCCAGTTCAGCTCCCTGCCAGCCCTGCAAGTGCAAGGCCAGTACAGCTCTGGCTGGAGAGGAGGATGCACCCCATGGCAGCTCCATCTGAGACTGGTTTATGGCACTGAGGAACAGCCCCACACTACAGTCTCCCTCCCTACAAACATGGAATGCAAGATGGAGCCTGCATGCCTCAGAGCCAGCCCTTCCTTCATCCTCTTCCCTGCCTCTCTCCCAGCACCTCATCACCATGCACAATCCTCATACAGTCCGTTTTCCTGTCATCCAGCACACCTTGGCCAGTGCAAAACCCTATAATACTCACACAAGCATTTCCTATTACTAACAATTTTTAAGTGTCGTTTCTCTCCCAGAAGAACTTAGGGATTCCAAGTAGGACATATATTGCAGAGTCCTGTTAGTAAGGCTTTGGAAAAGTTACTTCCATGAGCCTTCAGATTTACCGAAAAGCAGCATTAAAGGCCGTGTGGGACTCAGAGCAGGGCTGCAAGGGAGGGAGGCAGCATTTCAGGTGACCAAAGCATACTGCCTCCTCTGGGACCCCAAATCTATGACTATCTCCTACCAGCTGAGGCAGAACATCAGCCTGTCTTTGTAGTAGAGGTACTCCATTCCTCTGACCATATTCATGGCCATTCTCTAGAGCAACTCTAACACATCCATATCTTTCTTGTACTGAAGCTCCCAGAGCTGGACACAGGACTTCAGGTGGTGACCTCGTGGGGCAGGGTAGAGCGGGAGAACCACCCCCCTTGATGTGCTAGCCACACCTCTTTTGATGTAGCCCAGGATGCTTTCTGGGCTGTGAGCACACACTCTTGGCTCATGTCAGCTTTTCATCCCTGAGAATACCCAAGTCCTTTGCAGGACAGATCTCAGTGACTTCTCCCAATCTGTGCTTATATCTGGGATTGCTCTCAACCAGGTGCAGCACTTTAAACTTGGATTTGTTGAATTTCAGGAAGTTTTTATGGGCCACTTCTTGAATCTGTCCAGGTCCCAGCTGAAGTGATGCTGTCCTTCTTTTGAGTCAGCTGTACCACTCAGCTGCAGGTCATCTGCAAACATGATGAAGGTGCACTTGATCACACTGTCTGTGTCACTAATGAAGATGTTCAAGAGCAGTGGTCCCAAGACAGGGTCCTGAGGGACACAATGCACTGCTGGCCTCCACCTAGACATAAAGACATAAAGCCATTGATCACAACTCTCTGACTGCATTCATTCCGCCAATTCCTTATCCACTGAATGGTCCACCCATCAAATCCATGTCTTCAATTTGGAGATAAGGAAATCATGTTGGACCAGACTGAACACCTAACAGAAGACTAGATAACTGATGTCTTTTGGTCTTTTCTTACCAACTCTTGCCATCACTCCAGCACAGGCCACCAGATTGGCCAGGCATGATTTGCTCTCAGTAGAGATGTGCTGGCTGACACCTCCTTGTCTTTTATGTGCTTTAGCAGATCTTCTAGGAGGTTCTGCACCATGGTATTCCCATGTTCCCATGATCATTCCAGGTCTGTAGTTCCCTGGAACTTCCTTTTACCAACTTTTTTAAAATGGGAGTGACATCTCCAGTTTTCCAGTCGCCAAGGACTTCACCTGACCACCATGACTTTTCAAATATGATGGAGAATGGCCTAGCAACAACATTGACAAGTTCCCTCAGGATCCTGGGATGCATCTCCTCAGATCCCATAGACTTGTGGCTATTCAGCTTCATCAAGCGATCCTGATCCTGCTCCTCACTTATAGAGGGAGGGGCTCCACTCCCCCCACACCTACCCAGAGGATCAGGGTTGATCCTCAGATTGAGAGAAGTGGGAAGCCTGACTGTCAGTGAAGATTGAAACAAAAAACTCATTGACTACCTCAGCCTTCTCCATAGCAGTGTCACCCTTCTTGCTTATAACGGGGGCTACACTCTCCTTGGCCTTTTATTTTCTAACCTATGTCCTTATGGAATCCCTTCTTGTAATTCCTTACTTCTCTTGCCAAGTCCTGTTCCAGCTTTGCCTTGGCTTTCCTGACCCCATTCCTAGACATATGAAATATGTCCCTGTGCTCTCCCCAGGTCACCTGTCTCTGCTTCCACTGGCAGTGCATTTCTTTCTTAATCCTCAGTCTGAGGAGAAAATCCATATTAGTTTCTGGCCTGCCTTGTTTGATTTCCTACATACTGGAAGAGCACTCTTGCACTCTAAGAAAAGGGGCCTTAAGGAGCTGCCAGTGCTGGTCATCACCTCTGTCCTTAAGGACAGTTTCCCAGTGAATCTTACTTACCAACTCCTTAAAGAGCTGGAAGTTCGCTCTTGCAAAATTCAGGGGTTTGAATTTGCTCCTTTCCAGACTCACACTCCTTGAGATCACAGATCTCAAGATCTGGGCCTGAGAGGGCCTGAGAGTAAAGTAAGGGAAAAACAAAGAAAGAAACGTTTGGTGACCTTATCTTAGCCCTGAGAAATGCGGAAATGTGCAGGATGGGGGCGTGATGCTCTGGGAGGAGCAGAGTCCAGGGAATGCAAGACAGATCTCTCCCTTATCAAAGAACCAGTGCAAAAATTGTTCACAGAGGTGGATCCACCTTTGATGTTGTGAGCAGATTACAGAGCCATATCACACCAGTTCCCAAGATTCCTGGAAAGGAAAGCTGATCATACACACTGGAAGACTCTCCACAGCATGCCAAGAGCCCTCGGCTCTGTATAACAGGATCTCGCTTGTTCTTTATTAAACCACTTGCCTTTGCTCTGTTTGCACAGCATTAATGCACTGCACTTTCCAGGGAGAAAGACTTCTGTCTAATATTTGTAATTTTAAAGCTGAATTTTACTTTTTTTTTTAATGTACCAGCATTATCCAACATTTAATAATATATAAAATTGATCATGACCTAGAAAAGAACTTAAGCTTTTGGAATGATGCTGCAGGCAGGGAGAGAGGCCCCACAGGCCAGCACTCAGGCACTCGAACTGATTATGCACAAGTTGCACAGTTTTATACACTTGTGAGTGTACTCAGGCACTTTGAAAATCTTACTAAGCAATAACAGAGAGCCTCCCCTTCTCTCCATTCCCTGCCCCCCAACACAGGACCCTGCAGGGAAGTGCACTGTGTACAACTGGTATTTCCCCCAAGCAGACTTGCATCCATGGCATTATGAAAAATTAATAAAGGAGTACAAAGTGCCTTAACAAAGGCTGACATATTTCCCACAGTTAACTGACATCCCCCATTTTATTTCAAATTAATAAAAGCTTGCCAAGCATGCAGAACTTGCACATCATAGCAAAGGAGATGTCTCACACATCTCATCAGATCATGTCACTGTATCAGTGATACTGCATACCTTAAATCATGACAAATATTCCCAGTATTATGTCAGGCCTGTATCCAAGGTGTTGCTCTCAGCATCAGTGTAGGAGGGCTCTGACACATGCTCTGGAAATTGCCACTCTGATGGACAAGCAACACAGGCTGCTAAGCCAGCCTTATAACACCTAAAGCCTGGTCTCCAGCTGAGGCTAGTCCCTCTCTGGCGCAGGAGGGGACCGATTGCCCTTAGCTCATGGAGCCTGGCTGATGTCTCCACACAGCTTGTGGTGATGGGGAGCAGCACTGCACTGCTGGCCTGTCACGGCTCCTGCAGTCATTAAATGGATTTTATCTTACTGAGCCACACATAGAGAGTGTTCACAGAACCTTCTAGAAACTAAAGAAGAAACCCTGGCAGTGCTAGCAACACTCTTAAGTGGGATGGCAGTCCTCTTTTTTTTGACTGATGGCCACCTACGCCCAGTTACTTTGGGGAGAGCTGGTTTCTTCATAGTGTTGGTAACTTGAACAATGATAACACTCAAAAGGTGAATCACAGAGATTTGATGGCGTGAACATCAGTGTGGAAATTTGTGACTTCTGGCTATGCTCTGTCACCTGCCCCCCTGGGTGCCACTGGAGCTATCCCACAGCCTAGCAATTCCACCAGGTACCCCAGTGTCCAGCTGAAGCATCCTCGCTCTTTTTCTCCAAGCAGAAACAATGACTCAGGAAGAAGCCCTGTGTTCACCTGGAGACTGCTCCTGAATACTAGTTTATATGAAGCAATTACATTGCAGCACCACACATTTCAAAGTCAACTTCTTTGTGTAACCAGCTCTGAAAAGAGAAAAGAGTTTCTCACATCTCAACTGAGAATTGTACCTGCACTTCTGTGGGAGCTACTAACTCTTTTCATTTAGGCTATGGTGAATTGGCTCCCTTAAAAAGGTACCAAGCACCACTTTGATTTTCAGTTTCTAGTCTCTACACAGGGGCTGAATCAAAGTAACTTAAACTGTGGCTTTGATTCCTGTTCCCAGAGCTGGCTTAAGATGTATTTTCATGGGCTTTCTACTATTTGTTATCATCTACTTGCTGGAGATTTATACCTGCCTGGTAGAGTGGGTGGACCTGGGTATGTGTGTGTGTATGCCTGGGCTTTGATGTACACAGCTTCCCAAGACAGTATTGAAACACAAGCACTTCTGATCAAGAATAATGGTGAGAGCTGATGAATTAACATATGCCTTGAAATACTTCCATTCTGTTCTCCAGGATAACAGGCTCAGTATTCTGGTTTAGCAGTATTTACCTGTACCCTGATCCAGTTGTTTGCCTCATACTTGGTAATTACCTTGATGGGACTATTTGCTTGTTTCTGGCAATGATGTAATCTTTGCTTGTACTGCTTGCCTACATAGTTTGTGGTATTGAAGGGTTTTGGAGTACTTCCTCCGGTGATTTTATTTCACTGGCTCTTTAGAAAAAGCTGTAGCTATTTTCTCATCTAGCTGTGCCCAGAACTTTTGTCTCAGGGAAGAATATGAGCTCAGCTGACTTCCTCCCATTATAACAGCTTCTCATTGTACAACTGGAGTTGAGACAGATTTATTAAATCTACACTTGCTACAAAGTAGGCTGGATCTTCATCTGTGCTCATGCACTACTTAGTCTGACAAAATTACAAAGGTTTTAACAAACCTTTAGGCCCCTCTTCAGCCATTTTATTTCCTAGAGGCCATGGGTTTTTTATTGCAGCCCATGTGTAATGTCTCATCAATTTAACCAAAGATGCAAGGGTGGACTGAGATGAATAAACTGGTGTGTCTTGAAGCATGAATTTGTCCCTTCCACCTCCTCCAGGGTGTATGAGGGTGAGTACAGTCATGTAAGGTCCTTTGTGCATGATCTGGGTGGTGGAAGGGGGCCTAGGCAGGGATAGGACAGGTTTGGTTAAAATCTGATGCCCGGATAGGGGATAGGAGGAAGATGCAAGCATTTTACTATGGTCTGTCTCTGCCAGAGGAGTTTGTAGTTGGAGGCACTATGAAAGGGTCTAAGGTAACATTTTTTCCCAGTTCTGCCATTTGCTTGCTAGATGACCTTCCTCAAATCAACCACCTACTCAATGATGTTGGTGCAACGTCTATGCAGTGGGTTTAAAGCTGTCTACCTGCAAAACCTCTTTAAGATCCACCAGAGGGGAGTGATACCTAAAGCCCCACTTTGCTCCTCCTGCCTGAATCTTGATTTCTTTCTTTTCAGTAGTTAAAAAAATCATGGGATGAGACAGCGTTTCCTCCTCTCCAGCTATCCCACAGTCATGTGGCTTGGGCATAATGCTGGGGTGTGGGAGAGGAAGGGTTTGAACTCCCTGGGGCAGTAAAGCAGCTGTGCTGACTGACAAAGTCTGACAACCCTTCCTGCTATGTTGGAGTCCCCTCCTCAGGTGTTTACTCAGCGCTTTTGCTGTCATCATCATCCTGCTGTGAGCTGGCAGAAACAAGCCTCCCTGTGGCCCGGCTCCTCCAGGGCAAAAGTCCAGTGTCCTCCCACAAGTGGCTGATGAAGGAAGGTGTGTGGGAAGGTGTGCAGGTTTTTTTTTTCACAAAACCAGCTGAGATGAGCACCCAGGGCAAGGGCCACCAGCTCTGCTGAGAGAGACAGACCTCTGGCAAGGGGATGGGAACAGAGACCTAGGAACCTGTGAAACCACACCTTGAACTGGCTCTGGGAATGCAAATCAAAGCCATGATGTAAGTTAAATTGCTGCAGCTTCTGTGTTCAGCTGAGCCCTCTAATCTTTGAATTGCCAAAGGCCTTGAGGTATCATTATGTTCAGTAAAGCCTACCAAAGGGCAGGTTTCTCCAGTCTCTTCTTGTCGTCAGCACGTGTGGAGACACTGTGTGTGGGGTAGGTAGCAGGGATGTCTCTGGTTCCCTTTTCAGAGGGGTGCTTTCAGATGAACCATAGAGGCAGCTTTCTGATCCTTTTCTTTCATCAAAATGGCACAGAGGAGCTCTATGGGAAGCAAAAGCTCACCTGGTTTGTTGGTTTGTGTTTTTTTTTCATTTGGTTGTTTTTTTTTTAGCTTTTAGAAGGATTAACACAGATTTATGTTTGAGAAAGCAGGCTAGTTCCAATCTAAAGTGCAGGACAATTCCCTTCAGTTCCCAGGAGGGTAACATCATAATCCATTATTAGCTGTGCCAGTTACAGTTATTTCCTTCCCACATTTCCTTTCAGGTGTCAGACTAGAATGCAATTGCTTTTCTTCCTAAGAGCACTATTTTTAAATCTGAAGAATTGAATGTTATTAATATAGTAGGTGTTGTACTGTGCAGCCCATTCTATAATGGGGTGTTTATAGCACCAATGCTCTCACCCAGTCCATTTGTAATCAGAAGTAATAGCACCACTTCACCACTTGCTCCGCTTGAAGACGCTGCAATAAATTCCAATGAGCCATAGCTTGGCTGCAGCTGGTGACTGATGTAGAAGCTTTGTGCATTTTTACTTCTTTAATGTTTATAGCTTTTTTACATTATATGAATATTGCCAGTCCTGAGGATTCAGCTGTCATGAGTCAAGCCTCAAAAACTAATGAGATTTTACAAAATGTGTTCATTTGAAGTGTGTTTCATGGGCCTTTAAATGTTTCAGGCTTTGTGCCATGCTGTCAGGCTTCCCTCACTTTCCTGCCACAAGCTTGCTTTAAGAAAGGAAAAGGAGAGCTGGGATTAACATATGATCATCTGATTCCAACAGCTGGCCCCTACCAACATCACCTGATCTCACAAAACTCAAGATAATACTGTTAGAGCAGTCAGCACAGTCAAACACACCCTCATCTGTGTGATGGGCCAACACAACTCAGCTAAAACAATGTCACCTTGAGCTTATACACCGACAGCTTTCTGTGGGAATAAAAACTTTCCACTCCAGCTGCCATGAACTCCTCAAGTGGAAGGAAGAAGGAAGGGTTAATTTTGGAGAAGTGCAACAGAAGCCACCGGCCAGCACAACATGGGCTGAGCGGGCCAGAGCACATGCACATGCCACCCTTGTCTTTTTGGCAAGGAATGCTCAGCAGCACAGATCCCCCACCCACCAGTTCATTGCCATTGTCTGCTCCACTTGTGTGTCTGTGAGGCTGCAGCATGAAGTGGGCAAGAGAATCAATCCAGGTTAAAAATGACCATACTTCTCCCTCCCTCTCTCCCAGTCTCCCAGTTTCAGAGGATTACTTTACACCTGGATCAGTTTCCTATTCCTGCTTGATGGCTGACACTGCAGAAGTGGTGATGACACATCTGAAGGGGTAGTGGGGATGCAGAGTGATCGAAGCAGGAGGCATCACTGAGTACCAAAGAGCTTTCTTAGGACTGATTACAGACCAAAGGGTGCACGTGCAAAGGAAATGGAAAGAAAGGAGAAAAATCAGAGAAGGGATGGTGTGTCATTTCTTGTGGAAGTAAAGAAGAAAATAAGATTTATGGAAGGACAGGCCTGGCTTTTTTTCATTGCTCAGGGAGAAATTACTTTGGAGAGCTATTTAGTAAGTGAGGAAAACTGCACCTAAGGAATGCCTGTCCCTGGCATCAGTTCCTCTTAAGACTCAAACATAGACCCAGATTTGGTTTGGGACTTCACTGAAATGAAGGACAACTGCAAATGGATTTACTCTGTATTTGCACATTTCTCAGCACTGGGGTGCAGAACTGCTTGGATCAAGACAGGTGGTCTTAGGAGGAACTACTCTAAGAATAGACTTAACAAAAGGGTGCTGCTGATGGGAAGCGGTGTGGGAGGGTGCAGCAGCATCCTCTTCTGTCCTTGCTCAGGTAGTGCCCCTGTCTTAGTCCCAGTGGTCACCAGTTTCTTTCTGATGCCTGTAGAGCTCATGAAGCCAACATTTACACATGTTTAAAGTTCTGGCTATTTTTCATTCTTTTCCTAAACTACCAATGGCAATTGTCCCTGCTTTACACTGCACTTGTCCTAATTCTGTACTCTGTAATCTCCCCATGCTAATGATCTCAAATGATAAGCTCTTCTGTTCCTTTTGTACTCATCTTCTTTCTTTCTGTTCCTTCCTTATTCCCATCTCCTTATTTTCTTACGCCCTTACTGATTAGCCCTTCCCCTCCTTCTCATTTCTATTCTGATGAGATTTTTCTGATTCAAGAACTGGATTTCTAAACAAAACACAACCAAGCAGGAAAGCCCAAGATTAACAATTCTGCTACAAGTGTATTTTTCTGGGTAAGAGCTATGAGCATGTACAAGAACTCTCATCATCACCTTGGTACATATTTCTCAGACAGAGAATTACCTTCCCCCCAGACTCATTTCTTTTATCTTTTAAAAATGTTCCCTAGTGACAGAAACTATATTACCCTATCAGTTTGTACAATTTCTAGCACATCTGATCACTCCTGCAATATAAATGCTGTATAATCATCAAAATAATACATAAAGGACTCATTGCCTGCAGTCTTAGGATGTCTGTGTACTTCCTAAGCATCTCCCTGTGATCGTCCACCTACCTAGCTCTAAGGAACTTGGAGGATCCTCCAGAGTGACAAGGTGCTCATACCCTCACATCTCACATGAGTAACAATGATATGACACAGGACACATAACATGTCCCTACAGACATGAGAACCAACATCTGCTGAACCCTTGTGCTATGCTTCGGTGTTAGCTCCCCTTCCTCCTGCACGGTGGTGGGAAGCAGGACGTAACTCCAGTGGAAGCAAAGCCTCCATTGGCCAGATGCTTCCATGAGACCCCATGAATGCAGCCATGGAACCTGGTGGACTGTAAAGGGGAAAATGAGATGGGAATAATGCAAAACCCACCTCTGTTTGCTGACATCCTTTATTTCTTTTTAAAATAATGCTCTGGTCCAGTGTTTCCCAGGGGAAATCACCATCTCCACATGGACTCATGTAAGAAAGGAAGTAGCTGGTCCCTGATATTTATTGCTGTATATCAGCTTGGAAACCTTGGCTGAAACACTGCACAAAACCCCATTTCTCTGGGTTATTTTCATCCTCCATCTTTTTGTTCAATGAAGTAATTCATACTTCAAGGAAAAAAGCTCCTCTGGGAGTTTGTTTCACTCAGGACAGGGAGCGCTGGAGCATAACTGGAGGTAAGATGGGAAGTGCTATTGGACACAGGTTTATTCCTGTTCTTATTTTAGCTGAACCAGTTCATCCTTCCCAACAAACAGGTGATAAGGCACTGTGTTTATAGTGAGCATTCTGTGTGCCACAGCTGTACTATAGATTAGGTAACACTACTGACTCACTGCAGAGTTATTGGGCCACCTCATTCCTTCCTTTCTCAGGGCTATAGACTTCACCATGTACACACTGATGGGCTTTGCACACACTAATCAAGCCTCAGAGCTTTTCTGTTAGGCTAGGTGTAATTGTAGGCATTTTTCAGATAAAGGGACTACAAAACAAATCTTTCTGCTGGAGACATCAAGCTGTTTTCTCTGATTTTTTCCTAGGGGTGCTTGAAACCTCCTTCCAAAGAACCAGGCCCTCACAGGTTCATGCAGGAATTATCATTTACTATCTCCACGCCTAGGGCGTTCCTGGCCAAAACTTTGATACTTGCACTGGATAGTGGGCACCTAGATTCAAAACAAGTCAAAAATAAATGAGGTTTTAGTAATCCTGCTGTAGACAAGAGCTACACACCTAAAGAGCCCATTGTATTAACACCCACATGTTGGACTTCTTTGATGGATTTGGAGTTATTCTTCATTTTGGTTTAACACAAGAGGCTTTTTATGGATGTACTGACCTATCCAGATGGTCAAGTCCATGATGGCTTTTAGGGACCCAGCATGGGACTTTCCCTGCACAAATGCTAAAACACCACAATCACAGAGTATGTGTCCTAGCATGAGGAAGAATACTGGATAGTCTCTTTCAGTGGACATGTCCCAGGCATCAGGTGCTTTTTTTCCCAGCCTATGTTCTCAGCTGAGCTGGATGCATAGGAGCCTCTGTCAGCCATGGTTTTTTATTTCCCCCATCACTAAGGTTGAAGGAACTTGCTTTCATATTATTTTACATCATCCCTAGTCACAACAGAGACCAGGGTGAATGAGCCAGGAAGTGGGATAAAAATCTGTGGGTTGCTACCCAAATGGTCCTTTAGTGCCCACACCAAATGCCCTCAGATGGGACCTTTTGAGATAACATCAAAACTTGGGTAAGTTGTTTAGTCTAAATACAAATAATTTGAAATCATGGCGAAAATACTTGCTCACTGATTTCAATCTTACCAGGATTTGGGGTTGCAATAGGGGGACTACCTGTTGTTCACTGAAGCCAATGGAAAGGAGTGTAAATAACTTGAGCCTGTGGTTTGGCTTCTGGTCTCACTACTGCTTTGGAACTGGCTGTAGCAGTTGCTGTTTAGCCTGTCCCCATCAGCTGAGCAGTCGTGCCTCCCTGCAGCCTCCTGAGTTGCAGCCCGATCTTTGCGTAACCATGCAGCAAACTGCCTCAGGAAATCGCCCAGCACAGGGATGTTCCCCGGCATAGCTCACTGCCTGGCTGCACAAACAGCTGTGCCAGCCCCACAGACAGGTGGCACGGGGTCCAGGACAAGGAAGGAGAAACAGCTGCTCAACACCGCTACAAAATGTCCCCTTGGAAGATGCTCCCGGGTTGGTGATGTAAAGGGACTGAGCTACATCAGCAGGTGCTGTCAAGAGGGTCTTTGCTTGAGCCATTTCACTTGTGTTGGCTCTAGCATTTGGAGGCTTCACCAGAGTAACTGAGCTCACTAACCTGGCAGAAGCTAGGTAGGCTGGGTAAAAAAGAGGCTAGTTTTCCACCAGGCTGTTAGATGGTTTAGTTGCCTTGTATGATGTCATCCTCAGTGATCAGATAGATCCTTGATGCTTGTCACACAAGGACACACTGTTGTATCCATGGTTATCCTTATGCTTGATGAAAACATTCATGTTTACAATGGAAATACCAGAGAGCACAAGTCAAGAATGTGGTGACTAATTATATTCCTTCAGCATTACTATACTGGTATTTTGTTTATTGAGCTCTTCCATTCTAGCTCAAGATTCAGCACACAGGCTCATTCCCTGGCCTTTTCCAGGACATCTGCCTCATGCAGGACATCTGGAGAGATGGCTTTGTACATCCTCTACTTGTTAATCCAAAGCTTTTATTGAGATGGACATATCCATCACATGCAATATGCCCAGCAGTTTCACTTTTATATCATTCAAAAGCAGAGTAATCAGAAGTGTGTTTTTTAACTAGTCTTTCCCTTTAAATTCCAAGTTTGAGCCTGAAAAAAAATGTACAGCTGTATTATATAAACTAATGAAAAACAATGTTTAAAATGAAAGTGCTGGCACAACTTTATGGAGAACAGCAGTGGAAATGGCCATGTGGTAACAAACAGGCTACCTGATACGGTTTATTGTTTAACTCCTTGCTTACATTTAGAAACTTAAGCTTCTGTTCTCAAATGCCTGAGTCCTCTGAGACACGTATATGTGTTGGGCTAATCACCAAACCCACGCCCAGGTTTCCCTGTGAGTACATAGCCTAGGAGTAGATCAGTGAGTAAGGAGCCTTCTCAAGCAGGGACTGCCTATATTTATTTCCATGTGCAGCACAGCACAGACCTCACCATAAACAAAGCCTCAATTTCTAAGGTAAACAAGAAAAAATTCTGATTTTTAAAAAAGGGCAAGAAAATGTCTGAACATTAGCAAGTTTTCCTTCTTGCAACAATCCACAAAGAAAACAAAAGAGAGTGAGAGATTTTATGTTACTGCAGTGTTGCCTTTCTTGTGCATAGCCATGATGGTTTCTTAGCCTGTGATCATAACGGCATGATGAGATATTTATAACATGCTAGGAAAAATGTTTCCTTTTTAAAGCCCATCACAGTAGCATAATAACAAGCCTTGAAATCTGTCTTTCCTATATCCCCAAATCACTCAATGGAAATTATTTTTATGTGCTGACTGTCGGTGTGCATATTAAAGCCATTTCTAAGGAAAAGCTGTAAAACATACACCCGTATGCTGCTCTCTGCACACATGACTGCACAACCAGATTAGGCCACATGGCAGTAAAAGTGCCCCTGCCTGGTCCAACAAGAGCTCCTGCAATTGTTACTACAATTACTACAAGGGAAGCCATGCTGGTACCAGAGCAAGGGTGGGAACAGCTCGAGTGCAGATAAGCCTTTACAGTAAATCAGTCATAACATGGTTTGGCTCCACGCCCAAGTAATAACTAACCAGTTTTATGTTAATTATTTTCTATCCTTCTACGTATAGCAATAGTTACAAGCTTTACTAAGCATAAATGACTGCAGTGCGTAGTTGGCTTTCATAAAGTCTCTACTTTTTTGACATACTGTATCACTTTCTAACTGCCAGTTGTGAATTATTCCAGTTTTTCCTTTTGCTCTGGCTTCTTTCTTTCAGCCTTTCATGAAGTAATAGAGGCAGTCATACATTTCATTTTGTAGCTCCTGTGCATGTTATATGGTAACACACTGACTGCAAAACAGTCATTCTCTCTTGAGCATCCCAGTAAATCTGCTTCAGTCAGAATATGTTCCCATATCTGGAACATAACCAACAAGAAGCTGGGTTGCAAAACCACAGAGCCCCTCTCTATCCTTCTCTATCCATCTTGATCACAAGTCTCCAGTCCCCAAATCACAACGCTACACTCCATTGGGGAAGCCAACCCAGATCTTTGTGGGAGTGATTGAAAAACTGGTCCAGCTTTGGAAAGTCAGCAAATTATTTACCCACAGGGTTATTTTTTTAAGCTGATAGACCAAAAGGCCAGGGCACTGAGAGGGGCAGAGACAAATGTCAGAGAAGCAAATACCTGCAGTTATCAGTGCCTTGATGATTTCTTTAGTGGAGTTGCGGTCTGAGGCCTGTTTCCAGTACAGAAAGATCACAGTAGGAACCCACTGTCTATGACATATGCTCACTCCCACAATTGTAGGGACTCTCTGTCCCCTACAAAATCTCAAACACAAAAGTCCTTTATGGGGACCTAAGTCTGATGTGCCTGTGGAAGTGCTGCTCTAGGTTTTACCAGTGTGGTCTCTACCAGTAAGATTTTGGATTCTTCATCATGACTTGTCTGTTCCTGCAGGGCTGGTGTACATCTGGAAGGGTTGTGTAGTTCTACACTGCAGGTATGCCAGTCACCCCTGCAAGTAAGTGAGAAACACCAATAGACAGCTTCGGCCAGAAGTACAATATCGCTGACATGACCTTTGGGTCACTGTATGTTTTTTGTGGATGAAGGAAAAATGCAACTGAATCCCCAAAATGTACTCCTCCTAATAGTGGATATATACCATGCACAAGGGTGGATGGCTAACAAAAAACCAAGAGAGAAGAGAATTAGGCCAAGGGACGTAAGTATTATTAAATCTGCAGCTTCCCCTGGGAGGTAATTTGTGCAGCCATTAAATAAAGCAAACACTATTGGAATGTCACAAAGAAATGACAGGAGGAACAATTCTCCCTTACCTGAGTAGAACACAGTAGATTCCTTCAATGATATCCTTGCTAAAGTACAGGGAGATTGAAAAAAAAAAAAAATCAAGTGTTAATTAAAATGAAATGTTATAAATGGAAGGCAAAGGCATCACAAAGTTTCTTCCAGATTACTCCAGAAAGCGCTGCTCTTGATAATGAGGGCAGAGCTCATTGTGAAAAAATTAAGTTGGGAAATTCAGAGGACATAAAAATTGAATGGAAAAGGCTTCCAATCAGGCTGACAGCTTGCTTAATAAAGTTATCTGCTAACAAATATTATCACATATGTGGGCCCAGCTGGGTGTCGAAGAGTTTGGATTGTGGAGTGATGGTTGACAACTTTGCTGCTGCCACAATGTACCTGTTTCCCTGTGAGCCTGGGTTCCCTATTAACAGCAAACACTGCTGTAGTATTAGAACACCAGAAAAATGGAACAGAACAGGATTTTTGAGAAATTATTCTACAATAAACTTTGGTCGTTTCTCTTTGGAGAAACATGGAGCAGTTGTGAATGTCCCAAGTTCTTACAAGTTTCAATGACAGAGCAGCTCTCAGATAATGAAAATGAATCCCCTGGTGCACAAGTAGTAGATGACCACGGAGGCACACTGAATACACTTGAAAAATTGCTGTGTCCTGACCCCACCAGTCACTTTGTCATGAACTTTAACAAATACATACCAGAACCTTTCAGCAAACTACATCACAAGAAATAGGACAGAGAGTTTAACACATGTTGTGCTGCAGAAAGGGCAGTACCAAGATCCAGAACTTGTATTACCCTACAAATGAAGACCTTGTTAAAAAAAAAAAAATAGGAAGAGTGTTTGGAAAGTGCCCAGCTCTTGCAGCCCTCATTTTTCTGAATGTTTTTATTTGCTTTATTCTATTTACAGCCTCCAGTTCTCAAGTGTGTCCAATAATGTTTCACCTTAGAGCTTCCTAGCTCTCAAATGCTGGAGCCAGGCACTGGCTGCTGCCCAGCTGGCCTCTGCCCTAGTTACACTCAGTAACTCAGCAAGGGCTGTAGTATCAGTCCTTTCCAGGGCTAAACCGTGCCATCGACTTTTGATCATTAAAGGAAATGAACTTGGGATGACATAAAAAAAAGTAAATACAACTTGTGTACAAGGACATTAAGATTACAAAGCAGCAGCCTCAAAGGTTGGAAGACGCAGAGCGCAGAGCCGCTGTTTCAGTGATGTTCTTTGGCAGGAGTTTAAATGACAGCAAGAGGTGTGAGGCAATGAAGAATAAAATCCTGAGTATTCAGCTTTCAAAGAAATTTGCAAAAAACACTGTCTCAACAGCCAAGATTTACACGTCTTCCAAGAAAGAATTTACTTTTTTATGAGAAAGTAATCATCCCCTGCACTGCTGAGCTAATAATGTATAAAATAAGCCTGACAAGTCCCAAGTCCTACAGTGACACTAGACAACAGACAAGAAAAAAGGGACTCCAAACAAACTACTGGTGACCAGAAAACAACTCGAAGCAGATCACTAGCAATAAATTGTAACATGACATTGAAGCTGGGCTCATCTTACAAAGAGCAAAGAGTAAAGAGAGAATTGCTAAGGGCAGATGGCAGTGCCTTTCCTGGTGATATAAACACAGATGAATGCATATCACTTCTGAGTACTGTATATGGCTCTGCCTATCTCAACAGCATAAATAACTGGAAAGAACTTTAACACATTTCTAGGGATTGAGTTCTAATTGTTCTGTGGTATACAACCACTGGTTGCACCTAATTGTATTTAAGCTATGGCTTCAAATATTCCACATTACAGAAATTATGAAGTTCAACTGCAAGTGTTTTACTGCCAATATCTGAATTTCATGTTATCCTGCAGTGCTGGTGGCAAAACAAACCTACTGCAGCGTAACAGGAGGTTACGTCCTTTACACAGTTATATTTAATCTCTCCTGATGCTTATCTGAATTGTACCCAAGTACAAGGAAAAACAGATTCTGCATTCAAATTCTTGTAAGTACAAAGAGTAATGGCAGCAGCCATAAGCATAATGCATAACTCTTGCATCTGCCTGTCCAAGGAACTAAGGATTTTTTTGTTTTACAGGTAGTTTATCCTCTGTTCAAATATTTTCCACAAAAGCTGTGTGGGAAAATACGTGAAAATCAGGAAATCTGCCTCTTTATATGAAGTACTGGGAGAAATGTGAGTTTGAGCATACTGAACATATGATCACAAGCAAAAAAATTAACAAACTAAGAACTACAATGTATATTCTTTCTCTTATATAACTTCCTTAAAATTCCTTTTGGGATATCTGTAGCAGTAAGATCTAAAAAAAAATTCAGACTGTAGAGTGACTTGCCAAAAAAATATGTCCACACCATTACATATTCATTTTTCTATACTATTTATGGGTACATTTGTTTGTAAACCTTTTAAAATGTTCTTTCCACTTCTTGAGATTTACTTACACCATTTCATACTTCTGTTGCACAAAGCTGACATATCCAGATGGCAAATATAAACATCAAGAGATGGACTGCCACTCAAAGACATGTGGGAAGCATTTGCCAAAGCTAAATATGGTCTTAAAAGAATTTCAATATTAGTGTAAAAGTTCTTCTGAACATGCCATTAATAGTTGTGCAATAGATCTAGCTGACACATTGGAGGTGGTGAGCTGCACTCAAATACTTTGCTACCCACAAAACGGCACTTACTTCACAATTGTTCCATACTCAGGAAATAATACAGTAAATCAAAGTAACAAATTACACAAACCATGCTATAAAAAGCATCACACACTAAATAGTATACAAGAAACATGCACATGTGCACGGTGAAGGAAGAGCCTACAGGATTCAGCTTTTGTGCTGAATAAATATTTCAGAGTTTTACAGTTCTTCAGCATTTCTTTTTATGTAATCAGATAACTGCAACTACAAATTCAACCTGAGGACTGACATTTTTACGTTACAGTGGCATCTTTGTTGCTGCAAACAGTAATATATATACAACAAATCAGTTCAGAGGGAAAATGCTTTCCATCATACTTGGCTTTGCCTTGTGATCAGAATGAGAAACTATGTGCATCAAGGTTTTTTTACAAGTAGTATTAGCCTTCTTTACATATTGGCAGGGGTGGGAGGGGATCTGCTACAATCCATTACACATTTTGTCTTGGCTGTAATAAGAGAAGGCGTTCATTGGGCGCTGGGCAATTCAAAGAGCCAAGGACGAAAGAAAGAATTCATTCCTAGTGGACAATCAGTTCAAACTTTGACACACTTTCCAAGCAGAAAATGTATTGTAAGTAAAATATTTTTACAATGTTTTCTCAGAGAAGTCCAGAAAATTTACTCATCCCTTATACCAGCCAGAACAGAGATAGATCTTTATGGTGACTGGTCCTTGCCTATGACTCCACCTCTGCAAGTTATATGGCTGCATATAGAATCACACTTTTTTTGGAGACTTGACTGCATGCAGACTCTCAGTGGAATGCTGAGATTACCCATGAAGACAATGCCTTCAGGCACTTTGGTCCAAGTCTAAATACAGGCACTCTTAAGGTGTTTTTTATCCCAAACATAACCTATGGTTGGTTGCCAGCATTGAAGAAATTTGATTTCTTTTTATTCCTAAATCATGGTAAAAACAAATGGATTTTGAAGGTGTGTAATGTCAGCTGATGGGTCTATATTGGGCAGATCTGCATGACTCCGTTCTGCAAAGGAGATCTGTGGCACCAGTAAGCCCTAGTAACTGCACGCTGTTGTCGTTGTGTCCTCTCTGCCATGCCCGTCTATGCTGCAAGACTGAATCATGGACAACCATCATGAGTTATACAAGCCCACAATGCCATGCTACAATTGCTATGTGTTAATTTGTTCCCTCAGCTGATTGTTTTCTGGAAAAAAACACTGAATCCACTAGTGTAGCTGCCACACAGAGCATCCTCTTTAATTACAAAGCACAGAGGAATTGCAGGTGCTGATAAGTTCAAGGAATGTGAGCCTTTGAGAACACTCCAAATGTAGTTGCATGAGAGATTGGCTCCAGCAACCACATGGGTAGAAGTTCCTGCCCTGTGACCTCCAGCTACTCACTCCTGGTGTTACACCACAGCTCATCACCTCTGCTGTTGAGTCAGAAGTTATGTACCTCGAGCCACAGCCCAGTTTATAGTCTAGCTCTACAGAGATTGATTTCACAGACCCACCTCAAGAGGTGATGAATTTCAGCACGAAGGCAGAAGCAGTCAGCCAGGCCTGGAGCATGGCAGGCACTGTTTCAAAGAGCTTCACTACCAAAGTCAGTGTATTGGGGAGACTTCTCCTGCAGGTTCGTGATTCAGTTATACCAGACTTAACAGCTGAAAGAAGTCCCACTCCACTCCCTCTCCTACCTATCAGTCATGCTTTCTGCAAGCTCTTAGCTAGGGGTGTACATCAAACCACAAATAATCCAGAGCAGAAAGCTAAACCGATCTATAACTCAATGTTTTCTGCTGTCTGGGCCCTCTGATCTGACTGCCTGTGGCTCCAAAGAGCACCAAGACAGCACAAGGGATGTGTTAGAAACACAGAAAGAGAAGCAGGTGGGGAAGGGCTTTCAAAGGCAACTTGGCATTATGTTGGCTTAGTCAGGTTTGGCCATTATTTAATCCTATCTCCTCAATGAGGTGCCATCCAGACTACGCTCAAATTACACAAGTCACCTTACAACACCCCTGCAAAAGCTGGGATACCTCAGCACAGGAAATATTCATGTGGTCACTCCCTTCTGCTTGTCATATTCAAGGGGTTTCTTATTGAGCAATGCAACCAGCTTCCTCTTTTGGTACCTCTGAATAAGTTTTCTTTTGGGATTTTGGGACTGCACTGTTATTTCAGAATTATTTTGTGAAGGAAGATGAATTTAGATTCACATTATTTTCAAGAAATTATTTCAGTTTCAGTATATCCTACCTACTACAGTTGCAGAGCCTTCAATGAGCACAGCACAGAGAGTGAATGATGGCAGCAGTGATAATGAGTGCATATGGGAATACCAGGAAAACTTTAATCATCATCATTAACGTTTTATTTTCTGCAGTGCAATTCCTACTCCGATGTACCACAATTTGCGGTAGCAGACAGCAATGCCCAGCATTGATAAATATAAAGAGTAGGAAAGCCATGAGGAAGAAAGTAATCGCTAAGCTGGAACTGCCATGGTTGTTTACTGTTTTGATTTTTAAAATTATTTTATTTTGCTGTATGAGAGTCTTTCAAGTCAGGTATGATTCTGAAGGAGAAGAAAGATAGACTCAAGCATGTAGACAGATGATATCTAGTTTCCCTGGTTCCTGGCTTTGATGCTCATTTATAGGCTTGTGTCCTCACAAACCATGTTGCAACTTCTGGTTTTAGTACTGTTTTTCCCAATTTACTATCTTATTCAAATGAACGTTAAAGGAAAGTAATAAAAACCACCAGGCTGCAATACCAACGAATTTTGGTAAATGCGGTGGAGTGTTGTCTTATTGCAGCTTGACATTCAGTAAGAAACACAAACTTTAAGAAGGGACCGTTTGGAAAAGGATCATGAAGCTAAATTTGTGAAAACACTATAGGAG
The DNA here is from genome assembly GCF_049639895.1 of Pseudopodoces humilis. NCBI lineage: Eukaryota > Metazoa > Chordata > Aves > Passeriformes > Paridae > Pseudopodoces > Pseudopodoces humilis. Next base: position 23,052,471 of record NC_142200.1, read on the forward strand.
GGAACTTCTAAAATATATGAAGTCATGATGTCAATGGTACACAATCTAAGCGATGACTTCCTAGCTGAAGATGTATTTTATATAGGAAAGTTAAAGTTATAGTGAAAGCTAACAATATTAACTTCTTTATAAAGTGGTTCATTAAAAGAGGTTTCTTTCTTGGACAAATTGCCTTAGAAATGTTGGCCTTAGGGGTCCTGTTGTCCTTGCTAAAATAGCATAGTGCCAATAGAACTACTTTATACCGTTTAAAATCAATTTTGCAATCAAGAATTCTGTTTATAAGCTATTTGAACTCAATTTCACTGAAAAGTTAACCTGAGTTGTAAGTTATTCCAGGTATAACTGGAATCTTTTCTACACAAAAAATATGAAACCCAAGCCTGCAGTTGCTTTTGATTTGAGGCAGCCAGTTTAACAGGAGGATAAGGGCTGATACTATAGTGTGTCGTGTCAGCCACTCTGTACTATGAGGACATTTTTCCATCACTTGAATGATATTATTCTTCCAATGCCTTTCCATTCCTCCTTCCTTATTGCCAGAGGCCTCCTGCTCATGCCTGCAACAGAATGAAGAGCACCACCAGCTTGTGGTACTGGTAAGAACCTTTAAGGCTGGCAGCAATCCTGGGGCATGGTTTTATGGTGTGAAGTGTTCTTAAGAGTAGAACCGACTTTCAGTGTTCCCATTTCAGCATCATTCCTCAGTCCTGCCCTCCTCTGCCCCTGCATTGCTCATTTCTGCTGATGCAGTATTTTTGAGAGTCCTGAAAAGATACATTTCCAAAGAACAGCTTAGTGGCTCCTAGTGTGGCACAACACACCTCTCCAGCACAACAATGAGGGCTGCAACACGGGCATGGCAGTTGGCATGCACAGTCATAAAACTTAAGACGACATTTTTACAAAGCGGGTGGCATTGTGAAGCTGTGACAACTGCAGGAGACACAAGTGAAGGTATAATGACATGCTGCAGGGGCAGAGGCTCCAAATGTCCCTTCATAAACTAGCAAGAGACTTGAGGCAGCTACTGCAAGAGCACACAGAACGCTTCTAAATCCCCCCAAAATGCAGTCAGCAATCAGGGAGTTATTGGGGAGGGTTAATTGTAATTTTCCTGGCAAAAATCCTCACTTGAATCCCCATGACTCACTCCTTTGAAATACAGTCACATCTCTCAGTAAAAAGGATGTAACACAGGAATCAAAATGTCCAGTGGCAATCATAGTTGTCTTGTAGCAGGCAGTGTAGGGAAGAGGAAACACAGAGTGAGGCAGGAAAGTTATTACTATTTGGCTCTAAAGTGTAGAAAAACTTTCTTCATAATTGGCAGGAATTTTGGTTTGCTGCTCTTAGTTTAAGAGATGCTATACAGAAGAAAGAGGGGGAATTATTCCAAAGTGTTGAATGTTTTCAAAGGTAGAAGAGCCCATTTATCTAAAACAACAGTGGGAGTCCAAGAAGAACAATTCATACCATGCAAAAAAGCAGTGGGTCCCCTAAGGATTTACCTGTAAATCTTCATTCCAGATGTCTCTATTCAATTCGAGCACAGCTCTCCAACCCCAAGGACAAAGGCAAAGCTCTCACTGAGATGGCTTCTCCTTCTTACTTCCACACTGCTCAGTTTTCCTGCTTCAGGGCCAACTCAGTCTGCTCCTCTGCAGCTACAAAACTGCTGCAAATCCAAGTCTTGCTATAAAGGAAAATTAAAATTCAGGTTAACTGTGTGCTTCTGAGTCCGCTCAAAACTAAAAGAAACACTTCTTCAGATACATCAACAACAAGCAGAAAGAGAAAGAAAATACTGTCCCACTGATAAGAGAGGTGAATTTGTCACTGACAATACTGAAAAGGCAAAGGTTCCCAACACTTCCTTTACCTCTGTCTGCAGCAGCAGTGCTGGGCCCCCTGCCACGGGGATAAAAAATCCATGCTGATGCATCCACAAGGGCATCACCAGTAGAGATCAAAAAGTCACTATCCCACTCTGCTCAGTGCTTATCAGCCCACACTGGAATTCTGTGCTCAGTTTTGGTCCCTGCTGTGCAAAAAACATGTGAAGAGGCTGGAGAAGGTCCAGAGAAGAGCCACAAAGATGTTCAAATGACTGGGAAGCCTGAGAGAGGCAAAGGCTGAGAGAACTGGGTTTGTTCAGCCTTGAGAAAAGAAGGCTTAGGGGAGGCCTCCTCACCATGTTCCACTATTTGATGGGTGGCTCCAGACAAGATGGATACCCTCTTTTTACAAGGAGTCACACAAAAAAGACAGGGGGTATTGGGTAAAAGTAACTCCTGAGGAAGTTACAACTACTTACACAAGGAAAACTTTTCACAATGAGAACAATCAGCCATTGGAATAACCTCCCCAGGGAAGGGGTGGATTCTCCAATACTGTACACTCCTGAGATTTGGCTGCCAGTATGCTGGGCCATCTTGCCTAGATTGTGCTTTTACCAAGAAAGGTTGGATGAAATGTTCCTTGAGGTCAGTTCTTTCCAACCTGTATCCTATGATTCTACAGTTTATAAGCATGGCCAGTTTATGTGCGTGCTCCTGGCTGTGAACTGTGGTGGTTCAGCAGGACTTTGAAGAGAGGAAAATTGAATGATGCAGGAACATTCTCCACGTCTCTTATTGTGAGCCAAACACTTTTTTTATACAAAAGTCTTGAGAACCCTACACCAGAAGGAGGTGAAGTGGCATGTCCTGTGATACTTACTCTAAATTATGCATGTATAACAGCACCTAAGGTTATCATGAAATCTGTTATGACAAACATATGCTGAAAGGTTTGCAACATAAAGGGCTAGTTTTCATTATCCATTGAAGGTGAATTTAGCCCTAAACAAAATATACAGGAAAACACAGTTGTTAATGTGATGGGAATTATTACAGTGTAATAATAAATGGGTGTTGTTTGTTGACTTTGCTATTGGGAAATTCACTATCTACATATACAGGCTTGATTTTAAAAAGGGAAAATCAGGCTAACCTAACAGATGGTTGGAAGATATAATATGCAGATAGAAGAACAAAAACCCCCAAGCCCCTCAAAATAAGCCACTTCTTCACACTCTGACCAGCAGGTTGAGGAAGGCGATTCTGCCCCTTTACTCAACTCTTGTGAAATCCTGCCTAGAGTACAGCTCTAGGTCCCCCCAAAACAAGAAAGATGTAGATCTGTTGAAGCAAGTCCAGAGTCGGGTCATAAACATGACTGGAGGGCTGAAGTACCTCTCCTGTGAGGACAGGCTGAGAGAGCTGCCTTCCAGTACCTCAAGGGGACCTAAAAGAAGTCTGGAGAGGGACTTTTGACCAGTGTGTGCAGTGACAGGACAAAGGGGAATGGCTTTAAATTGAAAGAATGTAGGTTTAGATTGGGTACTTGGAAGAAATTCCTTACTGTGAGTGTAGTGAGGCACTGGCACAGGTTGCCCAGAGAAGTTGTGGATGTCCCATCCCTGAAAGCATTCAAGGCCAGATTGCATGGGACTCTGAGCAACCAGGTCTAGTGGAAGGTGCTCCTGCCCACAGTAGTGGGGTTGGCACTACATGATCTTTAACGTCCATTCCAACACAAACCATTACATTATTCTATGAAATGTGTTTGGATACTTAGAAGTTACTGGAGAGAAAAAAAAAAGAAAAAAGAAAAAAAGGACCATAAGCTGATCAAAAGGACTACTTGAGGTAAAACAGAAGGGAGCATGTGCAGTGGAATCAGTCATGAACTATTATTTTTAAAGAGAAGAAGAAAAGGTGTTTCAAGAAGCTAGATCTATCTGTCTTGCTCTAAAGGGCTAACAAGTCTTAAGAAAAATTGGTATGAAGATTGTTGGCTTTTAAATCTTTTACTAATCCCTCTCACAGGGAAAAAGGGCCAAGATTAAATATCATACTGAGTACCTACCACAAGTGAACATCATAGTAGTCTGCAGGATTAGATTAAGAAAGAAAATCGAGGAATTTAGAATGAGATAATACAACAACAACATAAAAAAGTGAGCTGTGGTCAGGGATCAAAAGAAGGAAATGTGACCACATCTGTAACGACTGTAGCTGCCCCGAGAGGTTTCTTACCTGTAAGCTGATCATGCTTCTGTGAGGACCAAATTCAGGGCCTAAGTTGCACTAACAGCACAGTTCAGACTCAAAACAAGAAGGAGTTATCAGATCTCAGGTGGTTTCTGGTCTTCATTTTTCTTTTTAAGTAACCGTCATCTTTTTCTAATGGCTTAATGTCAGAAGCATGCTTGAAGGAGGTATTTCAATGTGGAAAGTTGTCAGCCCTGCCCAGGTTCCATTGATTCAGTGGAATTGGCTGTAGTCCTTGTGGGACAAGTGCTCCCTTAATTTTAGACAAGTCTACTTCAAATATAATTAGACAGGAGGCTTTTATTCTCTTTTTTGCCCTACGTGCTGAGTGAGACACATTACTTGTAATCATTATATACTAGTTTATTGATCGTGGCTTTTCAGTATTCACCGTAGATAGGCTTGTTTTAACAGAACTCTCAAGAGACATGTCTGGTTAACAAACAATTACCAATTGAAGGTATAGAAACAAGCACAGGGATTTTGTCAGGACATCCAGAAATGTGCAGGGTATTTTGACAAAAGGTGAAAGGGCTTTTCTCTTAAATCTGGTATTTTTTAAGGGATGTTCCTAAAGTCCATTTAATGACATTTTAGGAGTCATTCAATATATTCTTTTCATCTCAGCTTCCTATATTTCAATATTTGAAAAGATTGAACAAATGGAAATTATTCTCAGGAACTGCCTATATGGAAAACCTATGAGAGCATGAGAGCCCACACAATGGCTCATTACTTATAATATAGGTTACCATTAAAATGTATTCCAGTTATTAGGAAAGCTGGAAGTGAGTCAATGATTTGAATAAACAAACACTTGGTTGCCCCACAGTTTAGTGCATCCCTGAGACGTCTGTAGGCTCCTTTCCCACGCCTCCTGTCTCCTAAACTAGCAGAGGCTGTTGTGCAAGGCAACCTGGCAGGTCCTAATGAACAGGTAGCTCAATGCACTCCTCAGAAGGAATTCCTGCACACTGTCCACTTCTGTACATTCGCTGCAGGGACAGGGCATCAACTGCATCCTGTGTGTATTAGAGGAGGAAGAAGAGGTTTTGCAGCTTGGGAAAAGAGAAGGATCAGCTTACTAGGCCAAGGGAATGTTACTGTGGTCCCTCCAAAGGGGCCCTGTGTTCTGGTTGCTTGGACAAGCTGAAATACAGCACATCGGTGTGTCAGATACTAGAAGGAGGTGAGAAGACAGAAGAAGGTGCCAGCTTTTTGCCTTCCCCAAAAAGATTGGAGAGGGGTTTTTGTGTCTAAAAGATAAAAGAAACAGAAAAAAAAGAAAAGTGAAAACTTCAGCAAAAAGAAGTAACTCAGCCTTCCAACTGACAGAGTAGTTTCCAGCCTTGTTAGGAAGCAGTAGCCCTACATGCAAATTATTAGGTAATTGAATGAGGATAAACAGAAACAATACATGAAAGAAACAAATCCCAAACATCCATTGGGACAAAGTATGCATATTTCAATTCCTTAAGAGTCAAAGTCTGTATGTTCTAGAACAACTAATGTTTCCTGTTTCCATTAAGGTCTCAGACTGGGCATCTCAAACCATGTAAAGTTGTTGGCCAACAGGTTTATATTTACCCTGGGAGTCAAGGTGAGATTCATGACACTGTTGCTTATTAAAGCTCTTGTTTTAATGTGCTTGGCTTTTGCAAGTAATGACACAGTAAATACATTTGTGTCACTTAGCAACCTCAGTTGTTTTTAAAGGAACGTCTTTTGTTCTTGGAAATATATTATAAATGCAGATTACAAAACAATTATTGGGGAATCTAAACTTGTCTTATTTGGATGGTGTTCTGGCCTCTCCCCATTCTGCATTTGAAGTGTGCACAGGAAATTAATTTACTTTGCACAAACATCCTTCATTGACACTAGTGTTATGAAGAGAAGCTCTGCATATTTAACAAATATGACAGAAGTTTCTGTTGAAAATAAAGGATGTGAGAAACGCCTGGAGAAAGGACTGGAAAGGAACTCCTAGTCACTGGGTTCACCCAGTTCAAAGCTGTCTTACTGTTTTGTAAACAACACTGTAAATACTTTAACACTGTGATGCAACACTACATAGTCTCTATCATGAATTTATCAACCTGATTCATTTCTACACATGCCAAAGTCTGAGATCACAGATCATGCAGCTCCAACAAAAGGATTTGAAATGTAAACACCTGCATAAATGAAGTAATATTTATAATTTTCACATTGACGTGGTTACAGGGTCTCCATAACAGATTAGAACATGTGCATGATCCTGAACACAGACATGTAATCAAAGGACTGAGATTACACTGGATTGCAGACTTCAAAGGATTTAAGGGTTTTCTTTGTCTTTAATAGGTTTAAAGCTCAGAATTCACATCCAGTTGTCCATGTTGTCAGGATCAGTACAAAAGGTAAAATATATAAGTTAACCTTTATATTCTGAAATTAAGACATATCCACAGGAAACACAATAAAATTATGTCCTTTTTTTTAGATGGACACATAATTAATATAATTAGTACTTGTTTATGCAACTCTGATTTTGTCCTCTGCTAGGAATACCTGAAAGACAAGTATTACTAAAAGTATCTTAAAGACTTTTTTAAACATTTGAACAGATAAAGTGAGAGTGCAAGTGAACAATAATCATAAAAAGGGATCAGCCACTCAACTGTAGAACTGTGTTCTCAACTGTAATGTCTCATTAATAGAATTACCTAGACGACAGGTTGCCATGAGAATTTTGGCAGTCCCAGTAGAGAAGCAAACCATACACAGAAATACATCTGGAAAATAAAAAAGAAGAATAGTATCAATGGTCATTATTAAATTTTTGCTCAGAAAAATACTGTCAGAGGTCAGAAAAATTTTCTCAACAGTTTTTCAACTCCTCTTATGCTTTTACTTTAGGAAGAACCTCCCCCTATCCTCCGTGTTCTATGCTTTGGGGTTTTGAAGATTTTTTTAATTGCAATTACTGTGGTAAACTGCTAAAGTAAAAGCAGAGCTGCAGAGCTCATCTCCAGTGGTAGAAGACCAAATATGATAACCAGGCTGTGATCCTCCTAATTTAAAAGAGAATACAGTGAGTAAACTATAGCTTACTCAGGACTTGGTCAAATGACCAGATACAACTGATGAGGCCTTGGGTTCTTTGGGGCTGACCTGGCAGCCAACCCTGTCACTTACGCTCACAAACTGCATCAGGACACCTATGACAGTCTCTTATTTCAAAACACACTGTTGAAGTTATTCTCATTTCTAAGGAGGGGCACTAGCAAACAGCTACCTGTTCACGAACTGCTGTAGTATTCTACCAGGAACATCCAATAATGGCTGCGGACAGTTTAGATCTGCCCCTAGCATGGATTGGGGTTTAATCCCAGAAAGGTCTCTGGGTGCTGACAGACTGAGATCCATTCCACAGATATGATTATGACGTAAATTCATATTGAGCCCTCTTTGGTACAGTTTTCCCACATAAACAAATCTTTGAGGGAGAACCACAGATACAGGATATACTGTCTTCTCCAGCATTTTAGCTTTTCTCTCATCATCCAGTGAAAAGAGCAGATAGTAGCAAAGTAATGGCTGAGATTCCCAATTCCTCTAGGAGGTATTATAATAATCTGAAACACCCTTCTCCTGAAGGTCCACAAATCTCATTTTGCTCAGCTGGTAAATCTATTAATCCTGATCAGTAGTATTCAGAGTAAACACTTACAGTGTGTTTAGTCCTAGAACCCTCAGCAGATACTCAGTCCACTATCAACCAGTCATCATGAAAATTTTGCGTTTAAAAAGATCTGAGGACATCAGGATTCTGCTAATGACTGCGCTCTGAGCTCCCTATCTGTGGCACTGATCTGCACGATCCTGCAAGCTCTTCCCAGCACTGCCGTTGGTTAGGGATGCAACGAAGCACGATTTGCGATTATCATTCCCAGGCTCATGAAAGCCCCAGGTGTAGATGTAATCACAAGCAGCACTGAGCTTTTGCTGGTATAGCTTATTTTGCTTTTGTGGGAGAAGAAAAGGCTGGAATAAGCTGTACTGGTTTATTGCAGTCTTGCTTGTATAGAATACCAGATTACCTACTCAGAAGTGATCTGAATATAGATCTCCCTTGGAGTTGAAGTAGATCCATCCACTGCATTTATGCAGGCCTGCTTCTATTGATTTTGAATAGATACTGCATAAATAAGGAATAAAGGTGAAAGTGTTAAAAATATTGGGGGGTGGGTAGGGGTCAAGAAAATCTCACTTTTTCATCATCTGCAGAAAAATGTGATCTGATTTTTAATTGACAGTTACCACAAAGGTGCTGAAAATAAGAAGGTATCGGTACTTTAAGTATGCACATGAATAAATAATATGCAGTTAGGTAGCATGATTTACACCCAGCTCATATAAATCCAGGCAGGGGATGCAGCAATGGGCTTGGACACCTAGGCTGGAGTGACCAAGTGCAGATAGCAGTCATGTTCACAAACATGGGCATTTATGCACAGGGTCTCTTGCTCTGTACAACAAGTGGAAGTAGCTCAGGAGAACGTGAGGACAAACGGACCAAAGGACATGCCCTCTCCTTTGCCAGCCGCTTACTGATTAATCAAAGGTACAATGGTGAGAGCAGTTACGTGTATGTGCAACTTACACCTTACAAGCTGTTCCCAGCGGAGCCGACCACATGCCCCGTCACGTGAATATAAGCGTGTTCTGGCCTATGTCCCCAGAGTTCCAACACCCAGAAAACCTTATTTAAGGCTCATCATAGAGATTTCAGCGCCTACATGAATGATGCAGTGACAGGAAAAAGGGAAGGAATGGGACTGGGACACGAAGGGACAGGGCAGAGCCTTGATGCAGGTGGTGAAGTAAACCGCAGGCTGACAGAAATCCCGACAGAACACCTGCACGGAGTTACTTCACGTTTGCTAATTCTGGTGATGCAAAATAAGGTTCCTAATGCATTTCTATGTCAAGGAATTAAATCTCAAACCAGTGCGTTGCTGGTGTGGGCACAGAGCGGGCACAGCAGTCAGGGCAAAGACGGCCAGCGAGCGCGAACCGAGCGGTTAGAGCCGGGCGCTGCGGTACGAACGCGCGGCGATCCCAGCACGGAACCTTGCGGGAGACTGCGCTGGGTACCGGGGATCGCAGCGGTCGCTCCCGGAGCGGCCGGTGCGGGCCGGTCGCGCTCCGCTGGGAAGCGCCAGCTCCCGCTCCAGGCGCGCGGTGCTGCGGGAGAGCCGCCCGCGCGCACCCGCCGGGCGCTCACGGGGGCAACGGCGCGCGCCCGCACCAGCGCCCCGCGGGCCGTTAACGGCGGGGCGGGGGCGGCACCGGCCGAGCGGCCACGGGGCGGTCACCGGGCGCCGCTCGCCCTCCCCCCCGCCCCCCCTCCCCCCATCTAAGCGACCGTCCCGAGGCGACGGGGCGGTGCGGGACCCTCCGCCGCGCCGCCCGCCCCGCCCCCTCCTGCCAATCACCGATGCTCCACCCCCGCGACCCGAGGTGCGGGGTTTGAAAGCGGGCCGGTCCACGCGGCGCGTAGACGGGGGGGGAGAAGGGAACGGAACAGGGAGCGTCGCGCTCGGTGGTCGCGGGGCGGCCTCGCCCGGCCGGCGGTGCCCGCTGGCGGAAGCGGCCCCCGCGCTGTCGGCCGAGCCCTCCGCGGTCGGGGCCCCAGCCCCGGGAGCGGCCGGCGAGCGGTTGGTCCGGAGGGCCGCCCCCCTCCCCCCCCCGGCCGGCGCAGTGGGAGGCGCCCGGGCGCGCGCGTCACCCATTGTTTACAAACCAACGCCAGCGGGCCGAGCTCCAGCCGCGACCGCAGCGCCGGAGCCGCGTGTGCTCGCGCGCGCGCGGGGCGGCGGGCGGGCGGCGGCCCCGGTCCCGCTGCGGCGGCTGCGGCACGGCGGGGACCCGGCAGAGATGCCGTGCCGCCCGGGCGAGCGCTTCCTGCTGCTGGAGCGCCCGGTCGCCGTGGGACAGGCGGGCTCCAAGGAGGTGGACGCGCTGGTGGCCAAGCTGGGCGAGGTGCTGCAGCTAAGCGCCCAGCGGGCGCCGCCGCCGCCCCGCGCCCCCAAGCACCTGGGGCCGGGCAGCGCCCGCGACCGCGCCGCCCCCTACTCGCCGCGGTGCTGCAGCGGCGGGGGGGCCGGGGCCGGGCTGCTGGCGCCGCGGGGACCGGCCCCGCCGCAAGCTCACTCGCAACACGTTGAGGCTCCGCGGCCGGACCGGAGCGGCCAGCAGCGGGTGACCAAGCAGCTGTGCGGACGGGGCTGGCTGCGGAGCGCCGCCCGCCGGAGGAAGCAGCCTCCGCCGGGACCGGGCGACGGGCCGGCGGAGGAGGAGGACCCGCACCGGCTCCTGCAGCAGCTCATCCTTTCCGGCACCCCCACCAAAGAAGCCGTGCGGCGGCTGCAGCTGGCGGCAGCGGCGGCGGCGGCAGCGGCATCCGCGGCCTCCAGCGGCAGCGCCTCGGCGGGGAGCGGCGGCGCGGACGGCGAGGCGGCGGTGGCGGTGGAGCCCCTGCAGTAGTCGGCGGGGACGAGCGGCGGGGGCGGTGACGGGGGGGAAGGAGCGCGGCCGCTGGCGGCGGCGGCGGAGCCCCCGCCGGGCGGGCTGCGGGAGCGCGGTGCGGGCTCCGCCAGGATGTAAGTGTGTCCCGGCGGCTGGGCCCCCCGGGCCGGGGCCGGTTGGGGCGGGGAGGGTGCCCGAACCCCTCCGCCCCAAGGTCACCCGCGGCGCGGACCCCGCGGAGCCCCGGCCGGCGAGGCCGCGCACGCCGCCCGCCCCGAGCCGTTGTTGTGCCCTCCTTCTCCTCTGCCTTCCCCGGGAGCTCCTCCTTCTCCTCCCCCCGCCGGGGCAGCCCGGCCGAGGCCGCGGACCCCCCCGCCGCCGGTCCCCCGCTGCCGCGGAGCTCCTCCGTCTCCCAGGAGCCATTTGCAATAATCCTCGCTGACCCCGGCGGGAGGTGTTTCCTTTCCCCTCCCGGGCTGGTTTGGTTTTTTGTTGGGGGTTTATTTGTTGTTATTTTAACGTTTATTGTTATTATTTCTCGTTGTGACTGTATGAAGCAGTTTTTAAAAATGTGAATATCAAAGCTGGAAGGCAGCTGGACTTAAAACAAATGAGTGAATGGAGCCTGAGATGCATTGTTCACATAAGGTAGCCGACACAAGTTTTTTCTACCAAAAAAAAAAAACCCTGAATCCACCCTTTCCCGACAAACTCAATGGCTCAAGTACAAGATGCAGCTGTTGATTTTAAATATATGCACTTCGTACCGGAGCGTTTGAAATGTGTTCCTGATTTACAGGACTTACCGTCTTAATTAACCTGTCTGTATTGAATAAACGTGGTCTTGTTTTTATTTTTGGGTCTGTGTCTCATTGTTAAGGGGAAATGAATTCTGATTCATGAGAACAAAACTGTGTAGGCACGTTCCCCCTTGATCTTCTTTCAGTTGTAAGATCTCCATTTTGCAAGCAAAAAAAAAAAAAAAAATCCCCACAACAATCCGCATAGTCTGATGCAGTGGGACACCGGTTATTAATGCACGGAGATGCAACTGAGCCCCTTTGTTTGCCAGCAGCGTTCATTTGTAAGCCGTGAGACGCCCCTTCGAGCAGCCGAGAATGTGGCTGTTGGAATTTTTAAGTTAAATCATACTGAAACAAAAACTAGGTATTTTGTGCTGGGGAAGGAACATGGCTTGTGTTGGTCACTTGTTTGGGTTGTTTTGATTTTTTTTTTTTTTTTTTTTTTTTGGTTCTCTGAGGGTAGAAAAAAGACTCTAGGAAAGAGAAGACGTCTAGGCAGCAATCAAAATTTAAAATCTATAAACCAGAATTTGATAATTCAATGCTGGTCATTAAGTTCCAATACCTATTTTGAATAGCTTCCTTTGTAAAAATCCTATGTTGGGTTTTTAGGAGCCATTGAGCTTCAAGATCAGAACTGAACACATCAGACAGACTGGAGCTTAACAATCTCCCAACCCCCACTCAATTTGAGGTAAAAGCTTCTCCTTTGAAGAAGGTAGCAATCCCACATGAAAGAAAATGGAAGATATTTGCCTTTGTCCAAGAGAGCAATTTGAGCAACTACGTTTACTTGTGTGATTAGTTCTTTCATGAATACATTAAATCCACAAAATATTTTAGATTTCTCTCTCTGCCACAGCTGCTACTAGAACCTGATGCTGAAGGTTTTTGTGATGTCTCACTGGATTCCTCCTGTATTAGGACCAGTATGTGATGTTATTAGCTTTATCTTGACTAATTTATAAGTTGAATGTAGTTTTTCCATATCAAAGCGTGTAAAATGCAAGAAAAAAAGAAGTTCTGTGCATTTTTTAATCTTCTTAATTACTAACATCTGAAGTCCTTTCTCATAACCTGGGCTGCTTTTGTGGCATTTTGCACTTGGAAAAGATTTGGATCTGCCATTAATTCTTACTGTCTAATACAATGATACATACTGTGTCAGTTATCCTTCAAATGAATTTTCATTTGCAATTTTCTTGTTTCTTTCTTTCTCCAGGAAAAAGTTCAATAGCAGGTACAAAGAATATAACCACTAGCCACAACTGAAGGACTAGTTATTCTTGTATTTGTCCTTTAGATGCTCAGGGAGGTAGGTATTTGCTGTGCAGATGTTGAATTTGAACCCAGGGATGAGTCGTTTAATTACTAAAAAAGCTGGAGGAAACAAGCTAAAAGCTGGGCATAGTTGGTGGAGCCTGAATAGTTAACTATGGTTAAAAACATATGGGTGGGGGTCAGCTGGAATTCTGAAAGCTGGCGAGTTTGACTTGAACTTTTTGCCACTGATAATTATGCATCGATTTTGCATCTCCTTTCCCTCCCCCCCTTCCTCCTCCCCAAACCCTAGCCCCTGTATACTAATGAGAACAGCTAACTTTACAAGTGTCCTTTGTAGTCATTGAAAGCCTCGAGACATTCCTTTTAAGGATTTTACTAGAATAACACTTTTCAATAAAGTGGCAGTTGAAGTGAGGCGTAGAAAAGATGCTAATAAATTTCACTGTGACTGGCTGGTTTTTAAGCTTCCTAAATTACTTCAAAAATAGCTTTTACTTTCTCCTTTGTGCAAGGCTGGGAGATGTATATATGAACAAGGTTATAGTAAGTTAAGTGTTACGCAGAGTGTGTGATGATTCAGTAAAAGGAATTTTGGCCCTTGTTTCAGATAACTTGCATAATTCACTGACACATCTTTGTCACTTACATCTTGCCATATAAGTCTTTGTCTTCTTCAAAATATAGAACATGTCACTCCTTCATAAGGGAATGGATCAAACATGGCTCGTTTTGGTTTTGGAAGACACATTTTAAAAGATGTTGGACCAGCTGAATTATTGCCAGGAGGTTTCTGTTGACTTGTTGCAAATTCTTCTATCCTTTGCCTTGTGCTACACTATGCAAGCATATAAACTGTGATATAAAAGTCATCATCTGCTTTGTTTCCCAAACAAGATAGAAAGTGTTGACCTGGGAAATAATAATTTTTCTAAGTTTTATATATCTATGTTTCAGAGGTGGAGTTTCTTTAGTATATTAAGTCTGTGCCAGTCCTCAAATACCAGTTGTTGGTTTCTAGAGAAGCAAAGTGGAAATACATTTGGCCTTCACAGTATGCTTAAACTTTCTTCATTTGTAAGTGAAAATATAAGTTTACTTACAGGTTTAAATTTGGAATAAAATTGTCTTTTCATGATAGACATTTAGCTAGGTTTTGGCTCTTTTTTTCTGTACTGTGAAGAAAAATTGTTCAAAACACACAGATTTTGCAGTGAGTGACATGAGCTGTAGAACTAAAGTAAATCCTTTAGATTTTTGTAACAAGTAATACTCCAATGCATTGGGGAAGAAAATTAATTTCATTTTATCTACAGGAGGCTATGTGTTTGGAGGGCAAACTTGATTTTAAATAATGTTGTAAACAAATGAACTGAAGGCTCACAACCCCATCTTTCAATGTGCCTCGCAGTGGTGTTGCACTAGCATGGCACTGGGCTGCCACAGATTTTTCATTTGTAGTCTACATTGCTGCTTAACTCCTCCTGAGTTCTCTCTATGTCTGGACAACTGTTTTCCTGACTGCCCAAAACTCAGCTTTGCATCCTAGTTATATCTTGTTCTTTGTATTCCCATGTTCCCTGAGCTCTTAAAAGTAACTCAATTTAGCCAGAAGTCTGGCAGGTAGAATGATTTTTGTCTGCTATTTCCCTCGTGTGACCCATCTCGCTTTTAGCTCACTATTGTGTATTGTACCAGAACTTTGAATCTACTGTAGAAATTATGTTGGCATGGTATTTGGCATGATAAACATGGTGGGAAAGTAGGGACTCCACCCTAAGTCCTTAAAATGAGGTTTAGAAGAAGCCTTTCAAGCAAATAGCAAGTGCATCGCACAGAAGGCGTAAGGGAGAAGGGTGTGTGCTGGTTAATGCACAATTTAAGTTCTGGTCAGCTGGGGCCAGTCCCAGTGTTGATGACTTCTCTTCCATCTCTGTATAAAAAACATTTCTCATTCCCTCCTAGTCCCTAGCCCCAAGATTTTCATCTCTTCACCTAGCATTCCCTGCCTTAGCCAGGCCATTATTTCAGCTTGTGGTTGAAGTATTTCACTTTTACATATCTTTTGTCCATGTCATATTACTCTTCCCAAATACTAAGTAGCTTTGTTCTTTTCAGTTGCTTTTTGGTGGGTGCTTTTGATGTGCTCATTTATTTGATTTTCAAGAAAATATCGTCGCTCAGTCACTTGGTGGCCATGATCTGGTTAACTCCTTACAAATCTTGCCGTGTGAGTTGGAGGCAAGTTACAAGTGTCCTTCAGCTTGTGCAGCATAGGGCAGAAATCAGAGGAGAAATCCTTGCTGCAATGAAATTAACAGATGAAGTTAGCAGAAGAATTCTTTTCAGCTTCCATGGGAATTTCCTCCTGATTTGGTTTAGTTTGTTTTTGTTGTTTGGTTTGTTTTCTTGGTTTTGATTTTTATTTTTTTTTAGAACTGGGAAATACCACGTAAAGTGGTACAATGACTACATAAATGCCATTGGGGGGACACAAAAATGACATCAGCAAACTCATTTCCTGAGTCAATGAGTTTGGTTCACTTTTTCTCTTCCAAAAATTATGTTTTAGCTGTGTGACTAACCTCAGTCACATTTGTCAAAGCTGCAGAACTGCCATTATACAATTTCCTTGGCAAAAGGCAGCTGCTGGAAAAGAATTGGTGCCCATAGAGAGAGGAAGGCTGCAGTGTGCCCGAGCTGCATTAGTGAACACTGTAAACTCCACAGCAGAGGAAGCTACAGGAAATCAGGCACCATAAATTCAGAGACGTGCAGCATTAGCTGTTCCTTATGCAATATCCTGTATTTAAATTGTATTATTTTTGCTTCCCATTATATAATATGGTGGTGTCTGGTGGAGTAATACAGCCAGCTATGAGTGCTGTTCATCACTGCAGGCATTAGGTAGGACATGAGCAATCAAAAGAAATTGTAAAAACCACCTTGTCTCTGTGTCCTCCTTGTAATTACTGACTTGGCAGGACTTCATTCATGAAAAGGTGCTAAGGATAGGCTGTAAGGTCCTGAGCTATATGAAGAAGTTTAATATGTTCAATTCAATCCCCAAGTACATATTTTATAGCAGCAACAATTTTAAAGCTAGGGGGAAAAAAATCCTGCTGGAACTTTGAGCTTGGAAGCCAAGTGGTAAATTTGAGAATAAATGGACCTGCTTTAGTTTTTCTCCCATATAGGTACTTCAGTCTTTATCCAAGGAACTTCACTTCTCCCTGGCACACTATGGGGCTTGTATCATCAGCTGCCCCTCAGGAGATGATCTCTGATTGATTTTACAGCTCAGTGGGATCACTTTCAGGAGCAGTGCTAACTTAAATACATTTTTCATTTAGTGGTAAGGGATGAAACAGCACCAGGATAAAAATGTTTTAATTAGAGGAAATGGATCCTGGCTGGCTTAATAGTAAATATTTACTGCTCTAAGCATTTTACCATAAGAGATTGGGGCTTATTCTACCCGCATCACAACAATTGTCCTAGTTTCAAGGCTTAAATCTACAGAAGCATGGGCTCGCAGTTGAAGTGCAAATTTGGGTTATTAGTGTTCTTAAATCCACGTTGCAAAGCCTTTTCTTGTTTACAAGACTAACTTAGTGTTCCAGAGGAAAGCACACAGGGCTGAAGCAGGTGTCTGAATGCATGTATGTACATCCCCAGCTTTCCTGTGAAATGGAAGATGGGGGGAATACCTAATCCTCTCCTGCTGTCAGCAGGCAGCACTGGCAGTTGCTATTCTGGCAATGCCCCACTGGTGTGATATCCCGAGATTGTTTTGAAAGGTAAAAAACCAGACACTTATGTTTTCCATCTTGCTGTTCTGCTCTGTTGTTAGTTTTCACCAGGCTGCTTTGACAGCTGCTCTCTTCCAGTGACTCCGTTGCAAACTTCCTCAGCTGCTGTCAGCTCTGACCTGAACTGTGGCTGGATTCTGGATCACAGGACACTGAAAACTTATTCCCATAAAAAATAAGTAAGTCAGCCTGGAGCATGCCAGACTGGTAGCAGGATGAAAATAAGAAACACAAACTTCCACGTCTGCATTTGTATAGATATGTTCTTCTGTTCTTCTCCCACCTTCCACACCCTCCCCCCACTTTTTTAAGAGAGGCCACAGATGTCAAGAATCTGGAAATCAAACTGCCTACCTCAGTAGGGGTTTAGAAGTGATCCATGGCCCCTGTGTTCACTTTTCCCCTTCTTTTCCTGGAGAGCTTTTCAGAGCAAGTTTGGTTTGTGCTGATCCTGTTCTCCAATCTGCAGTGAAACAAAGATGCCTTGGGGCTAAAGAGCAAACATGCTCAGCCTGGGTGCTGTGCATGTGCACACACAAGCATGGATCAGATGTGATTTGCTGAAACAGTACTTATGTTCAGTGTCAAAGGTGCAGATGTTTTATTGACACTGAGAATAGATATGGACTTATACAAAGGACATGTGCTATTAATTAGATTTAAAACTAAATTTTCAGGAAAAAAATATAGTAAAATCTGTGGAAGAATATTGTCGTACTTTTCGTCTTGTTTTAAAAGTTAAGGAAGTGTGTTTTAGTGTAATACTGCCTATGTCCTGTGTGTCTTGCCTTGATAGCTGCTCCTGAACAGGCCTTATTTTGGAAAAAGCAGATCAAACCCTATCAGACCTACAAAATTATTGTAAGAAATAGAGTTTCAAATGGATTTTGGTTTACCTGCTTCTTCCTGAACAAAACAGAAATCCTCATTGTAAGGTGTATATCAATGCTGAATTACTCTTTGAAGAATGTCTTCATGTAGGAATGACTTAAGTGTGCAGCCAGCATAATACAGAGCTGCCTTATTATTGCAATCACTCTAATTTATCTGTTATTAAAGGTCTCAATTATTTTGGCTTCAGTAATTTTAAATATGGTTGCAGATGCATAGAAGTTGAAATTGTGTTATCCAGGAGGTACTACTTTTAAGTTCATAAACTCTAGGAAGTTTTAAATTGGAGAGTGGAAGTTAACTTGAATGGTAAAACTAGAGTACTGATTTTCCATGGGTGATTTCAACTTCACAAGTCATTCAGTTTATTTGCACCCTTGTGAATCAGCAGAGGAGATTAATAAATTGACACCAAATGTGATCTTTTGTAAGTGATAGTCATAGAATCATAGAATGGTTTGAATTGGAAGGGGCCTTTAAGATCAGCCAGTTCCAACTCCCCTGCCATGGGCAGGGACACTAGACCAGACTGCTCAAAGCCCCGTCAAACCTGGAGTTGAACGCTGTTGGGGATGGGGCATCCACGGCTTCCTGGGGAACCTGTTTCAGTGCCTCACCACCCTCACAGCAAAGAGAAAGCCATTCCCTCCCCCTTGTCCTGTCATTACATACCCTGGTCAAAAGTCCCTCTCCAGCCTTCTTGTAGGGTCCCTTTAGTACTCCAGGTCTCAGGAGAGCAGAGCAGAGGGGAAGAATCACCTCCTACACAAGTAAACCTTCACCTTACTGGGTAAGACCTGAGCTCTGGGTAGCTCAGTATCTTGGATGCCAGTCAGCTGTTTCATATCACCTGTTGTGTGGTGGAATAGCCCCCAGCAGCTCTTGTCCTGATGTCTGTCAGTTTGGCTCCATCTTGGTTAGAATCACTTCCATGCTGTTGGATTTTGGAGCTTTAGCCATGGCTACAGTTGATTTTCCTGATAGCTCTGTGTGACATTATGGGTGTTGCAGCGTTTTCTGAGCCAGGAGAGCTGCCCTGCTGTACAGCCTGTGTCTGCTCAGATTCAAAGCTGCCTTCTGGGGATGGCGGTGGGAGGGTGATCAACATGGTTGGGCAGCAAGGTTCTCCCTGTGAGAAGCAGAGGGGCTGGCCAGCCCAACAAACCTGACTGCCTTGACTTCTGCATTTAATGCTGAGGGCTAACAATCAAAGAGTAGGAGTGGATGTTTCCTGTGGAAGCTGCCTCCAGAGAGGGATGTGGGACTGGCAAGTCAGGCTCTACATGAAAGACTCCTCGGGACACATTGGAGCTGACCAGGAAGAGAAACAAGATGGGAAAACACTGCACAGAGGTGAGATTTGAACCAACACCAAGATGGGAAAAATGGTTTTAGGCACTCTAGATCAAAGAAACCCAAAAGGGTACATAAGCTTCAATTCCCCTTACTAAGTCCTGGAGGAAGAGGTTACTGAAACTTTGACAGCAGATTATGTATCCCCATCATGAGAGGAAAGATTGTGAGAGACCCATCTGGAGAACTGCAGGTAGAAACAAACTTCCTGATGGGAAAACCAGTGGCATGGCAGAGAAAATTAAGAGATGCTTGAATAGCTATCCCTGACTGCATACAAAAGAGTGTGGATATCTGGACACAGACTATGGGCAACTCTGACTGTTCCTTCTGTTCTGGTGTGCTGTTGGCCTGGGTCTTGCTGGGGTTTTACCCTTTTCCTGTCACTGATTAACTCTGGGATCGTGGGTTTGCAGGACAGATGGCAGGACAAACATAGTTTGGGGGCTTGCTCTGCATCAGTACTCCTCAACACCCCAGCACTTGAGATCTGAACCTTTTGTCTAATGCTCCACTTAGAAGTCTTGGCCTCTGTGGGGAAGTGGGAGAAGTACAGCACTGCCCGGTCTGATTTCTATAGCTGTGGCTCTAAAACAACCTGTGTGGTTATTGACTCCTTGGTTGTTGCAAAATGATTTTGAAAGCACTGGAGATGTAGCAGCTACACCTTCCTCTTCAAGTTGCCTTTTTCTTTTTTTCATTGAGTTAGTTAGTTGCTACTGCACTTCAACCCATATCACAATGAATGAAATTAAATATAAGTAATGTCTATTGGCTTGCTGCTCTTTTGACTGTACATTCAGCAATGATGACAGAATTTTGTTGGTACCAAAGACTTCAGCACTTACGTTGTCATTTATAGCTGACAGCTGAAATTCATGCCTCTGGGTGTTCCTGGCACCAACAGCTTCTCTTGAATAACTGCTGTTGCTCAGTTGTTTAACACTCACACTGTATTTGGTGATGTCTCTGGGGCATAGCGAAGCTGATTATATAATTTACCACATCCTTATGTCCTGGATATAAGGATAAACCTCTTTCCCATGAAGACAGCCAGATATTGGAACAAGTTGCCCAGAGGTTGTAGACTCTCTCCTTGGTGGGTTTGATTAGACTGGATAAAACACAGAGTAACATGGTCTGACTTCAGACCCGTCCCTGCTTTGGACAGGTTTCTGGACTTGAGATCTCTTCAGAGATGCTTCTGACCTAAATTATCCTATGATCGCACCAAATTGCCACATTTGCTTGCAGCAGAATATTCCTTTTTATTGCAGTACATGGAATTCACCCAGCATTTCCCTAAATCTCAACTAGGAATAAGGAATCCAGGCTATGTGAATGTAGTCCTCAGCAAACATGTCATTTCAAGGCTTTTTCCTGCTGTAGGTTCATTCACCCTGACTACTACTCTCATTTAGGGTCCTATGATTGAAAAGAACATTCTCCTCAATTTCTTCTATGTCTAGATCCTGGTATTTCTCACTGAAATCTGTGAGGCTTCAAAAGCAACAGCGTCCTTTCCCCAGGCATCAGTTGCTCATCTACGACAAGGAGATGTCCACTGTTCAGCTGATACTGCTCAGGCAGATACATGCACTTTCTTCTCCAGCAGTAGAAAAGACAGTCAAAAAGGACAAAGGATGGCAGATGTCATCATTGTGGTTTGGGCATTCTTTCCTCCATGGCTCACATCTGGAATATTGGGATCATACCTTTGGACTCAAGAGGAAACAAACCAGTGCAATGTTTGTGTGTGCCCAAAGGCAAGGGTTATTCCTAAAAGGCCAAGAAAAAAAGCCTTTTCCTGGATTTGAAGGACCCCAGTCCCCTGTGTTCTTAGAATTGTGTTCATAGTGGCAGCTCTTGTCTCAGAAAACCCCGTGTCTTGTGACTTGACGAGAGCTGACACCACCTTCTGTATCAGGAAGCAGTTTCCTGTGTACCAATGATTTCTCAGAAATTGTTCTAGGACGGTGCCTGTGTGGGTGTTTCTGATCACTGTGCCTGGACAACAAAATGACTCCACTTTTAGTTGTTCAAGATGAAAATGGAATGTAAGGTCAAGTTTCTGTTTGGTACATAATTAAATTCACATCTTTTGCTTCAGATAAGCCATGAGCCTGAGATCACCTTTCAGTTGGAACTACCTTTGTGTGCCCTGTACATCTCTGCTACCCAGCATATACCTCCTATTCTTCTTTTGGCAAGGGCATTAGGAACTTCAGAAGAAAGCCCACATGTATGCTCTTAACAGGGCATGGCCAGCCCAGGCAGTTCATCGGTCCAGATCTCCTGAAGCTCTCACTTTAATCTTCAACAGCATAGGCAAGTTGTTCAGCTTTTCTGAATGACAGCATCTCTAAATCTCACCTGGAATATTGGTTGGCTGGCTTCCACAGGAATGGCTTCTTCAAAGTCAAGCCAAACTCCCCCAAGGTTTCAGTTATATAAGGTCAAATATTAAGGAAAAAAGCAGGGGTGTGTGTGTAGTTTTCTATAGTGGCAGAACACTGTGGTATTTCTTAGCAGAAAATGCATTTGTAACAGACGCACGTACACTCCCAGAGCAGAGTGTATATGGCCAACACATCTCCAAGAGCCAACTCTGAGGAACTAACCATTCTTTCCCAATTAAATATCAAAAATGGGGAATGATGGATGGTTAAATCAGACTCATTGCTTAATTTACTCTGGGGTAGCCATTCAAGTTTTTTTCCAAGTGTGTCTCGGCACAAGGGCTTTTCTCGATCCTTAATTTTCCTCTCTCTTATCTGAAATGCCATTATTCTCTGTGGCTTTCTGTGGGAGGCGTGACCAGAGCCTCACATGGCAGTGCAGGCAGAAGCACTGCTGCCTGCTCTAAACCACAGGGTCCTCTCCCTTGTCTCCATCCCTGCCTTTCAGAAACTAGAAGAGCTTGTTTTTTTTTTTTTTAAACAAAACTGCTGAACTGTCTCCTGTAGCACCCCATTATCCTATCCGGAAAATGTACTGCTTTTGGTTTTTGCTTGGCTGGTTTGCTAGCAAACCCCTTTTGCTATATGTACTGCACTGGCGTGCCAAGGGGCGAGCAGAGATATGTTTATCCTGCTACGTGTTTGGCAAAAACAAACCAATCCTTTTATCACCGAACGAGACGTCATTATAGCCACCCTCTGGCCTTTCCCTCAGCAAAATAAGGCCATAAAAAAAAAAAAAAAAAAAAAAAAGGCAGGTCTCCAGCCCGTCCTATTAGAGTTAATGAGGAAAACTCGGTGCAAGTCAGCGGTGCAGGGACCTTTTGGAAGCTGAGCTGGCGGCAGCCGGGCCGGGCTGCGGTGAGTCAGCACGGGGGAGCGCTCGGGCTGCGCTGTCTCCGCTCGCCAGGGATTCACAGCTCGCCCAAGCTGCGCGCTCCTTGCGCGGGTATCCTTGCACCTCCCTCGAGTGCTTACAAACTCCGTCTTTGAGTGTGGGGATTCAGGATCTGTGCCAGCAGCTCGTGTCAGCTTTGAGCCTCCGTTTTCCTGTGTTGTGGGGCTCTGACAGGGCAGATGAGTGCTTCCCATTAGATACTCACAGACATCAAAAATAGATGCTCCGTTACTGCAGTGTGCTAGCTGACAGTAATGATAGGGCTCTGCTTACTAGTTCAGTTGCATGCTGGCAATCTGGCCTCTTGCATGCTTTATTTATCGGGTATTAATTGCCATTTCCACTTATCACCCCCAGCTTAAATCACTGCATTGTCTGTTGCAGCGGTCAGACATTTACTTATTTTTGCTTTTACTATTAACATGAGAAAACTCAATTACAGGCGAGCAGGCATGCATACACAAACACACAGTAGTAGGTCTGTGCTGATGTTCTTAAAGATACACATCTGCTGATACTAAAAATAGCTCCTTGTCAGCAGCTTGGTAATTTTAGGCTCAATGAGAATTCATCCCCATGGTAACTGTACAGTTGTTGAATCATTTATTATTTGAGCTTCAAAATCACAACAGTGCCCGCAATTTTCATCCTCCGAACATTTCTAAAGACCTTCTGCAGTGTTGCAATACTCCTTGCTCCACACCATCAATATTTATCAAGTAAACAGCTGTAGCCCTTGAACTGACTACCTGCTTCTCCTTGGACATAGCGGGGCTGGGATACTCGATAGCAGGATGACAGTTTAAATAGGTTTCACTTTTGTGATAACAGCAGCCCTGTGATGTGGTTGTTTGGCCAGGGATGGTACACACGAGGCCCTGCAAATTCCCAACTGGCAAAATGAAACTTTAACGTGTCAACCTAAGCCTCGGTCTTTGTCTCAAGAGCCAGAAAACAAGATATCTCAGGTCTCTGTATTGCAAGAGGTTTTGTAGATAAGAGGCTGTTAGTTTTTACCCTCTCAGATAGACACTGTTGACCCCAAGACGGTGAGGGGACACACTGCCTGGCTTTGTGGAGATAAAAGCTGTTTGCATTTTCGCTCGCTTACAGATAATGCTCATTAGCTATCTTGTGCTAAACCCAAGAGAAGTCAGACCACTAGGCTAGCAAAGAGAAAAGTGAAATTCAGGTTCCCTGAGACCAGGGGTTGTTCAGACTCTGCTGTCATGGAGTCTCCAGAGAGTGGGACCAGGGTAAACTCCACAGGATGGGCAGGAGGTACAGAGTGAGCACTGTCAGGTTTGAAGCCACAGAAATCACTCAGCAGCAGAAACACTTCCATAGCACACAAATAGCAGTGAAATGGGGTGCTGATTTCAGGATGGTCTAAATCACAGACACCAGCACTCTCACCAGCTGTATGCGTGACTTTTGTTGCACTGTTGCTGACCATTAGATTTACTGGAGTGCACAGTACAGAGAGAGCTGGTACATTTTAGGTAGAAGAGGTTCAGTCCCTTTTAGTCTGACAAACTGGGATCTGAAAGACTGACCCAGAAACACAAACGCTATTCACAGGTGCCAGTAGTTGTAACATGATACACTTAACAGAGCTGATTCTCCTGGGTTAAAACATTGTAGCTATTACACACTGTCACGACTGATGCCATATTTTTAGATCAAATGCACTTCAATTGTGTGAGCTTTTAAGAAGCTCTTGGACAAGGTAATCTGCAAGGTGCTTTGAAATTGCCTTTCATCTTTTTAGTTCAGTTGAGTTGAACACAACAAAATAAGAATATGCAGGCACCTTTTACAGCTGCTCTGCAGCTGCCTTCTACCTTAAGCAGCTTTCTGTAAATCTGTCAGTACCCAAAGTGTGTTGTGCATCACCCCAGTGCGATTTGTCAGGTGATCCTGGTGTGCACTGCGGGGAGAGCCAGCATCTGCCATCAAGGAAAGTTCAGTTTTCCCTCCAGTGCAAGTGTATGATCACCACTGATGTCAGTTCAAGTCACCTACCCGCCAAGAGACAATACAGCGGTATTCTCACAGATGAGAGCAGGAGAAAGTGGTGCATCCACAAATCAGCCCCCCAGCTCTGAAGTTGTCTCCTGGAGAAGTGGCAGCTATCCTTTATTCTTTATTCTTTATTCTTTATTCTTTATTCTTTATTCTTTATTCTTTATTCTTTATTCTTTATTCTTTATTCTTGCATCTGGTTCCTCAGTTTGATCATTTAATTAAACCAGAAGTGTCCTTCCTTCCAGTTGGTTCAGCTGCTGGATATTTATCCCAGAGCACATACAGAGAGAGATTTGGAAGACACTGCCTTTTTGTATTTCCACCTACTAGACTCCATCGTCTCGGCTGGGAAGTGCTCTCTGTGGCCACAGCCTCAGCTGGTGGAGGCAATGCCAAGTCTCACTGTGCCACAGACAGACATGTCAACAGCAGAATTATCTGCTTGTAGCAACAAAAAAGCTGGTCACAGCTCATAGGTTTTACAGTGAGTTGGGAGGGGAAGAAAATCACCTGCACAATAGGCCAGAAGTAGAGTTTATTCTCAAACCCTTTGTAGCAAGTGCTTGGTCTCAAGCAGGTTTTCCCACTTGCCACACAGTGCTGGGTGGGTGGTTTGATTCTGCCCAGCAGGGTGCTGCCCATGAAGATGGGATGGCTGTGCCAGAGGCGCCCAGCTTTTCCCAAACGTTATTTTCCTCTTTTTTCCTGACAAAAGATGAAGATCTGAGTAATGATCTCAAATAGACTGTTACTGCCCTGAGGTGTACAGCTAAGCACAGCACCCAGTTTTACATTGTCACTATTTATTTATTTTTACCTCGTTATACCTTTTTGATCCTGCTTGGAGAGCAGTGGGGGGGAAGAACGTGCACAGTGATGTCGTGTGATGCTCAAGGGTCCCCAGAGCCCGTGAGCTCCCCAGCTGATTGTAACCCAGGGTACCTGCACAGTCAGAAGCCTTCACCAGGCACCAGTGAGGGTGTTATTGAACCTGCAGAGCAGCTGCAATTGGTGACCATGCACGGAAAAGGAGACCCAGCCTGCTTGAGGCTTCAAGTTCAGGTTGGGTTTGAAACTTTGGGTACAGTCTCCTTGAACATAGCTGCTATTTAACCTGAAGTCAGAAAGAAATAATGAAAGTGTCATGCCATTCCATACTATTTTTGCAGTCGCTGTCAGAAAAAGAATCAAGTGTTAAAGCTCTACCTTGCTAGTTTTTCCCATCTGGTTGTAGCTGTGTTCCAGGGATGGCTCACAAGCAGTGGGGTGCTCTAGTAATGTCACCTGTCACTTTGTGCTTACTTTGTGATAGCTTATAAGTGACATTTTTCCACATAATCCTTTCCCACTTCACCTGAAGGCAGACTTGCATGGGCTGAAACTTTTTAATACGTGGGCTGCTTTGTTCTGTATTTGGCCTGAATCTTGCACTCCAAGTTACACATCAGCCTCCTAAAAAACGCAGCTGAAGTGCTGCTCTGGGCCTTTTCATGTGGTGAGCACGTGCCAGACGCTGCTGCTGCCTGTGGAAAGCCAGGACTGCTGGGGAGCTTGCAGCACAGACACCTTCCTCTGTAACCTGATGCTAGCTTTGATGTAGGGGCTGAGACTGGAAGCTAAGCAAAGCCACGGGTGATCCTTTGTTTCCTGGAAGCCAGAGGTGCAGCTGGAGGGACACAGCACAGACAGAGCCAGCAGCCTCTGGACTGCAGAAGCCTATGCAGCTGCCCCTGTGCATGGAAGGACATCAGACATGGGATTTGGTGTTAGAGATCTCAGAGCAAGCACTCACAAAATCCCATTCTGCTGCTGCTGCTTTTTTACACAATGATGGACAGGTTCTCTCTGCAGACACCAAAGTATAGCAGTTCTCTAAAAAGCAAACCAGGCTTGCTGATTAACATAGGCCATCTTTAATTTTCTCTACGCTCATTTCTGTACATTCTCATTTAATTCCTGTGCTATTATGGTGGGCTCTCACTGCTAAGTGCACTTAAATGTGACTGCAGCTATGTGTGAGAAGATTCTCCTCTGTCCCTCCCCATCAAGGATCTCACTGCCGCTGAATTCACACAGCCTCAGCTCCTGCCCAAACCTCCCAAACACCAACAGCAATTCACACCAGGGCCTCAGCACTCCTCCTCCAAGCTCCCTGAGTATGGTGAGCCCAGCTCCATTCTTCCAGTACCAGTCAGGCTCACAAATCAGCATGAGATTAGTCATTAATTGCATGGGCAGACAAGGCTTGTAGCTTTTGACATCCACACTATTCCTGCATTTGATTTCTCTTCTGTGGTGCAACAAGACTGGATGGGATAAGCTTCCCATTTGCCCATCATGGGAAGTCTTGACTTAGTGTGGGATGATTTGATGTGCTAGTGTTATCATCAGGGTAAGAGCCTCCAGCTGGCCTGCCCTAAATTCCCCCTGGGTCTTCTCAGGCTGTTTCATTGCCTGTGATCCTGTGCTGCTCTAGTGACAGAGCTGTGTTATTGATGGTGCTCCTCAATTCTGCACTGCTCATTCCTGGCTCAGCCCTGGGGCTCCCTTGTGTGTGCAGCCACCACTGTTGATCCAGCTCCAAACTGTGTTCAGTAATACCCAACTACAGAGTAGTTAAAGATCTCTGTTACTTCTCTATGCTCAGGAATGCCATGGACCCTCAGTGCTATGCCGAGGACCCAAGGCGGTGTGTGGTGGCACAGGGCTGGGTGCAAGCACAGCTGGTGAGGAAGAAGGGATTTTCAAAGGGGGTTGCTCTCATCCTATGAAATCACAGGTCCAGGATGTGATTAAGGGCATAGCTTGTAGACAGAAGTGATATCTTTCATTAACTGAAGAGATAAAAGTTGAAAAACCTCCAAAGTTTGGATGTGAGATGTTATAATACTTCCATGTTTCAGACAGCTTGCCATAGGCAATGAGAGCCAGTCAGGGTAGAGCTTACTGGAATTCACATGGGCTCCTTGCTCAGCTATGACCACTCAGTCATCTCCCTCCAGCCCAGCCAGGCTGATGTGTGCTGTCATGTTTCTCGCAAGAGTAAATGAAGACGTGACATTGGTATTTAATAACTTTTCTTAGTGCAGTCGCAGACAGCTTTTTCAGCTGTTTTCCAGCTTGGTTCTGTAGGCAGTGCTTTGGCTGTTATGTCCTTTAGGCATGGTGTGCTGCAACTCTTACCTCAGCATCTCATTGCAGGAGCTCCCAGAGCAGACCAGAACTACATTCCCTGGAGAGACACAGGTAGTACACCAAGGAACTGCCACACTAAATGCAAGAACCACAGGAGAACAGCTTTTATCAGCATTCTCCATTTACACCATGAAAACAAATTTTTTCCTTTGTTTCCTTTAGTACAGGATTACCTTCCATCAGGTTCACAAAACAAGCAGGGCAGAGGTGGCAATGCTAGGTGAAAGCAAACTCATCTTGCTTACACTCGCTCTGACTGCCCCAACTCGTTTGCCAAGTAGCCCATCTGTGACCTATGGTGTGTAAAAGGGTCACTTGGCTCCTTTCTGGGTGAGGATACAGGAGAGCACAGTTGTTTACATCTCCATTCAAGTGAGTAATGATTAAACAACAACAAAACAAGGCATTTGTGTGGCTCCACAAGCTGACTGTGCCTGTCTGAGCACATGCTGAAATAACCAGTTGTTTTGAGGGGGTGGCAAGCCCAGCAAACACAGGCTCCTTCCCCAAGTACAGCATTAGAAAGGCACATGGTGTGGATGGGAGATGCTGGGGAGTGGACCGTGCCTGTCATCCTCCCTCCTGGGGCAGCACTCTGACATTCACACAGCATGGCTGTGTACTTTGGGTCTCCTTTTATCCCCTTCCCTCCAGAGACAGAGCCCAACTCTACCCTCTTGCCAGCTCCAGAGAGGAGTCACCAAGGAGGTGATTGGGAAAAGCAGAACAGGGCAGAGGTGGGAGCATAGAAAAAGCCAAGAAAGAAAAACTTTCTCCATAGAACACAAATTTAAATATAGCCTTTATGAAAGTATATAAGTATATATTTTTTCACTTTTTTTTCAGATTAATTCCAGTTACCTTCATATTGTAAGTTCTTTACACATTCAAACATGCGAGAAATAGATTGACATCTCAAGTTCAATCAATACTCTTAACCTCAAGAAAGTTACATTGTGGAATTGGACTTTAATCTTTACTGATGGAGTCTCAGGCTTTTGTGCTTAAATAAATAAAACTGCCTCTTGCTGAGAACCTGCCTAACAGAGATAATGGAGACATTAAGGGATAGCAAGGCTGTGAGATTCACCAACTAATTTTACAAAAGGAAACAGAAAACACATCTCCCCCTTTTGTAGGAAACATTTCTAGCTTGTTTTCTAAACCATACACACATTATAATGGTGAAAAAATATTTTCAGCTTTAGGTTAAATGATATTTAATGTAAAGAATTTAAAGAGACATATTGAAAAAGAATATAAAGGATTCAGTTCTGAAAACATGGAATCCAAAAATTCCCAAACATGAGAGAGCTTGTGAAAAATAAAATATATATGATCTGACTTGGGGGGGCAAAATGTACAGCTAACTTTATAGTATCTGAGGTTAGGGTCTTAAGAAAAAAGCAGTATCATCGTGAAGATGAACATCTGAAGAGGACATCTTGTCCACATGTCTGCCTGACAGGGGGACCAGTTATACCAGTGCCATTTCTGATAAGTGCTTGGCCAACCAGTCCTAAAAGATTACCAGGGTGGAGATTGTGCAGCCTCCCCAGGCAGTTCAGATCAGTATTTAACTACTGCTGGTAGGAGAAGGCTTGTTCTGAGCCCTTAATCCCTGCCTGTAACTCCATCCCTTGCTCCTGGTCCTGTACACAATGGGAAGAATTTATTCCTTTTCTCTTTGAGGCCACATTTTTTAATATACTGTTCTCATACCTCTCCCCAGCCTCCTTTCACCAAACTAAGCAATATTAATGCCTTCAGCAAGCCTGGGCTGGGGGAGTCGTTTTCACATTGCCTCTCTTCACTCTGCAATGTTTGAGCAAATTGTTGGTTATAAGTTTTTGCTGAAGTTTTACAGTTATGCTACAGAAAATACTTGGAAAAATACAAAGGCATCACAAACAAGAAGCCCATTTGTGCAACCCAACATGAAGTTTGTTTCTGCAAAAGCATTTAATTATTTTTGTATTTAGTTTGTGATTTATATTTCCAGACCTTTGCTGGCCTACTGCTTCCCATCCTCTCACTGTCTGTCTATTTGCACATCTGAGACATCCCTGCACAGTTAATAGGCAAAAATTCTACTCCCTCATCACTTCCCTAGTGGCTTATATAGGCTAATTTTCCTTATGCATAACTACTAATTTGTAATTGTGCTACATAATTAAAGGCAAAACCATTTTCTCGGAAAAGGAAAAGCTGAAAGTTTGAAGTAGAAAAGCTGAAAGTTAGAAGTATTTTGCATCAATTAATCACTTCAATGTACTCATGTTAACAGGACAATGATTTTAAAAAGAGGCCCTGTCAAATATTTTAGACTGTAACAGTATGGAGTT
Organism: Pseudopodoces humilis; assembly: GCF_049639895.1. Classification (NCBI taxonomy): domain Eukaryota; kingdom Metazoa; phylum Chordata; class Aves; order Passeriformes; family Paridae; genus Pseudopodoces; species Pseudopodoces humilis. The sequence goes on from NC_142200.1 coordinate 23,082,149, forward strand.
TTCCAGGATAAAATGTAAATCTAGATTACTATGACTGTAGTGAGCAGGGGAGGGTCCCACCAAGGAAAGAGAAGGGCAAAAAACTAAGGAAGAATTAAAGGAGGGGGAAGATTGAGGTTTTTTAAATTAGATACTAGAAATGAGATTATCACTTGCCTGGTCTAGAAGACTTTTTTGACTTTGTCACCCCACCACCCTTTTTTGTTCTATCTTTCCTCATACTTACTTTCAGAGATAGCAAAGGCACTGCTGTGGATTTGGGTTCATGGTAACTAAAAACTCCTACAGCACCACCTACCTAAAGTGCTTGTATTCCTCAGTTCTGCAATATTTATTTTGAATGTGCCAAAGAACCTACCCAATTTGCCACTTTTAGCCTCATACATATCCTTATTTCAGGTTTTCCTTCCCCCTTTCTTCAGCATAAACAAGGATTATAATTGCCATGGAAAAGTGTAGCCATCTAGTCCTGTGCCTGAAGCCCAGTCCCAGGGCAGCCAGGGAGACCCAAGGCTGGTTAAAGACAGCAGCTATTTAAGAGCACATACAGCAACTGATTTCTCTGGCTGGACAGACAATTGTGGTTCTGGGATACTTGATATAGTCCAGAGAGACCAAGCTCAAATACCAGCTCTGACTGACCCTCTCAAAGCAGACAAGGCACTGGCTCTTAACTACAAGTCACACTGCTTTTCTTGCATAGAAGACAGTCAAACAGCAAGAAGGGTGGGGAAAACGTGGAGTGGAAATATAAAAGTAGGACCACAGGACAGAAGATGTTAACTGCATTTCTCATTTTCTGAGTACACAGTGTGACCAAAGTTTGAAAATGCCTACTCCTGTAAGCCTTTTAAAATTTAAATACTTGAGTGCATAGGAAAAGCATACAAGATAAGAATCAGAGACAAAGCATTTAACATCCCACACATGGTTACAAAGTTACAGCATTTTTCCCTTAAATAATCCATTTTACATTCCAAATTATTTCTGCACTGTGTAAAATATGCCTGCATATAAAGTTTACAGTGGCTTCTTTTGCAGAGATTAGACAAATATATACAAGACAAAAGATCTTTTTATTATAATGTCAAATGCAAAATTAGAGGTTGTAAAACACTTTAATTAAAAATAACAATTTTAAACTATGTGCAAAATTATGTAAAAAAGACTTTTTTGCTGTTTCAAAAGAATGAAAGATCAGACTGTGTAGGTTCAGGCTGAACTATTTTTGTACTAAGAGCAGCTTAATACCTTCTTTATCAAGCAGAAACCCTCAAAGACTTGCATGATTTCAGCACCTGTGCTCTCAGTGAAGGGCTCAGTGGTCTTTGTGCGCATGTGTGAAAACCACGCATGAACTTTAAAACAGTAGCAGATCCATCTGGTCACTCCAAGAGTTCTGGTGGTTTTTCCTCTTGAGCACAATTGGCTTGAGAAGTGCTAAAGCTGGAAACATAATCAAAATCTCCATCTAGGTTCACTGTGTTTGTTCAAAACATCAGAAAGGGTAGAGGAATCTGCATTAAAGAGTTGTGCAGGTCACTGAACACCATGATAAAAGCAAATATTAATTTCTTGATTTCCTGTATTTAAAATTTTTACAGATGGACCAAAAGCTTTAGTTTTCACCTTACACACACACAGTTTAAATGACATTTTCTACTAAAGTGAAGAATGCTTCACTAAGAGTATACCAGAATTTATTCACTATTACATGACCTTTTACCTTTGGAAGTGAAGCTTTACAATCAAATCCAACATGACAATGCCATTACTATCTCTCCGTGCCTGCTTTGGCCACTTCCACCTTCCTGTCTCTGGGCCAACACAGGTAGTATCTAAGCTGCAAACTGGCTGAAAACAGACAAACCCCATGAGTTTTTCCAACTGGATCAGCTTCCTTATCTAGTCACTGGATGACAACAATAAATTAATGAGAAGTGATGTAGCACAGTTTTGGCCAGAAGTCTACTAAAGCAGCTAATTATGGCTCCAACTGCCAATGCAGGGATGGGATCTAGCTTTATCAATCCAAAGGCCCCCTTGTTGGGCAATGAGCTGAGATGGTCACTTTTACACATGCAAAAGCAGCACAGTTGGAGCAGATGACAGTGAGGTGATGCTGCAGGTAAAGACTTTGATGAGAAGCAGTTTACATCCTGGCTAAGTTGTCTGTGTCAAAAGCAGAACAATTAGAAAACTGGACAGTTTTGTTGCTATTTTTCAGGGGGGAAGCTGAAAAAAGGAATAGAGGAAAGAAAGGGACATAAAAGAAATCTAATCACTTCTTTGACTATGTATTTTTTCAAAGACTAGAGCTTACAGAAGTATTTTTTGCAAATACATTTCTATAGCTTCCTCTGATACTACAACATGGTAAGTCACATGATCCATCAATACACTGCTCTGCAGTTCAACTTGCGTTTTTCTACACAAATGCTTTTTGGGTGACTTCACCCTTTGACTGTTCCTATATAGAAGATCGTGTAAACAAAACTTGAAAGGCTGAAGTGGCCTCATCAGAAATCTCACAAAAGAAAAAGCATAGCTACCATTATACAAACTACTTCATTGCTGCAATTGTATGTCAGTTTGAAGCTTAGACATTGGATTCTGTAGTCACCTAAGAAAGTGGCTCATTCTGTCCAACTAATACCTCGTCCTAGTGCATTGCTAGGAGAGTAACATCATCTCCACACTTGGCTCCACAGAGAAAACTGACTCTAAGAAGCTTTCTGCAGGCTCTCAGTACTGGTATTAAAGCTTGAAGTAGCATGCATTTGAAGCCCTGGAAAACATGCAAGGCAGCAGCCCGTAAGATGACTTTAAATTCTAGCTTTCATAGAGTTTTACATATTGCAGTGTGACATTCTGGACACAGCAAAGTGTAACCACCTTCTCAGGGCAGCAAATGACAATTTATATTAAGTATGGTGGTTATCTGAATAAAATACTATGATACCCTCAAGCCCTAGCTCCTGCGGTTTGTTATCCTTACCTTCACTAAGGAAGTCTAACTGCTGGGGCCTTTAAATGCAAATCCATGCTTTGGATATTGTCCCGGCCGCATCATTTGTGTGTACAAGTCCATCCTCTGCTGCATACTACAAACACAAGTTAAGATAGAAGCAATCAGAAGCCAAACTAGTGCAGAAGAGAGCCAGAAGATGGCTTTGCAACCTTAACCTTTCTTCAAGTGCTGGACAGATAAAGTTCAGGCTCAGAATTAGACATTCATAATGCTCCCACCACTGGCATTAAGAGCAGTTCAGCAACAGCAACAACACTGGGGTAATCAGCTTTCCCCAACAGCACAACATGTGGGTATACACAGGATCTTGTTGAAGGTCACCGTCTCTAGACTCTGGCAGGCCAAACTGACTGATCTCAAGAGAGTGTCCCTGGAGACAAACACCTCCTGCACAGCCACACATGCCCAAAGGCTCTAAAGGAAAAGTTAACAAGATCACTACTAAATAGATTTGCATAGACCACTTACCCCTAAAGTTGTTCTAATACTGAAGGATGTCACTGGCTTCTCCTACTTACTCTCTAATTTTATGAAAGTAAAAAAATAAAATTAAAAACTCAGTCCTCCAAGAACTCATACTTCTTGCTCAAAGCTACCTCAATAATTTTGCTTTATCTCCTGAACATGGCCTCAAGCACCTACCCATATCCATCACTATTTCAATGCTCTTCCTTAGACCTGGGATAACCTCTCCAAACCACACTAGAGAGGTAGCTCACAGACAACCACCACTTCTGTTCTCCCAGCTCAATCCTACAAAAATACCATGAGAAAATGTCTACTGGGCTCTCAGTCTTCCCTTTGTGTCCTTATATTGGTGTTTCAATCCTTAGCTAAGCTGGTATTCATGAAGACTAAATTTAGCCCACAGGCTACTGTCCCAAGATGCCTTGTGGAGGAGTCCTCCCTCCACATGAGTCCTACAGTTAGCCTATATTCCATCTCTCTAAATTAAAGCTCATCTTCTTGAGTGCCTCTGTAGGTTCTAAGTCCAGTGGGCACATTTGCCCCCAAGGATATGTTCTCACCAGTTTTCAGTCCTGCCCAGACTGAGTTCCCATTATTCACAAAGCCCTGAGTCATCTGTATGCAACGGAGTATGGAACAGAGTAGTTTCATCACAGCAGGTAACAAGTAAATCCAGCAGACAGGCCATTCCTGGACACAATATATGGATGTTTATAGCCTCCCTTCACAGGAACCTTTTCAAGGTGTTTTAGGAAGTAAACGAAATTGACTGAGGTTTAACACTGCTGCTTCTACAGGGAATAGCTGTCCATGTCTAAAAAGAGCTGCTTTTTCTTTTTCCATAGTAACTGCTTATAAAGCTTGTTTATCCCCACAACTGTGCTCCTAGGTACCTTTGTGACAACATCTTCACTGGTGGTTCCATTAGACAGCAGAGACAGTCTGGTGCCAAGGACAACACTCATAATAATTTTTATCAATTTTAAGCCTATTGTCAAAAAAAAAAACAGCTGAAGGAAGGTAAGAATTTATGCTGCAGAGTAGCATCTTCATACAAACTTATCACAACTCTTCCCACTAATCATTTCCTGCATGCCTTTTCTGTTACATTAGTAGTCATACTAATCCCTAAAAAACTACTACCACAGTCAATACACCTTTGTACTACTCAGATTCTCAAACATAATATCCAGGGGTCAGCTTATGACAATAATGAAGTTGAAAAGAAGTCTTCCGCCACCAGTGCACCATTCAGCTTCGGAACTTACACCCATCACATGCTGTCTCCATCCACTTCCTTAATGTAGCCACAGAATAAGGATATGAATCCAAGGCAGATATGCCCATCCAATTTGGATGCAAACTCCAGGCCCGTGTCTGCCAAATACATGTGGGGATGGAACTCCCCACATCTGTCAGCAAGGCAGTATATGCTTCCATTTACTTCTGTTTCATGGACTGTTTAGACACAGCATCTTTTGTGGTCAATGGCAACTGCCAGATATTAATGGTTAGCGCCACAAAGGGACAAGCTTGTCTTGTTTTAAAGCAGTATTAATGCCACAATAATTAATTTATTCAGGAGTAATGAAGAAAAAAATCTTTTCTTACACCCAAAATATTTAATCTGTACATGCTAGAAACTTTGATCATCTTTTTCATGTCTTTCATAGCTTTTCTCAAAGGCTAAGGGTGCTACCTGCTCCAACTCCCTAAGAGCAGACAACATATAGACTGTTCCCAGCCAATTCTGTTTTCCCAGTCTGAGGGGTGACAATCCCCCAGAGGAACAGCAGCAAGTGACTTAGAGTGGTCATGTCTCCAGATGGAAAAGTACTCAATAGAAGACACACGAAAATGTAGTGGAAAGTGTCCAGGCAGGCATACAAGACAAGTACTCCAGCCTATATTGTCTAATCAAACAAGCCTCAGGAACAAATACTTGCATGTTTTACATCAGGCCAGACAAAATTTCTAGCTGTTCTTAGTAGGTATATACCACTAGATAATGATGCAGTGCAAGAACTTAAACTATATCCATCTAGTTCCTGAAATCAAATATGATATGAGGCATTTCCCAATACAAACCTTTTTTCCTTATGAACTGATCCTTCTTGGATCTCATCAACATGTGGATTGGATTCTTTTCCAATCCATATATTCTAAGATTGTTGTATTCTCCCAAGAATCTCAAAATAAAACACAATTAAGTTTCAGAAATCAGTTTGGGATGCAAGAACAAGTTTTCACATGTTCTAAAGGTTGATGTTGGCATTCAAACAGCATTTATACACCTCAAGGGATCCCACATATTCATCACTAAAATATTATGTGGCAACATTAAGGTTCACTGTCTCTCCTGATTTCCTAACAAATTTTTTCATTATATATTTGCTTAACAGATACCAATATCCAGAAGGAAGCTGTGGCTTATATTACAAGTGGGTGTGAGTTGGGAGCAGTCAGCATACATAACCAAGCAGGTTTTCAGATCTCTGCAAAGTATCCTGCTGGTCCATCAAGAGAACCACAAACATACCCAGTACTATTTGCATGTAGGAACAAATATGTGCATAGACACCATCTAGAGGTTTCAGTTATCTCTGAAAGTTTTTTGTTTGTGAAATATATTAACTATTTTCTGCTTTGTGACAAATACTAACAAGAGATTTTAATCAAGCTACTATTATATAGTATATATATATAGTATATATAGCAGCTTCTATTAATTTCAGGACTAAGACTGCATGTTAGTCTTACTTCATATGCCTTACTCTAGTACTCAGAGGAGCACTCACAGTGAAAGAACTTGTCAGACTCATCCATTAGTATTTCAAGATTAAGTTATTGCCTCTCTTTTCTAGGTCTAGGAAGCTCAGCAGACCCAGAGCATCTCTGCAGCACCCCAAAGTGAGATGCCCTGACTAAAGCCAGCAGGAAGAACAGAAAAAGTAAAGGGTGCACATTACCAAGTAGCCTTCAGAAAAACTCAAAATTTGACAGATTATGCCAGATTTCAGAGAACAGCAAATCTTTTCAGAAACTGGTAGGAATTTTCAAATTACTCCTGGGCTGGTAAGGGACTATAATACATATGTATACACAAGCTTACACCATAATGGCTATAATGTTCACTACTGGAAAGCAGCCCATGAGGAAATGCAACTTCAATATAAAGCTTTTTTAGAAGTGGTTTGTACAAAAGTTAATAGTAAATTTTGTGGTATAATCACCAAAGTTGAAAGTTTTAACTTTGCTCACAAAAACTAACAAGACATGTTCTTTACACAGCCAGAATAATTTTCCTGTTCCAAGATGGCAATGTTTATCCACATTTAAAGAAAGAAAGGCTGTATAACTTGACAAATAGCAGAAGTAGGAGCAATAAACCATCAGGTCATCTGTTAAGCCAAGAGAAACATTTGGATCCCTATGACTATATAATCATGGAGGAATATCACAGCTGGTATTCTCAACAAGGAAGACTTTTTTATTATTATTATTAAAAAAAAAAAAAAGCAAAAAAAAAAAAAGCCTTCAGCTCTAAGAAGTCTTATTCCAAGATCAACCTAGCTCTATTCCTGGAAACACACAAAGCTCCTTCAATACAGATGCCTTCCCCACATTTAACCAGATAATCTGCTGCCCACTCTGCCTACTGAAATCAACTTCCCAGCTGGGTAAATTCATGGTAGCACGACAACAATAAGCAGGGGGAATGGATCCAGAAGCTCTGCCACAGAGGACTGCAATAGTCTGCCCTGGAACTTTCAACACACACCTGTAGAAGGCTGCTTCTGAGTAAAGTGAAGCATCCTGCAGTGTACCTTGGTGCCATGAACAACCTGAGATCATTGCAAATGTTTTAAAAAGCCACCTGCATGGATGACACACATGCCCTCAGGCACAATGGGCAGATCTCTCCCACCACTGAACTGTGTTGTAAATAGGCAAAAGGAAAAACTATATTCAAACTGATCTCTGCAGCAAGATTGCGCAATGTTGATGTAACAATTAATCCCTCATACAATTCCAAATGTTTTATTAGTTAGCAGAGAAACAGTCAGAAGATGACAGTAAGAGCTGCTACCTGAAAATCAAGTCACTGAGTCTATTAAGGAAACAAAAGGAAGACATCCCCACCAGTCTCCATGGCAGCATTTTGTATGGTGGGCTGATTAAAAACTTGGACACTGCTACCAGCAACAAGACTTTAACAGGCTTACCAGCTTTGAAGAAAGGTGGAGTTTGCTTAGTTTTTTAATTTAAATAATTTTACTATCCTGATATCCAGATAGCTGTTGATCGGAGCATTACTGTTCTGCTGTTTCCACATACCATGGCAGTTTTCCTAATTAAAACCTACAAATGAAGGGATAATGACAGCCTACGGAAGCACGCAACAATTAGTCTTCCCTGCTAATGCACTCCTCCCTCCAATGAAATACAGCAGTAGTTAAAGGCATCCCTGCTGTTCTTATCCTTGTCAAGCTACATTTATTTTCAAAGTGAATCATGAAGTGTCCCCCCCAAACAATCATTCTGGTGACAAATCTGTGACATTAGCTAAAGAGTTAAGGTTATATTGAAAAATTCATGATGGAGAGCAGCTCAACAAAACAAGGACAAGTAGAGAAGAGTCCCAGGTTCAGACACAATTTAAAACATTTGAACTCCATTTGCTGGACAGCAACTAAAAGCCACCAATAAACCTTTATATCCAGTGAGCCTATCACTGCAGATGTGATTTCATGTAACCCAAGCCAACATACTTAGCATAAAAATAATAATAAAAACAAAATCACATGAGTTTAATAGCTGTGGTCCAGAGTGTTGATGTGATGCTGTGAGTACAACTAAAAGAGGTTTTGTTTCTGGCTGCTGCTGTTCTCCATCTGTGACAGAGCTCCCAGGCTAAATACACATATGGTTGTTTCCTAACCCAGTTCTGTCAAGTGATGCTGGTTAGCCAGACAGAGATATGTAAACAAAGCTGTTGGCAGCAGCTCTGAATGGTATCGCCCACTTGTTCCTAGGTTTGCCAGTTTTAAACTCTCTGTAACTTAATTGTGCTTCAATAAGAATCTGAGCAATAATCAAGGTTAGAAAAGACTAACATGTTTCTCATGATAATTATGGAGAATCTGATTCATCACAGAATGAGACTTTTTTCTAACATTGATTATTGCTCAGACTGGTCATTTTACTTTTATACATACATACTTCTGCATGTATGCATACATAAATATTAATGCTATATGTATACTTCTACAAGGTTATTAGTGTATAATGAGAAAACCCATACCTTATCCAGAGCAGGAAGAGACATAAGCAGATGAGAATACCAAGACATTACCCTGTATTTCCTTGTGCAGCAAGTGTCAGAATCATACCTTTATCACACAAAAAGGCCTTTTAACTCAAACCACTTCAGTGGAGAGAAATGCACACACTGGCACAAAAGTGAGAACCCCAACTTAGCCACTATTAGACAGACACACTGGAAGACCCATGCTCTCAAGCAGTACCTGTATCTTTTGAGATGAGTCCCACAAAAGTGTGAACAGACAAGTTTACCTACCCACCTTGGTTCAAAGGCACAAGAATTTACTGTAGGACACAGATCACAAGAACACTCTTCCAGTTATTTTGAGTTCAAGGACTTCCTGAGCCAGGTGTGGTTTCTGTGTATTCACTAACCCACAGTGAATTTCCTGCCATGGAATTTATCCAGTTTGTTTGAACCCACACCAGGTTTCAGTTTCCATATCATGTTTTGGCTATGAGTCCTACAATTAAGAAGCTTCTCTTTCCACCATGCTATTTAATTTTTTTTTTTTTTTAAAAAGTTAAAAGTGTAAATGTACAGATTTTGACAGATACTTTTGAAGCTTTAAAGGCACTGCTTAAAAGTGATAAAAATGGCATTAGAACTCAATAAATACAATAAGATTCAATTTTGTTTAAAAACTGTTTACCCTGTAGCAATAGCTTTTAAGTTTGTTTGTGGTAAAAGTTTTTATAGGATGTGTTAGCAATTGCCAAGTAGTGCAGTTATCATTTCCAATGTACGTACAGCCCCTAGTACACCTAGGATTAGATAAAGGAAAACTCCTCCCTCCCAGAAATCCTATTGTTCTTTCTTAAAAGCTTGGGACTAGACAGAGAGCAAGACCACTGATTTGCTGTCAGAACATGTTGCCAGATATAATTACAAGCTGAACAGTGATATCAAAGACTGTCAGATCCCGAATAACTTGCTCGCCCTCCCTTTCATTGGGAGTTCACTAAAGCTATTTTAATAGCTTAGAAGGCATCCATTTCTTTTCACCACTGATTTCATCACCAAAGTCTTAAGAGCATTAAGGCAAGTCTGAGAATTTCAGGATTTCTGATAGGTACTAAAGACCAAACCAGTATCTCCCTCCTACCCACCTTTTAAATTGATCACTGTGTGGAAAAGGGAGTTGGACTATAATAAAGCAACTTGACCTTGCAAAACAAGTTGTAGAAGCTTTGGCAACAGCTCAAAGAAATTTGCCTTATTTCTATAAATATTCAGCAGTAAGATTTATGAAGCACTGTCTGATCATTACCTACCAGCTCTATATTGCTTTTCCTGGACATGCTTTTAAATGGAACACTTAGTACAGAGGACACCCCATTCTTTCCTGCTGTACATACCTAATTTTTGAATTAAACTACAGAACCAGAAAGCTATATTTAAGAGAGTTCTGATTGCTACCTCAAATGGATCCAATTATTTTTTGGATTCTCGGACAAAGCACAGAAACTTGCCTCAAAAGCAGTAAGAATTAAAAAAACAAAAACAGAACAAAAAACAAACAAGCCCAAAACATCAGCTACAAAATCACTACATTGTCTGGAGTATATACAAATTGTCTGTAGATCAAAGATTTACTCTGGATGGAAAAGCAATACCTAAACACCAAATCTCACAACAAAGTAAAAAGCCAACTTGACTCCAGATTTTTTCCTTATTTTCTTTAAAAGGGCAGTATTTCTAATTGGCAGAGAAGCTGTGCAATAATGTTTTCCTAAAAACAGTGAGAGCAACTGCCAGTTAGACAAGAATATAAAAAGGATATTTTGGGACTTGAGATGGATCAGTCTGTGACCAACATACATTCCCACAGCCCAAGCAGCCAGTGATGGGACTCATATCCCATCTCTCTCATTCAGTGAGAAATCACTAGGGCCTGACATTTAGCCTGCAGTGGCCAGTCTATACTTAGCTTAAGAAGTAAAACATGTCAGTAACCACAGATTATTACTGCTACTATGTTTTCATGAAATATAGGACTGTTATTAAGAACCTTGTTTTATATTGCCAGTGCAAGTTTGGAATTTTATTTTTCTTAATCTTACATTAACAAGGCTGAGTTTGGTAATATTATCATAATCATAAAACAGATATTGAAGCCATTATAGAAAATAACTCATGAGTGAAGGAAACACTTTAATAAAAAACCACAACAGTCATTTCACAGACATATAGGTAAAGTAATAAGAAAACCTTTGTTATCTTACAGGTATTGAAAAGCTCATATTGCTTAACAACTTCCTAAGTAGCTATTTGGTCCCTGCTGCAGAAATAAACTTGAATTGTTTAGCAGATTTCCTAACAGATGAGAAATGGTTTATGGCTTAAAGGGAACATGGTTCCTTCCAGGGCCTCATGACTGCAGAGGGCAACAGGTATCCAGGGATTTTGTTCTCTAGCAGATAGCTAATATATCCAGAAGAACCAAAAGCCCTTTGTGAGAGGTGTTTATGAGGACAGGAGGAATATATGCCTCTATATGATTTACATATGCATTCATTACAATACCTATACATAGAAGTAAACAGTTTTCATCATAACGGTGAAAAGTTACTTTGTTACAAAAACAAAGTGGCAGTATTTCAAAAGTTAAGGCTATACATTCTAAGGAGGGGCCAAGGGCTTCTTTATGGACATGGGAACGAGTACTGCACACATCAATTCCCACTGAGGGCATAATAGAGCAAACTAATAAGTTTAAGAGGAGTGTTAGGTGAAACAAAAACAATAAAAAATAACCCACTTAAATGTGTGTCCTAGGTTAAAAAAAAACCAAAACAAAAACCAAAACACACTAACCAACCCCCCTGCCCCCCAAACACTGCTACCTGCAATACTCTAAAACTTGGAAAATTCCTAGTTATCCTGAATTTTTCTTTCCCTGAACAAGATACCGAACAAGCTGTTCTTGGTATCACAAGTCCTTAGCAGAGCAGACAATGTTCTTTTGTGAGCTTTGTGCATTTGCTGGAGACAATTAAAAAAGAAAAAGACTTCTTTGTTGCTGCTTGGGTTCTCCTCTGCTTTACCTGGGGTAATATGCTGTGTAGTTCATGAAGAGCTGAGCCCCAGCAGGGTAGTAGGCTGTGGAGGGCTGGAGTGTTCGTGGGTTCAGAAGCATGGATGGCTGATACAGAGCAGCTTCTGTTGGCACAACTGCAGCAGGAGCTGGGAACGAGTAGGTAGGGGGTGAAAGGCCTACAGGAAGCAAATGGAAAATAGGTTAGGACCTCTGAAATTCCAGAGCTAATGAAGACCATACATACACAACTCCACAGTATACATCAAGACCCTTCACAATCTTCTTATCCTTGTTCACCACAGAAAATAAACAGAAGCCACCAATGTGAGTGTGACTACAAAGTGTTGCACCCCGCCTCCAGTCAACAGTAAAGTCAAAAGTATACAAAAAGCCACCTCTTGCTCTGGGAAGAGGGTCTCTTTCTGATATATAGGTCAGCTTTGCTTGTCTAGGCTCAGATTTTAATGAAGTCTGCATTCAAGAACTATGAGACTTCTCCATGGTAAGAAGAAAACTTCCTTGATAAAGATCTATTTAATATTCAACAAAAGAGAGAAGACTTTCATCCTGGTATTGCTTATCCCTTAATTAAACAACAGCAGAGTGAGGAAAGTCATGGCTTTGCAGCCTGAAGTGTTAACACTGAATTTAAAAAAAGAACAAACCAAAAGTGCCCTTTGTGCTATCTTGATAGATGTTAGGCCCTAAATGAATTTTCACTCATGGGAGTTCACCCTCCTCCTTTGCCATTCTCTTCCTTTACTTTCCTCTTCTCCTCCCCACTGCCAAAGAAGTGAACATAAAGCTTTATCTAAAGTAAGCCTTTAATTTTGCTATTCAGAGCTACAGCCAGCATGACTGTAAGTGCTAAAAGGCCCTATTTGAGGAATACATCAGAGGCCATTTGTAACTGGAAATGGGAACACTGACACCTGTGTGTTTCCAAAGTTTGTGACTCTGCCCAAGAACCTATCCTAGAAACTCTCAGAAGGTTCCAACCCATCTGAAATAGCAATCACACAAGATTATCTACTGCTGACCCCTGCTCAAGACACTTTCATTGAAAAACTCTCCCAAGGATTAGCTGAAGGTCTACTTGCACTCAAAAGAAACCACTCCCAGGTGATATGCTGTTGTACTGGCAGCTCCAAATATCATGTAGAGGATATTTCTTAAAAAGCCCACCACCAAAAAAAAACCAAAAAACACACTTGCATAGAGTCACACAGAAAAAGCTACTACTTAACTACCTTGCCATTTATGATTTTGGAAGCAAAGTATTATTTTTCCCATAGGCTCAGATTTATGTGGCACAGATGCTTACTAAGTTAGCCCTCAAGCTCTTAAAGCATTTCCTCCAAAAGTTTGTGCAGAAGTCAGTGTCCATCCTAGTAGCTCTGAGAATCAAAATTTAAAAGGAAATACAGATTCTGCAATTCTGAGGCAGAAGCCATGTGTGTTTCACTCCCACAAAGCCAACCTCCATTCCATATGAAGAACAAAAAGTAAAGGAAGAATTCAGTCAGTCGTGGTTCAAAAGAACATGTGATTAAGTCTCAAAGGGGAGAATTACTTATGGCTTCTCAAATTAAGTTTTGGAAGTGAAAAGGGAAGATCTTTTGCTTGACATGTTCATCATGATGAAAAAATATAAGTACAGAACAGTTTAAATACAAAACAGTTCTTTAAGGTCTAGGCAGGGCTTAGAAATTACTTTTCAGAATCATCACTCGCCCCAACCAATTAAAGTTTCAGGGAGGGAAGGGAAATTTGCCATTAGAAAAGCAAAAGCAGTTCTTCAAACTAAATAATTCACAACCAAAGGGAAAAATAATGATTGCAAGCTGGTGATGATTGAAGACTAAAGACCTTATTTTAACCCCTCCATCTGACAATGCTTTCCAAGAACCAGGATCAGAGTCAGCAAGGCAGCTCCAATACCTACCCATACACAGTGTAGACCGTAGTGGCAAGACCCAAGCAAAACTTACATGGTAACTTACATGGTGGCGGGGACAAGCCATTTCGATTTAAAGTGCCCCCCATTAATACAAAGTTCATCTCTTCAGCAGAACATTGAAAGACTTCAACATATCTGTCCTTCATGGTCTTCTTATGACATTTCTGTGCAGCCAGGAAAGCTCGATCTGCAGATTTCATCTGAATGAAAGCATCTCCCGATGGACGCCCCTACAAACAAGGCAGACAAAAAAGAAATGTTTCTGTAGATTCCATGAAGAAGCAGCATAGCAATAATTTGTGCTGTGATAAGCAGTCTCTTCAGTCATAAATACATTCATCTCCAAAGTCAAGTGCAGTCAGTCATCCTGAGCACTCATCAGCATGTTTAAGCTCTCCTCTCCAATGTTCTTCTTACTTGTGATAACTTGATTGTATTTATTCACCTGTTTTGATTAAGCTGCATTGTAACTCGTTACTTACATATCTAAAAAAAAAAGTGACACCTATGGGAGAGGACTGTAATTCAGGAGTACCTTGGTGCTTTGAGACCTGCTCTTACAAATTTATTACAAATGCAGAATTAGAAGATCTAGGCCCCATTTATTACCTGTGATTTTTAAAATTCAAGGATAAAAATCCAGTCAAGTACTTATTGCTAAATAATTTGTTTTAAATTTTATTTTCTGAAGACCAACATGGGCTGTGATGTTTTAGTAGAGTACTAACTAGCCTAACATTTGGTATGAGCTTGAAGAAAAAAAACAACACTGACATTTTTGTATCTGTAAACGAGTGGGATACATCACTGGGAGGAGTTATTTTAGCCACATGCAGCTGCTGATTTGAAGTAACCAAAACTAGAGAGAGATCTGACATCAGCTCTAACTCAAGTTCTGGGCCAGCTCCTCTCATTTTGGAGGAGACAACTTTATCAGCATCCTTTACACAGTTGTTCATGATTAGAGGGTTGAAACCTGGGAACATGGAGAAAGATAAAAATCTAGTAGTCAGGCAAATGCAGTATTTGGGGAGAAAAAAAAAGCCTGATCGTTTTATGCAGGGCAAGGGTGGCAGACATCCCTTAGGGTTATATGCACACACCAACTTCTTCATCCAGGTTCCTTCTTTAGTGCTGTCAAAGGCTGACATTACTGTAAATCATTATATGTGCTTTAATATCTGCACTTTTCTTAGTCTCTCCCAGCACTGCACATTACCTACAGTTTTTTAGCTTTGTCTAGGTCAAGTCTCCACAAAAACAGGCATGTCTTTAGATAGACAAGTACTGAAATAACTACAGTCCCTTCTCCATCCTCACATTCCTGAAACACAGAAGTCCTACTTTGGGACCAGGAAGTATTTTTTTAGTTTTGGTTGACATTAAGCCTAAGTTAAATAGTTTTAGAACCATCATTTTTATACAGCAATAATCAGTTTGTTCCGTTGAACCACTCAGAACACCTCCATAGAGTTTAAGGACTCCTCCCCCCTGAAGTCACAAGAATAGAAAGATAAAGATCACAAGAATGCACAATCCTTTGTCTAAAAGATTTTGGTAGAAACTGCTTCCAGAAAACAATGGCAAAGATGTGACAGGTTATACACATCAATGAGCTGTTAATCTTGGTGCTTAGCTGTGACTGTTTAAAGAAAGCAACAACACAAGAAACCCAAAGCTTCAGTTTCTGACTTTTGACATAGGAATTCCTGCCTCTAGAAGGCTGCAGTCACATTTATCCTCAAATATACTCACAGCACATTGTTCAGCAAGGCAGGCACAAACCACTCCTCTGAGAGCTAACACTGCCCACACTTGTGTTTTGATGGCACTCCTCACCAGGTACAAGAGGAATCATGGATGCTGTTGAGTAAGACTCCAGTTCAAGCCTCCTACAGGTCAGGATCATGGCTGCTCTTCTGGGAGCACTATTCCCTCCAAGACTACGGCTCAGCTTTCAGCACGTGGATCTCAGTGAAAGAAACCACTCTACAGCAAATGTATCCACTGGCACAGCAGGGTTCAGGTCATCTATTGGCAGTACACTTTTAGAAGAGAGCTGGAGGCCCATTAATACCATTACTGCTAATCCCAAAGGTGCTTCCCTATGAATATCACCATTAGGACTGTATTCATATATACAAACATTTAGCAGAGTGGCTAGAAACATGTTGCCTACCAACCTGGTGATTTAATACCATGTGAACTCCATGGGTCCGAATATCTGTAGAAAACTCTCCCAGGAACTCCAGAATGTCCTCTATAGTAGCAGCATAGGGAAGACCACGCAAACGTATGCAGTCTCTGATGTTAGTGGGAGGCACAAATTGTTGAGGTAATACTGGAAGAACTGGAGGTGTTGGGAGAGGAATGAGAGGTGTGGAAGAGTACCTGTTCAGCACCTGTGCAAAACAAAAACAGATAACAGAAGCCTCCTTATTCCTTCTTCAGTTTAGGAGTTAATGTAACCCCAATGACAGCTGTTTTCACTCTAGGCAGTATCTTAAGAAACAAGTGAGCTAGATACAAATATTAGCTGTAAAGCATTTGAATTCCAAGCACTGTGTTGTGGTTTAAGCTCAGAATCTAGCACACTTCTGTAGTCATTCTACAGTAAATAGTCATGCTATTGTTTTACAAAAATTTGGGTCATTTTCTTCTTGAAAAACGGTTGTGTTTTGGGAAATTTACTTGAACAGCTAATGCAAGTCTCAATAGAGATCTCAGAACCTGTAATGAGACTTGTATATCTACATTACTTTTACTGTGAAACTATCCTAAAACATTTCACCATCTACAAAGTCATGATGGCACTTCTATCCAAAAATATCTCCTCTGCAAAACTTTAGGAGAGTTTGGGAACTAGAAGCACATTTCACTATCACACATCCCTAACTGTGCCTGCCAGAGTCCATTCAAGAAACATTAGGAGCATTACCGAGTCACAGTACCTGCAACACACTTGGAGATTTGTTAATAATTTTAACAGCAAAATCTGTCTGGTGAAAAGTTCCCTGAATATTCAATTGCTACTCCTGAACTCTCTCTGAGCAAGAATAAGATTTATTTACATTTATACAGCTATCAGAAGGTTTTACTAAACAAAGAAACATATGAGAGTACTTGAGAAAAATGCAATGACGAGTGAGCACTGTGGCTCTGCCTTCTCATCTCTAATGTCACCTTTTAAACAAGGCACTTCAATCTCTATATATTGGAGAGAACATAAATTTGCATCATTTCTTGGGTATAATGACATGGCTACAATCTGCATCATAGATGATACCTTTTTGAATAATGTCCAGAAGTTACTTATGCCAACTAAAGCTCTGAAAATCTTTTTTTGGAGACATAAAACAGTCCACTCAGCTCTTTCCTTTCTCTGACAGCTTAGCTGCAATTAATGGTCCACCAAGCCCAGTTAAGCCAGACTCCTCAGCTTCAAAGTCCTGCCACTCTCTGCTTGGTAGCCTGTGCTTGCAGAAGATGCCAGAGATCTGCCCTTAAAGACAATTTGTAGAATTCTTCAGATACATTACACTGGAGAGGACAACTAAAAAAAAAAGCTTTGCTTTTTTGTGTCAATGACTCAAGACAAATCTTTTAGCTCAAGATTTGTTGCTAAACACTCCTTCTTAATAGACTGTCATTGGACTTATTCTGAATTTGACTATGTAGTATAAAGCACTAGACCCACATCCACATTTTACAAAGCTACTGAAATCCAAAACCCCAAAGATTTGTGTATGATTGAGAACATCCCTATACCACAAGGTTTAACATTTCAAGAGAGCAGTCTTGCAGAAATTCAGACAATACTCATTCCAACAAGAGTCAAGAGTGAGAAAAGGTAAAAGAAGATTTCAAGTCGACGCCAAGCATTATTTGCTTCCTCTACTGCCAGCATAGAAGTTTGGACTACAAAAAGCCAATGTTTGAGAGGTTTCCACCTACCTGCTGAACTTCTGCTGCAGTGCTACGGAAGAGTTCAATGTACCTTTTCCCCAGCAAATCCTTGTGCTTTTTCAGTGCATTTTGTGCATATTCCTCACAAGCAAACAAGACAAAGGCATCCCCTGTTGGCCTGCTGTCAGGGTAAGTAACAAACAGGACTCCCTCCTTTCCTCCTGTTACAGGGCAGTGCTGGCCAAAGAAAGTCAGCACTTCTTCTGTTGTTACATTGAAAGGAAGACCTCGCATCCTGACAATCACTTGGTTTTCTTTCGACAAAAACTGTGCAACCTCATTGGAAGTACCTTTAACAAGAAAAAGTACAGAAGAACCTCAGTCTAGGCAACCATGTAGAATCATGAGCATAGCTACATCCTCTCAACAGGCGGTTTTTGAGCAGGTGGAACAGTTTTCACCTCTAAAGTCAGGAAAGATGACCCTCAGATAAACTAGATATATTGTATAGGACACCTCCCATTAAAGTACAGTAATTTAGTCCATCATTTAGAGGAAATTAATCTTTATTCAAAGGAAAAATAGGAAATACTTGCAACGTTCAAAGCCAAAGGAAAGCACAATCTGTCAATCTCTTGTGTGAGCAGGACCTGTGCTACTGTGCCCCTAGCCTAACTTTGGAATATGTCTGGCATGTTCTGAAGCCATAATATAGGGCAACCAAGTACCCAGGTCATTGTGCTGGAAAAAGAAAGCTGGAAGAGCATGTTGAAAACAACTCGGGGATTTCATCCTATCCTAACAGAACTGTCAAAGTCTGCCAATTCTACTTTCAGTACCCTTAGAAGACAAGTGATGCTAATAACACTACCTTATTCAAAGGTACCTGCTAATCAAACTAGTATCTACTAGTATCTAGCAATCAAACACAGTCCTTTCACTTGCAGCTCTCTTATGTTCTACCAGATATGCACCATTATTCACAAATGCCACAGTGCAATGTCTTTAGTTTGAATGGCGTAACTACTACACCAAACTTATCAGTTAGCTATGTAGTTAACAGATCAACAGCCTCTCCCACTCTGAAGCCTCAACCTCAGATATCCAGTTAGTGACTTACAAACCTCAGCCCAAATCTCTGTTAGGAAGATATGAGGACCTTAAAGTAATATTGCAGATAAAACAGCTTATTGGTTCTTAATTCAAATTTTGTATGCTTGCAGACAAAAAGGGGAGGAAAAGAGACCAAGAAAGAGTTTGAAGAGCAAATTGTGCAGCCTTTCAATTATCAGCAAATATTTCAAGATTCCCCTTAAATAAGCATTTCCCCTAAATCCTCCCCATTAAGTTTGAGGCAAAGGTTTGAAGAAAATCAGTTCCATATATCCCTTGTATTTACACTATGATATCTGTTTGTTTTTATGCAAGCCTCCACAGCAACAGCAGTTACATTGTTTCAAATAACTACTCTGGTTTAATTTCTTTTAAATAACATTTAGATTCCCATTATCATGAAGGTGACCTAGCAAATTAAGTTCATATAAAAGATCATTTTGCCCAATCAAATCCTGATTGACAGGCCACTTGAAAATGGCAAGAATGTGGAAGGGAGGCAGACGGATAAATCATGGATCATCTTGGACTGCTGCAAGCAGAATACATAGTAATCAATACACCAGCCAACTACTTGTTCAAAGGCAGAAAAAAGGGCCACATTTACCAGGAACAGTTTGCAGCCAAAAGTTGGAGATGCTGATGGAACAAACCATCCCTTTCCACCCCCTAAAAATTACCTCCTGCAATTTTAAGGAAGTCTTCACCTGTTGCCTTGTATACCTAAAGGAAAAAAAAAAGGAACACGTGATAGGCATGTAATACGCATTCCTTTTGAGAAGAGGATTTCAAAGGCCATCATGTCACCCACCTCTATGTATCGGTTCCCCATGTGATGCTTGTGCCTTTGTAGTGCTAGATCTCTATGCTCTTCACTTACGAACCTCACAAGAGCCTCCCCATTCCTCCTACCTTGGGCATTGAGACAGAGTGCAGCACCCCCTCTGCAAAATTTAAATCAAGAGATGAAACACCATGACCTATGCAGCTGAAAAGCTACAAATGTGCAAGTAAATTATTAGCTACTAACTTGGCAATATTTAGACCTTTGAAGAATCTTGCTATGTCCTGGTCAGATGACTGCCATGGCAATCCTCTTGCTCGGATAACAGCATTGTTGTCCACAAGTTCCATCTTGCTGCTGCAGGCACAGAAAGAAGTAGTAACGCAGAGACATCTGCCTCTGGTATCTGCCACACACCAGCCTGTCCACTTGTTGTTTGTACTCTGGGAACAGGCTTCTGTCCCTGCTCTGTGTCTACTGGATGGCAGTGCCAAGGCAGTGAGGCCCAAGTGCCACAAAAGCCACTGTACAAATCTCTCCAAAGGAAAGTTTGCTTTATTAAGTTACCCCTTTCCAAGTTCCCCTTTTCTGGCTTTACCACATTTGCTCTTTGAGCTGTCATCTGTTTAATCATGTTTCCAATCTACTTCCCTCTCCTGACATCATTTGTGCTTCTCCGTTATCTGAAGAGGGTTACTGGTATAAAAATCAAGTACTTGCTGTTCTAATCTAGCTAGGTAGAAATTGAAGCAGAACAATTACATGTAACCGAGATTAGTGCATATTATTTCTACTGTGACAGTGTATAAGAACCTGTCACAAGCCAAGACAAATCTGTTCAGGGCTGTACTCAGCACACACAGGACTCTGGCCTGAAGAGTTCAGCCTTCACATTGCTGGTTCAGGCCATCACTGTACTACTAAAGATTAATATAGCTAAAGGCTACATTGGCTGCTTAGCATGGGAATAGCTTAGCCACAGAAAGCCAGGTTTAATTGGTCATTACTGCAGTCTCTTTGTTCTCTTACTTCTTGAAAGTGTCAAGTACAACAAAACGATCACAGCTACCCAAGCCTGCCTTTCTGGCTATCACAGGAACAGCTTTTTTGCAGGGAAGAGCTTAAGTGATTAGAGTAGATGAAGTGTTGTTCAGTAGCAGAGGACTCCCTCATACAAAAGGGCTGTGGTATGCCTGGAGGGTCATGTTTCTCACTCACATTTTAATTTCTCAGGTGGCCTTTCTGTAGCTGTCTGTCTCAAACTGTTCCCCCTTGCCTCCTAGTTCTGTACTTTCTCATTATCTCAAATAAAATGTGAATCTCACACTTCATCCCAGAATTTTGTTAGCAAAAAGGAAAAAGCTTAGAACAAGGCTGAACATAGCCCCTGAGCTAATCTCTCTGGATACTTTCTGCCAGTGTTGCATTTTTCTTACTATTTTTAACTCAAATGTATAAGCATCATCTACCATTATGACAGATCCTTAATATGAAAGAGGGAAGTGTTTGTGCAAGATGGGAATATAAATAAGGTCAGTTTAACACCAGTATCTTGTGGTATTGCAGAGAAATCAGAAAACCACTGAGAAAAGTCTGTATTTACAAATAGAAAAAAATGCAGTTACGTTAAAAAAACCAAAAAACAACCACACAAGCAACAAAGCAGGCATCAAAAGCGGACAAAGCTTTACGTTTAAAACATATTTGGGAATAAGAATCACTGTACTTTAAAGAACTGAGTGATAGCATAGTATTTCTGGCACAGTATCTCTATGAAAGTGTTGCTTCCCCATTAAAAAAAAAAAATTATGTACATGCAGTACCTGTGTAGTAAATTGCAGAAAGAGTGTAAGAGTTTGTAACTATAAGGGGTTATTTCTGAAACACTGCTTACATTCTTTGTTAATAGCACAACACACTTAGCATCCATTATAAGCACTTACAAGCAGAACACAGAATTCTCAGCAGCTAACAGGCAACACTGAAGCCTAACAAGAAAACAGGCTTGCATCTGATCATAAATTGTCTGTTCCCTTTCCCACTGGAAGGATCTAATCAATTCCCATAGCAGTGGGAAGGTAAATAAATATAATGGTAACAGCTACTGGCAAATTAGAAAGAGAGGACCACAGCTGATCTAAACAATAACTTTAAACAAAAAGTGGTGGGGTTGAAACATGTGCAATAAGAAGAGGGAGGAAGTACTTACCAAGGCCCACTTTCAAATTTGTAGTTCACCCTTTCTGGATCTGAAAATCTGTGATCTATGAAATACAACGCAAGTTATTTCCTATTTTGTCATCATACAGGACAAGCAGCAAAACCAAAGAAGGAACAAAGAAAACTCATCACAATCACTTACTGTATGGTTCAGATATTAATGTTAAAATAATATGCCCCATATCTTCAACTTGAGAGGCTCCATAGGGAAATGCTGAACTGCTCTTGTCAAGATTTAAATCTTTATGCTGGAGTTAAGTCAATTATCACCAAACATATTTCTAATTGGTTTCCTGCTAGAGCAACACACTTCCATGTTGTCCTTGCATGTTGCTTCCCAGGTAAAGGTTTAATCCATCTTCCTGCTGGGATACATGAGCTGCTCTGCCTTGGCCTCTAGTTACTGCCATGTCCAGGAGTGTAAGGTCACTCCAGAAAGTGTCTGGGGACACGAGACCCCATCATAGGGGCATGTATTTAATATGTCTATGAAATATGTATGTTTGACAGATACACCTCTGTATGTAGAGGTGGAGAGACTGCAGCCCTGTCCTCTTTAATTAACATCCTCTTTAATCTTCAGGAAAAGATTTAGGGCAGAAGAAGAAGCAAACAATCAGCTAAAAGCTCCAGAAATGGAGGGATATACTTTTTGACTAAGTAAATTCCAAAACAGAATAAGTATCTTACCACTTCAATAAAATTAATAAACAACATCTTGTCTAAACCTTGCCTATTATAAGTCATAGCCCAGGTTTTGGGCTGTTGCACAGAAGCATTTTGAGAACCCAGTTAGAATCCACCACTCATGTGTTTTGTCAAGAGGCAAAATAGAACCCCACAATCCACAGCTTTAGTCTGAAGGATTTTGGAAGTGACTGTAATAAAGAACAGGAAGCATCCTGTCATAGGAAGGCCATAGAAAGACCAAAAAACACCCCCACGTTCATAAAGTGAGTCTGATTTAAGTTGCATATACCATCTTTTTTCAGACAACTGTAAAGAGTTTATTTACTATGGTATCTCCTGCTTTCCATCATATTTGCCCCTCTCCAACACCAGGCTGACAGGACTGTAAGATTACTTGCAATTCTACTCCATTATCTATGAAGCAAATTTTTAAACAGGTTTTTTCCACTCTTTCTTTGAGGACTGGAGGGTAAAAAAATACAATCAAGAACAGAAAAAAAAATAAATAAGGAAATCTGGAAATAAGTGTTGCACTTTTGACTTGCTGTATCAGTTTGCATGAAGACTTCAGAGCAAAAATGAGAGTTTCTCAAACAAGACCCATTCTGACATGGAGATACAGTAATGCAACACATTGAAAACAGCCAAGTGCACCGATTATTTGCCTACATGCCCCCCAGACTACATTAAACACATTTCAAATGCTCCAGAGCCTGCCATTATGATGTTCAAAGGTTGCTTCAATAGTCCAAGATAGCTTCCTTTTTCAAGAGGAAAACTGCTTTCTCCACCTAGAGCTAAGGAACAATTGAGTTGTCAGATGCCTACATAAAGTGCAGGGAACAGAACAGTTTCTGTTAGAAACAAACAGCTCATACCAGCTTTGTTGTATCATCTCATCAAGAGATGAGCCAGGACAAACTTCTTTGTGAGATAGTCTTCCCTATTATTCATAGGATGACTGCAAGTCAGTTCTACAAAACAGATTTTTAAAAAATTGTTTAACAGTTGTGTTGTTGCAAGATGAAAAATAACTTGAACTGAATTAATGCATTCCTCTTCCACAGCAAGGAAAGGAAAGCTGCTGTGCCAACAAAATACACTTCAGGCTAATTTGATTTTGAAGCTTTGTTGGTTTTAAGTGTGCACTGGAATGTGAGAGGATGATGCTTGGTGTTAGAAGAACATTTGAAGCTTAAGTGAATTATCTTAGCTTAAAAACCAGAATACTTAAACCAGCGACTCCTCCCCTCCAACTGCTTGACTAGGAATAGCTTACTAGTCATTGCCTTTACCCTCTGCCCTCCTAGTACCTTCTTTGGGGTAAAGTACTGCAAATATTAAATAGTTTTCTTAAACAAGCCAAAAATCCTGAGCAACCCCAAAGCATGGTTTAAGAGATTACGACTATGACAACAAAAAATTTCTTCATTGAGGTCTCTTTCTAAGCTTTAAACAAACTCAAGCTCACCTCTCCCACTGCCCCCCAGAAGTGGGGGTTGGAAAGAAAAATAACTCACTGACTCTGACAGAAAGCGTGTCTAAGCAGCACCACACAGATATTTCTGGGCACTTTGTGTATCAGAGCAGAGTAGTGTTTCTCCTCCCTCTCTCGCCACTGATCCCCCTGTAGCACCTAACAGCTCCACACGGGGCTTGTGCAGAGCTTCTGCTGTTCATACAGGGAACCAGAAGCTGCTGATGGTGCATGTGTTAGAACCCTGGTCTTGCCGGACCAAGTTTTATGAAGATTTTGGAAATGTGTTTCCTCTGTCAAAAGTCAAGAGAAACTGGGCAGGAGTTGCAATAGCTATTCCATCAGGGGACATGCATACACATGTGCTTGGCTGTTAGACTGTGCTGTCAGTGCTTGGCTGTTAGACTGTGCTGTCAGAACAGAAAAGACATTTCAATATTTCCTTTGTGCTGAGCCAAAGATCCCTAGAAGTGATCAGCATTCAGAGAGGGGAATGCAGCAGTGTGGAATGGGCAGGAATTTGAAAAGAGGCCGTCACACAAGGAAAACAAACAGGACCCCACCCCACAATAATTTTCTTCGTGAAATTGTTTTCTGAGGACACTGATCTATGGGAGAATTAGTTCCTGAAAATGCTCTAGCGTCAACAGAAGCTGGTACCAGTTGTCAGACACAGGGAGTCAGTTGTGCCAAACTCTAGAGAAATATAAACACAGTGGAGGGAAGGAAGAAAGTTATCAACATTATTGCAGGCATAACCTCACACCTTCACCTCTGATTAGTTAGAAGCACAGCTTTTAGGCAAGATTGGAAAAGAAAATTGATAGTTTTCTGCATATTTAAAGAGCATGTTAAGTGAAAATTTGTGTTCTAATAAACAAGACTGACTACACAGAGGTAGACACCTATGGGCAGAAGCACTAAAAATTATAGTACTTGGGGAAAAAATATAAATGAAATAGTCTATAAACCCCATCCCTTGCTCTGTGAAATGATAGGAGACCACACATGTGTCTCTGTACGCTTATTTTTAAAGTATGCCTCTCCTGGGAAATTGGAGAAAGACAATCACAGGGGATAATCCAAGTTCACATTTAAAAGAAGTGTTAGAAACCAAACATGGCTGTCCAGAGCTAATATATGCAATAGCATCCGCATGCATATTCTTAATGAAGAAACAAGCAAAAGACAGTCCCAAATAAGGCAGGATGGGAAACAAGGAACTACTTTATCTTGGTGTGCAGCTGCAGTATCACCTCCTGCAACACTGAACAAGTTAAAGTGAGCAGGAAGGAAAGGCATATTCTGTATTAGGGTGGCCTCTAACATGGAAGAAATTTCTAAACCATTTCCTCAGATGCATCACCACAGCTTCATTCACTGCCAGTGTCCTCCTCCAAGACTTCTTCCCACTGTCTGTTCCATTTCTCTCAACTCCTTTCTCATTGAACAACTAACTTAACCGGAGATGACATGAAACAGCATTGCAATTGTGCTCTGCATTGATCCTTTCGCCTTTGCTCTGTTTCTTATTTAAGTCTGTTTAGACAGAAGATTACATCTTTCTAAATAATGCTTTACATAAAGGTAATATAATATGACCCATTTCCTGAGTACTATCACAGGAAATACAAATAACAATATCCAAGATTCTCAGCTAATACCCAGTTATGGGCTTTCATTGCCAGAGATAAGCACTATTGGTTATAATTGTGCTCCACATTATTGTTTCCAAGACACTCGGGCAAAAACACAAAAACAAACCAAACAATAAAACCCCAACAAACCAAGTTTCAGTACTACAATATCCAGCACATTAAACAAGCTGTTCTGGAGTGCCCCTGAGTTTCTACTGACAACACTGGAACTCCTAGGAAGAAGTTATCCTCACACATCCAGTTTAGAAGCGAGTGGAGCAAACCAAGCACTGGAGGAAGCAAGATCTATTTGCCATTTAATGGCTTCTGCACACCCAATCTTGAGGCAAATGATGAGTCTTCTGCAAAACTAATAGGAATAGTCATGCAAGCTTTATTCACTCCACCCTGAAGGCACTCACAGGGTGAAAACTGGCTCAGCAAGCTTTGCAAATCAAGAAGTGTAGCAAGTATGGGAGGTACAGAGGGTGCAAGAACAGCCCTACTCCTTTTTTATGCTTACACATTTCAAGAAAAAAAAATGTCGACAAGTTATTTTCTCTGCTGGAACATGATCACTTCTCTCAAGTTTCGTTACTCAAAATTTCTCATAATTGTCCTGCTGTCATTACGCTTACACAATTCTGACAGTCTGCCAGAAAACTGTCTCATACACAAGAACTGTTTTGACACCATGAGTTAGGCAGCAGTAGCACTCAAACAATTACAACTAGTTTCAGTTCTGCATTGGTCACTTGAATTTCATAGCATTTTAAACATTGCTTTACCTTTATCTGAAAGAAATGAGTGTCTGTTGTGAAATGTATAACTTCTTACAGGGGTTGGGAGTAAAGATTTGCAAAGCTTTCACTTGAGTTCTTGAGTTTGGCATGGTTTCATTGCTGTACACAAATTTCAAGTAGCCTCCTGAGAAAGTGAATCCACAAAGTACTTTCTAAAGGAGGAATAACCCAACCAGTTATTTAGTCTATTATCTCTATGCTCTTTCACAAGATGGTGCTTGCCTTGTCTGCAAGAAATACATAGCCAAGCACCTGCAATCTGGTGTGCTACATACCAAAGTATCTATCTGGAATTGACGGTGCAGTAGGAAGTTATCTCCCCTGACGGCTGGGAACAGTTGTGCACATTCCCCATTTGCCTGTAATTTGTTGTTTAATCAAAAGTGACCCATCAAAACAAAAGCTTCTGAAGATTTTAGTAACTTTGGTGTAGTTTAACACCCAGCTTTCTCCTAACTATTCACCTATATTTATAGTAGGATATATATATCCTACTATTTCTCCTAACTATATCTTAAAAGTTTCCTCTTACTGATCACAACCAGGTTACACACAGATAAATGGAGATGTAAATACATGAAGGGATGTGCTCAAAAATCATTCCACTCCTGCATTTACCAGTCTGTAAATGAAAGTCTCTTGAATACCTAGTCTGTAGCTTAGCTCTATACTAAAACCTTCTATCCTCACCAAATTCTAATCTGTCACACTGTAGTTTCTGTGGCAGAAATCATGGAAGATTCATACACCCTCCTTAGCTGTGAGGCCAAGAAGCTGCACTTTCTACAAGAATAAAAAGAGTTCGACCAGTTTCTGTGTGCTAATCTGCACTTCATTCCAACGTACTGCACTTATTTCTGATTTTTTTTTTTTGTCCCATACCCCAGCATAACCATATATAAAGGAAGAAAAACTAAACAACTTTGCACACAACTTAAAGAACTAGTCTTCAGACTCAGCACCTGCTTAAACAACCCCTTTATCCTAAACATCACATACATGTCCATGGTCTACAAATGCAATTAACCTATACAGCTTCTAACACTGAGGAGATTAAGTTGATATGTTCCAGCAAGGTGAGGAGAAAGAAAATCATCATATTTGTCAATAAAAGAAAAACAAAAATTGTTTTACCCTTTTTGGTCACTGCATCCTCTGCTCCCACACTTCCACACAGTAACAGGGAAGAGACAGGTGATTTCAGCTACGTTGCATAAATTGCAAGTTTACAATTAAGAGCCTCAGCAGTTACAAAACAAGATAAGCCACAAAAATAAATGTAAAACCAGAATGAAGTTAGGTCTATAGACCTTAAGAAGCATATCTTATCCAGAACTCAGACTCAAGCTGAGTATATTTGGACAGACTGATGAAGCTTCTAGGAACTTGGAAAAAATATTATTGGCAATTGCCAAAATTACTCTCAGGTGGCACTGACTCTTTAGGGACTTCCTGACAGTCAGGTAACACAGGGTCATCTTCACCCTTCTCCCAGCAGGCAGGGAATACACAGTCCATCACCATGCCTTAGCAGACCAGCGACACTCCAGGTAGCTGTAGTCATACAACTCCTTCTACAGTTGAAAGGCATACCCCACACATTCACATAGGGAGAAACCAATGCCAACTCTCTGTAACAGCTAAACAAGCTCATTGTCTTTAATTTCTCCAGATCATGTCAAAGCAGTCCCTAAACAATGGAAAGTTTTTGACCAAAACTTCCAGAAGTCTCCATCATCCAGTTTCTATGTACCACAGCATTTATTTCACTTTTCTACATAAAGATTCAGTATTCTACTCTAACTGTACTGCTTTCCTTCAGAATATGGGGATAAATAATTTTTGCCCCTTCACTAGCAGAGCTTAATCTTAATATGCAGATAAAGCAGAGCAGAATGGTTAAACACAAAAACCCACCCCATATATGTATTTTATGCCCCCAACAAGCACAAAGCCCAGGCAATTCTAGTCCTGCAGTGAAAGCTCAAAAAATTCTTAAGCCACAGACATCACCTTTTAATGGCAATCACTTAATGGACACCAAAACAAGTCAGAGGAAAAATTATTAAAAACACTAGCAGCAACATCAACCACCAATAACAAGCATCTCAAATTCCTTTATTCCTCCTTGATACCCAACTTTTGTGAGCACTATTTCAATAGCTCAGTAGCTCTGTGTCCAAGAATATTTTTGGGATGAAGACTGAGACTTGCAGCAAGAGGGGAGACTTCCAGGGAAGCAAGGGAAGAAAGCACAGTGAAATTCACAGCTTCAGCTGTCAAGCTCAGACTAGGAAAGACTCAGACAGGATGGGGTTACAGACCACTTCAGACTATTCAGAAAGTAATTTTAGACATCCCTATCTATCACTGAAATTGGAAACATACTACTGACTGCATCTTGCTATGGATGCTAACTCTGAAGCAGGGAGTACAGTGCCTGTGGAATAGCAGGCCGCATAACTTTCTCGGTCTCGCCTCAGAAAGTGGCCTGGGAAATCGTAAGGAAGAATTAAAACAATCCTCAGAGATAGAAAACAGCCTTGCAGGTGCTGTTTGTCAGTTTCTTGTTTTCTTGCAAGAGAAGGTCGAGGGGTGGTGATCCCCACTGACCAATGATGGTGATGTGTTAGC